>NW_026652297.1:6969930-7351482 GCF_009828535.3 Hylobates moloch | reverse complement strand
TTCATTTCAACTTTGGTGAATCTGACAATTATGTGTCTTGGAGTTGCTCTTCTCGAGGAGTATCTTTGTGGCGTTCTCTGTATTTACTGAATTTGAATGTTGGCATGCCTTGCTAGATTGGGGAAGTTCTCCTGGATAACATCCTGCAGAGTGTTTTCCAACTTGGTTCCATTCTCCCTGTCACTTTCAGATACACCAATTAGACGTAGATTTGGTCTTTTCACATATTTCTTGAAGGCTTTGTTCATTTCTTTTTATTCTTTTTTCTCTAAACTTCTCTTCAGGCTTCATTTCATTCATTTCATCTTCCGTCACTGATACCCTTTCTTCCAGTTGATCGCATCGGTTACTGAGGCTTGTGCATTCGTCACGTAATTCTCGTGCTGTGGTTTTCAGCTCCATCAGGTCCTTTAAGGACTTCTCTGCATTGATTATTCTAGTTATCCATTTGTCTAATTTTTTTTCAAAGTTTTTAACTTCTTTGGCATTGGTTTGAACTTCCTCCTTTAGCTTGGAGTAGTTTGATATTCTGAAGCCTTCCTCTCTCAACTTGTCAAAGTTATTCTCCGTCCAGCTTTGTTCTGTTGCTGGTGAGGAGCTGCGTTCCTTTGGAGGAGGAGAGGTGCTTTGATTTTTAGAGTTTCCGGTTTTTCTGCTCTGTTTTTTCCCCATCTTTGTGGTTTTATCTCCCTTTGGTCTTTGATGATGGTGACGTACAGATGGGTTTTTGGTGTGGATGTCCTTTCTGTTTGTTAGTTTTCCTTCTAACAGTCAGGACCCTCAGCTGCAGGTCTGTTGGAGTTTACTGGAAGTCCACTCCAGACCCTCTTTGCCTGGGTATCAGCAGCGGTGGCTGCAGAACAACGGATATTGGTGAATCGCAAATGCTGCTGCCTGATAGTTCCTCTGAAAGTTTTGTCTCAGAGGAGTGCCCGGCCGTGTGAGATGTCAGTCCGCCCCTACTGGGGTGTGCCTCCCAGTTAGGCTACTCGAGGGTCAGGGACCCACTTGAGGAGGCAGTCTGCCCATTCTCAGATCTCAGGCTGCTTGCTGGGCGAACCACTACTCTCTTCAAAGCTGTCAGACAGGGACAGTTAAGTCTGCAGAGGTTATTGCTGTCTTTTGTTTGTCTGTGCCCTGCCCCCAGAGGTGGAGTCTACAGAGGCAGGCAGGCCTCCTTGAGCTGTGGTGGGCTCTACCCAGTTTGAGCTTCCCGGTTGCTTTGTTTACCTACTCAAGCCTGAGCAATGGCGGGTGCCCCTCCCGTAGCCTTGCTGCTGCCTTGCAGTTTGATCTCAGATTGCTGTGCTAGCAATGAGGGAGGCTCCGTGGGCATAGGGCACTCTGAGCCAGGTGCGGGATATAATCTCCTGGTGTGCCGTTTGATAAGCCTGTTGGAAAAGTGCAGTATTAGGGTGGGAGTGACCCAGTTTTCCAGGTGCCATCTGTCAGCTCTTTCTTTGACTAGGAAAGGGAATTCTCTGACCCCTTGCGCTTCCCAGGGGAGGCGGTGCCTCACCCTGCTTTGGCTTATGCACGGTGTGCTGCACCCACTCTCCTGCACCCACTGTCTGGCACTCCCCAGTGAGATGAACCTGATACCTCAGTTGGAAATGCAGAAATCACCCGTCTTCTGCGTTGCTCACGCTGGGAGCTGTAGACTGGAGCTCTTCCTATTTGGCCATCTTGGCTCCTCCCTCTGCCGAAAAGAGGTTTAATTGGCTCACAGTTCTGCAGGCTGTACAGGGAGCATGGTGCTGCCATCTGCTTCTGGGGAGACCTCAAGAAGCTTCCACTCATGGCAGAAGGAGAAAGGAGCAGGCACATCACCTGGCAAGACCAGGAGCAAGAGGTTGGGGGGAGAGTGCAACACTCTTTATTTAATTTAATTAATTAATCAAATCATTTTTATTTTTTATTTTTTCTGAGACAGAATCTCACTCTGTCTCCCAGGCTGGAGTGCAGTGGTGTGATCTCGGCTCACTGCAAGCTCTGCCTACTGGGTTCATGCCATTCTCCTGCCTCAGCCTCCCGAGTAGCTGGGACTACAGGTGCCTGCCATCATGCCTGGCTAATTTTTTGTATTTTTAGTGGAGACAGGGTTTCACCATGTTAGCCAGGATGGTCTTGATTTTCTGACCTCATGATCTGCCCGCCTCAGCCTCCCACAGTGCTGAGATTACAGGCATGAGCCACTGCACCCAGCCGCCACACTCTTTAATCAACTAAAACTTGCTTGAACCCAGAGCAAGAACTCACTCGTTACCTCGGGGACAGTGCTAACCTATTCCTGAGGGTTCTGCCCCATGATCCAATACCTCTCACTAGGTGCCACCTCCAACATTGAAATTTGGACAGGACAAACAACCAAACTATATCATTAGCTTTCCTTTGATTCTCAATTTATTAACTTTTTGGATTTAATGAAACAATAAGCATTTCTTTAATTATTAGATAACTAATATTCCTCTAAATAAACACACTACTTAACAACTAATCTGCCAAAACTTAGGAGTTTGAGATGTTTCTCCTCAAACATTTAAACGTAGATTAGCAATTTATTTAATTAAACCCCTTTCAACAGTTAATTTTCACAAGTCCGATGTATCCCATTCTGTCAAACACTCTAAACACCCTTAAGAAGGAGATAAAATATGCAGTGACTGAAGATCTTATTCTTACACTTGCACCATGGACTTAAATGTTTTATTATTTTTATCGTACTTGTGTCCTTATCTTCACTTTTATTCTCATACCTTCTCAGAGTAGCAGTAATTTTACCTGGCTAACTTAGATGGCAGATTTGGGGATGCACCAGTTGATTCTTCATCTGCACAGAGGAACTTTTGGTTTTTAAGTTGAAAATGATTTAAACTATAGCCCTGGTTGGTGGCCCTCGCTGGATCCACTTTTTAAAAAATTTGTTTCTTTTAGTAGTCATGAGATTTTAGGTTTTTGAGGCTTTTAGGCTTTTGATACTCAACTTCTTACTGTCCTGAATTGTCGTTATGTTGGCTGGGTCCGTAAGTATTATTGGAAACACAGTTATACTTCCTAGTATCTCATTATTATTGACAAGTCCACTTAGAGGACTAAGCTTATGTAGTAAATTATCTGGGCTATACAGTGGATGCTACATGTGCCTTTCAGCTCTGCTCCTCAGGACTGAGGCACTTACTCCCTCAGTGGCCAGGCCAGGCCCATTGCCTGCTAACCACTCATAGCACAGTCCTTTCCTGAAATTGTCCTAGGATAAAGGGAGCTGCCTTGCCCCAGTGACAAGTTGAAGTAGGGGTACAAATGCCGATCCCCTGGCTTCAATAAGGGACATCTCTGAAGAGCCATTTCAATTTCAGAGCTCCCCACGGGATCAGCTCAGGGGTCTGTTCCCACTGCATCACTGTTCAGCTTTCCTCTCTGCTCCATCACTGGCTTACAGGAGCTGTCCCCAAGAGGACACACAAGGAAACCTCCATCCCAGAGTTTGCTTTGAGGGAACGCACCTATGAAGGTTGGTGCCAGGTATAATTTTAGGAAGCAAAATCCAAACTCGGATTTTGAAGCTGGACCACTGACTGCATCTGCATGGGAGACTCCAAGTAAGACCTACAGAAGACTGAGTTAGTTAAGTCCCTATTAAACTGTAGAATTATGCCAAATAACAAAATAGCTGCTGTTTTAAGCCACCACGTTTTGGAGTGATTTGTTATTCAGCGTCAGATTACTTAAACAATTATAAGTAAAAAACAACATAGCATTCTGGGGAGAATGGCAGACATTATTATAACTGATAAAGATCTCAATAGTCTCAAAGGGCAGGACATTGAGTGGCACATATGATTGTAAACTTTTATGGAAGGAGAAGTGGTTCAAGGTGAGACTACGAATGCACTAACAGGCAGTGATAAATTGCTTGGCTTTTTAGTCAGAGGTCTGAAAGAAGAAATATTGGAAGAATGGGGATAAGGAGGTCCAGGAAAGAGGCATATAAATGGACCTATGTGAATGGTCACAAAGTGCGAGCATCTCTGTAATGCATGTTGATGCCAACCAGAGGGTATCCCATGGAAGAGGCACTAAACAACCACAAAAACAGAATGATGTGGTCAGTTGTCACTGGCCATCCTTTTTACTATTTACCTTAGGGCTGACACAATGCTGTCACAGTGAGTATATCCACAAGGATGGAGTAGCTGTGGTCACTGAAATAGAGGCTTACATATGGGCCCAATGATGGTATTCCCACTTACCATGGCTGATCTAGCTACTGTCACTACTGAATGTGCTACCCTCCCGCAACAGAGACCAACACTAAGTTCCAATGTTGCCCCATCCCTTGATGGCAAGTTGACTACATTGGGCTGCTTCCACTGTAGAAGAGGTGGAAGTAATTAATTTTAACTAGAATCTACACGTATTCCAGGTACAGGCTTGCCTTTCCCACAGGACTCAGCCAGCATCACTATCCAAACAAAACTGAGTGTTTTGTTCACTGACATGGGATCTGACGTAACAATTCACTGGACTGAGGAGCTCACTTTATAGCAAAGAAAGTATGAGAGTGGGCACATGACCATAGGACCTACTAGTCCCATTATGTACTGCATCCTCCAGAAGCTTTTAGCCTGATAGAACAATAAAATAGCCTTTTGATGGTACTGCTGAGGTGCTAGCTTAGAGCAGATACCCTAAAAGTATAGGGTGACATCCTCAAGGATAGAGTATATGCCCTAAATCAACAGTCATTATATGATGCTATTTCCCTAATAGGTAGAGTACATGAGTCTGAGAAGTCAAGGGTACATATAGTGGTGGCACAGTTTACTGTCACTTTCAGTGGCCCATTTGAGGAATTTTTGCTTCCATCTCTACTCTACGTCTACAGGTCCTGAATTTATCCACTAGGCAACATTGTATAAGTCTCATTAAACTTCAAACTATGAGTGGCACTTAGTCGCTTTGGAATCTTTATACCAGGAGACCAGCAAGTAAGGAAAAAGAGTCACCATTTTTGCAGAGTTAATTTACCCTAATAACCAGGAGGAAGGACTGGTGTTTCACAATGGGGCAGGAAAGAATATATTTGGCACCCAAGAAATTGAGTTGGGTGACTCTTGTCTGGCTAATTTTGAGGGTAAGTGGTCAGGTGCAGCTTGATGGCCTAAAAAGAGCATGGTAACCAGGAATTTAGATCTGTCAGGAACAGGGAACTCAAAATTGGCAGCGTTGCTAGCTGATGGTGTGGGACATCTAGAATAGGAAGCTGAGGTATCATTTGAAAGGTTGAGTATCAGTTTCTGCCAAGGTAACAGCCCTCCCAGTTTGCCCCAGACTGTCCTGGTTTTATGACTGAAAATCTTGCATCCCAGGAAACCTCTATGTTCTAGTTGCAGACTGGAGACCAGCTGCAGTGATGGGACCTGTTAAGTTTGCCCCACCAACCTTTCCCTTGCAAGCTTTCCCAGGAAAAGAGACCAACTGGAATCCTGGAGGAGTTGCTTCTAAATGGGATAGACTTACAAATATGAAGGGAGTGGATTTGAACGGTACAAGGAGTGGAGTGTAGGGAATACTGTAGTGCACCCAGATCCTTCTTTCCCTGTCAAGGAACTCATTCCCCAGAAATGTTGCCTGCTTATGGCTCACAGATAAGTCCCTCTTCAAGAATTTCTCTCAGTCAAAGGGAAGCTGCCTTGCCCAAGGTCATGATCTAGGATAAAGCCTGATTTAGTAACTGGTCATTGCAGGGGTAGGAAAGCCTGGCCTATTGCTTCACCTTGGGCCACTTGGAGGGCTATCCCAACTTTATGATTCCCCACGGGATTGCCTATGGCCTTTCTTGCAATTGTATTTCACTTCAACTTCTTCCTCTGTCCTGTTTCTTTCACTCTCTTACGGGAATTGTTCCCAAGAACACTCCATAGTAAACCTCCTGCCTGCCATCTCCATCTCAGAGTTCGTTTCCTGGAAAAGCTAGTCTGCAACATGCCATTTCATCATCTTGTTGCACCTGGCTGAACCCTTTGCAATGGGTCAGTATGGTGTATGTAACCACCATAGTTAACAGATGTGATATATAACAGAGACTCCCCGTGTCTCTGCTTATGATGCACGGCCACTAATTTTTCCATAATTTTTTGACTTACCGACAACTTTTTTTATGTTCACTATTTCCTGCCAACCCACATTAAGGAAAAAATGCATATATAGTTGCCTTATAATCTCCAGAACACATTAAAAACACTCAAAACAATACTTTGGTTTTATACTTGTAATAAATCAATACAGATTAAGCACAATTTATTATGTTCACATTTCTTTTCCATTACAATTGCCATTTTGAATAATTTATATTAGCATTTTTGTTTTGAGTGTTATTGAGAATTCATGGCCTTTCATGTACACACAAAAACTTATTTAACTTAACTATAAAGTGATATCTGTCTTCAAATTATCACAAGTTCACCAGTCAGAGTCTCTTCACACAGGTTCCATTTACTTTTAATACTGACCATAACACTTTTTAAAGCTTCCTTACTTATTCCAGACTTATCTGAATTTTTCTTTTCACAAGATATGGAATCTTCTACCCTCAAAGGATCCTGATTCTTCTTATAGACCAAGATTTGAGTGCTAGGGGTAATATCTGAGTTGCTGATTGGCAGGATGCAGTTGCTGCTATTGGACCACTTTTGGAAATGACAACATCGGAGAAGATAAATTTGTGATCTCAAATTGATGCTACCAATTTGACACTTGATGTTGTTTTACCTTCTTTACTCATGGTTCCATTGATCGCTAAGACTTTCTATCATATTTACAGCCTTATTTAATTTTTATGACAATTCTCTGAGGTAGGCCTTGTTATCTCATTTACAGATGAGGAAAACGAGGCCTATAAGTTTAAGTGACTTGTCTAAGGCCAGAGGAACAAGTGGCTGAGCAGAATTGAATCTTACCTTTTCCAAGTCATACTTCCTTATAGGACTATACTTTTATTCACAGGGCTGAAGTCCCAGAAGCCAGGTTTCCACTTCCAGACCCTGCCTCTCTGGCCAGAGTTGATTGAACCAAGAGTGGATACCCGACCCAAGCTGGACCAACTAGATTTTTTTCTTCCAAAAACTCGGAATTAAGAATATGACCTAGTCAGCCTGGGCTGGTCTTTTGAAGAGAGAGGATGGAGTCTTGGGAGTTGATATTGTTACCTTCTGCTCATACGTGTATAGAGACGCATCTAGGCTGGCCTGCAGAAAGAAAACGAGAAGCAGATTGCCAGAAAGATCTCCTCTTTTTGGCTTCCATCCTTCCCTTATTCCACCTTCCTTTTGGCTCCTGAGATACTCCTATGTCTTCCTAAACTTCTTTTTTTTTTTTCCATATTGAAGCCAATTTGGGTTACTTTTCGTTACTTACAACCAATGAGACTTAACCAAGACAGAGGTCCTCTTATCTGGTCATGTTTCTGGTGCTCAAGTGTTGCTGCACAACCTTTTCTCCCCCTTTCCCTCCTCCCTTCCTTCATCGTTTCTCCCTTCTTTCCTTCCCCTTTCCTCTTTTTATTTTTTTCTCCCAAGACTGCATTATAATTGTGCATTCAGATTACAGAGAATCCCTGTTCTAACCCAAAGCCATTTTCCTGCCAGGAATCTGAGAGCTACAAACTCTCAGCTTCAGAGGGAAAGTGAAACTGAAGAGTTTACCTCCCAGAATATAGCTTATAATCTGTTGTCTGAAGAAAATAAGCAAAGTCATTGTTCTTCCCTAAAGGCAGCCTCCTCTTAGTTAAGTAAGTATGTCTAGTTCTATTTATGTGAGCGTCTGCAGCTCCTTTCACTGAGAAGGAAATAACAAGCACCTGGAAGACAAGAGAAAACAAGACAGGATTGTGGCCTTTTACATGTGTTTCATCATCCTTCTTCAAGAGTCTTTAATATAGAAGAAGAGAGATTTGACAGTCCCTCCACCTGTTAGTGAAGAAGAGTTAAAGTGCAGTAGGTTTGTTTAAATGTATTTGATAAATTCCCACTCAATTTCAATATTCTTGCTTGCTGTGGCAAAGGGAGAACAAACAAAAAAACCTGGAAATAACCCAGATTTTTGGAAATAGGTGAATGGCTGGGCAATCTATGATACAGCTGCACTTTAGAAAGCTGAGCAGTTATTAAAAAGAATGATTTACAGCAACATGTATTATAGAAGGTGCTCTATCTGGGGCAAAGCCTGCTAGTTACACCTCCCCTCCTAGCTCCTCATAAGTCCAGCCCTTTCAGTGATTTTTCACTGGACACATAGCTGCCAGGAAAAAAAGATTATACTTCCCAGTTTCTCTTGCAGCCACGTATAGCCATGTGATCAGTTAATGAGATATGAGGGAAAGTGAGATGAGCAACTTCTGTGCTGTGTTTTTAAAAGGAGGTGGAGAGTGGGGTGGGATGCCCTTTCTTCCCCCTTTCCTCCTCTGTCTTATTTCCTGGAACCTGGCTGTGATGGAAAACTAACTTAGGCCATGTGGATGAGGGGTACTTCTTGGAGAAGGTGAACAATAAAACAGAAAGAGCTTGGATTCTTCAATATATGGCACAGAGTTCCAGAAAGTCCCTGGACTTCTGTTAAGTCAGGCAGAAATAGACTCCTTTTTTAGAAAAAAAAAATTAATTTTAATTCTAATTTTATTTTTAGAAAAAATTTCTGTGTTGTTCATTTGAATCTCTGTTACCTGGAACCAAAGCCAGAGTCTAATTAATACCTTATCTAAGTAGAAATAGTAATTTAGTTGTGCAGTAATGTGTGTAGTATAGTATCTTTAAAAATATCTGTGAAACAAACAATCTACCTTGCACATATGCATATATGCCCATAAACATTGAAATGATCATGAAAATGGTGGGGAAGTATATGGCCAAGTTTCTAACTTTGATGCCCTTAGGGGTGGGGAGGGAGGAGGGTGTTCCCATTTTTCTTTAACATCTTTTCTTGTAGTTGTTTGACTTGTTATAATAATAAAATCTCTTTTTAATTTACAGAAAAACATTATTTCAAGTCTTCCTGAAATAGGAGCAACTAACGTGAAATTGCTTATTTAAACCATGCAGTTGGAGGCTTTTGAGGCTGAGAAGCCCAGCATGTTGTGCTATGGTAGGGAGCTGCATCTGTCCTAGAGATTCCTATCTGTGGGGTCGTTCTCTCAAACTTGCTTCTAGATAGAGGTCTTGCTGGCTCTTTTATGTGGTTGGGTAAGTGCTATTGGAGGAAGACTGATTATTTTGCATTTAAAAAGAAGAACTATTGTGTTTTCCCAAAATTGTCTCTAGATTTGCTTCCACTGTGGAGTGATTATGGGAAGAGGTAGAGAGAATGAGTGAGGGGAATAATTAAGCTGTGGGAAGGCATCTTTCTAGTGATTCCCAACCAGCTGGCCACATGGCCCAAGCTCAGGGTGAGAAGCTCAGGGTGTGTCACCCAGCCCTGCGTTTCCTGCCCATGATGAATACAACAACATCACCCACAGGGTGCAGAGACAGTGACAGATTTGTTGATATGGCCTCAGTTGGAAATGAACATTTGGAAATCATAGGGATCTTCCAGGTCAGTAAGCAGCAATAAAAGCTTTCAAATGCCTTTTCCAAGTTTTGTTAGAATTGTATGTGTGTTTGTGTGTGTGTGTGTGTGTGTGTGTGTGTGTAGAGAGAGAGAGAAAGAGTATATTTCAGACTTTTAAAGTGTCAGAGTCAGTTCATCTCTCCTAGATCCCAGGAAGGCCCAGAAAGGAAAGTCCCGGGTGCATTAATGGAGATTCTCTACAGATGCAAATTTCCCCCACAAAAGACAGTTTTGCAAGACCACTTCAGTCTGCTGGCAGCCATTTCAAAATATGTCAAAGAAATATGTTTTGGGTTAAAGTATTTTGATTTCTTTCAGTTCCCACTTTGAACTTAAAATAAGTTTCACATATTAAATGCCAACCTGATAGCTTTGGAGAAATTTGGGTTAGAGGTTGTTAGATAGAGACAAAGGAATGGAAACACAAATTGAGATAACCCAAAAAAAGAGCAGTTTTTTTTTTTTTTTTTTTTTTGGAGACAGAGTCTTGCTCTGTTGCCCAGGCTGGAGTGCAATGGCATGATCTTGGTTTACTGCAACCTCCACCTCCCAGTTCAAGCAATTCTCCTGCCTCAGCCTCCCAAGTAGCTGGGATGATAGGCGCCCGTCACCACACCCAGCTAATTTTTGTATTTTTAGTAGAGACGGGGTTTCACCATGTTGGCCAGGTTGGTCTCGAACTCCTGACCTCAGGTGATCCACCTGCCTTGGCCTCCCAAAGTGCTGGGATCTACAGGCGTGAGCCACTACACTTGGCCAAAAGAGCAAATTTTAATATATCATCCCACATCTTCTTTAGCTGGTCTCTTAGTCCTGAGACTAGGTCACTTCAGTTAAACAGTTGTGTCCCATTCCAGGAGGTGGCATTGCAGATGGGCGAGGCCTCTGTACATGATGCTGGCAAACAGATCTTTAATAAGAGACATTTCTATAGAAACAAACGTTAATGTCTGGAGAAATCTACAGACAGTTTTTCTAGAGTCTCTGAAGCATCTTCAGATAACAGTGGCAATCTAAGAGATTCTTTTTGGATTGTAGTTTGGAATTAGGCGTTCAAGTGAACTTTCTGAGAAGTCCATATATTATTAGACAAGAAAGTTGTTTATATATAAGTTGCTATTATTTCTCCTGAAGTTCAAGTTGTCTAGCTTCAGTCTGAGGGTCTTTAAGAAAAGCATAGTTTTAATTTCTAGTGATTCTAAAGGACTATATTTTGACAATGGTTAAAACTGCATTATAGGAGCATAGGAGCTAATTAATTTTCCTCCTACTTTATCAAGGAAAGGGAAACCAATGGCTTCCTTTGGCATTTCGTTCCTTCGTAAAGTAGGAAAAAAAACCAAACCCTGGTTTCTCTTTTCTTCATAAAGTAGAAAAAAAGAAAGAATGAAGGGTGTGGCTCATACACATTTGGAGAGGTATCTCTCTTAGGACAAACAGAAGGCTATCAAAAAAGTATTAAATGAATTTGAACTGGCATCCTTAATTTTACATTGGTAGGGGTTGTCTGCCATAATAAAAAGAATATGCATTTTAGGATCAGGTAGATCTGGGTCCAAATAGTTAATTTCCAAGTTACGTTAGTGTAATAGGATGTAGAAATAAAACTTTCTTTTTGCTATTAGTTTCAGCTAGACCCTGTAGACCATGAAATAACTTACATTACAAAGTGAGGTATGAGACTGCCATGCAAGGCTTGAAAAAGGAGGCGTTTAAAACCAGTTTTGGATTTCTTATCCTCTTCATCCATCAAGGTTATAAAAGGGTTAGAGATTAGAGGAAGATTTTTGTTGGGAAAGTTGAAGCATTTTTCTTTTAACTCCAGCCTAAGGAGAAGGTCTTCAATGGGGCAACCAGTGGGCTTGACATGTGGCCCAGTGGACAGGCACCTGAGTCACGTTTGAGACATCAGAAAGGCAAAAGACTAATGTTGCTTTGCTTCTCTGAGAGAGGAGTGAAAAGATATTGCGACAAAGGGGATGACTTCACTCCCCAAGTTGACTGGGGCAGAGAATATACGTTTTCTTTTTTTGTTCATGAAAGAAAATGTTCTACTGATATGCTTTCTTTTGACCAGATGTTGCACAGGAGTGTGAGAAAACTGATGAGGGGTTCTCTTAAATAGCAACCAAGAACACTGCCTGGAAGGGCAAGTGGAACCCAGCAGAGAGTGCTGTTGGGTACTGCTGGACTCAGTCTCACGGGAGAAACCAGTACGGTGGGGGGCGGGGTGTCTCTGAAGAACCCAAAAAATGCCCCTCAAAACAAAGAGTCAGTTGTATGTAGCTATTAATCCTAGAAAGCACTGACATCAGTCACACTAATGGGGCCTTTGGGGCTTACTACTAAAGGAGACTCATAGGACCCCAAATGACAATACCTATGGATCTATATTCTATTATAGGAAAAGGATAAAATAGAGCATCATCATTAAAGCAAGGATGTACGTATCAGGCAAAGGCTGCCTCCCAGCAAGGGTTCTGGAGACACCAAGGGCAAGCTCCAATTGTCTTCCCTCTGTAAGGCCATTGGCAGGCTGCACTTGCTCTCTCAGATCAGGAACCACTGCTGTGTTCACAGAATACCTAGTAACCAGGGACCCCAAAGTGGAGTTTCGGCTGGGGTTTCTTATACCCTGCTGATGATATAGGTATATTTTTGCTATGCAACCAGTTGCAATGGCAGAGGCTTTGGGGCAGGGGGCGGGGGGCAGTCTTACTAAGACTAGGTCCAAATAATCAATCTTACTGCTGTCAATAAATAATACTGATAAGCTGATAAAAAGCACCCAAAAGCTCCTTGGACATGTGGTTATAAAGTGACATTATTAATCAGTTGTTGACTGGAATTGTGCCATGCTGGTAAAACAGCTCAGGCTTACTTCACATCTGCTGGGTTTAACATTCGTAACATACTAACTCATGATGGTATCTGTCTAGTAAGAACATTTCTGCTCTTTACTTCTTGCCACTCTCTAAGCCAAAATGGGGTGGAAATAGCCTAGAGAACAGAGAAGGAGAATGGAAACTCCAAATGGAGAAAGAGAAAAAGAGTTGACTACACCTATTTTTTTTTCTCAAAGCACATCTGATTTGGGGGGCAGGAAGATTCAATTCTAAATGAAGTTAAATCTTGTGACTATTGTATAGGGCTAGAAATAAAACTTTTTTTTTAACTAAACTGGAACTGATTTTATTATCACAAGTAGTTGGAAACTTTTAAAATTAATGATGAATGACCATAAAACCACAAGACTTGCCTTAAATTTCATCTAGAGGGCAGGGGAAAAATTACCTTGACAAAATGGGTTTGAATGGGTAGGAGGAGAAAATGATCAAGTCATTTGTTGATTATATCACATGAGTTTTATTCTTTTAATAGATTGTTTATAAGATATATTGAAGATATAATTGGAGCAGTGTTAAGGAATGTTCAAGCAAAATTACAGATGTTAAAAACAAATAAGTAAACAGATAAATAAAACTTCCCCCTTCCTACTCCCAAACCTAACTATAAACAAGCATTGGAATCTTTTTGCTTTCTTAATAAAGCAAAATGTTTATATACATCATTTGGTCTTAGGGTGAAGGATAAGGGATTAAGGTACAAGTTTCATGAGCTTAAGAGCTGATTAGCAGGATTAAGAGATATCTTGCACAGCTGAGAAGATTGCAGGGTTGAGCCCTGAAAGATGCTCTTCTAGGCCATTAAGGCAGACAACCAGAAGCAAAATGTCAACTACTTTTTTTTCCAGCTCCCTTACAGTTAGTTTGGGACTATGTGACTGGGTTCTGGCCATCAGATACAGGCAGAAGTGGTGTGAGTCACAGACCTTGGTTTTTAAAAGCCTGCTGGGTGGACCCTCCAGATTCCTCTTTATCTGCCACCGAGACCTTTAAAGGTCCTGCTTTTAGATGGAGTAGCTACAAGACAGAGGAAGTTCTGATCTGTACAGGGCTTTGCAAGAGCACGTTGAGCCACAGAAATGTTGGGTTAAACACAGGTTAAACTATCCTGACTATTTCATGGGAAAAGAACAATGAAGAAAAGGAGAAGGAACATGAAACAGTTTTCACAAACGAAAGTCTAAAGGTAGAATCAATGTTTCTTTTAGATCAATACTTGATGGAGAGAAAAGGGATTAGGGAAAGAGAGAAGAAAGGACATTAAATAACTCTACTTTGTGGTTGTATCAAAAATCTTTTAAGGAAGAAAAACATACATATGCATATATATATATATGCATAGAATTTTCACAAGCTGAACATGTCATATAACCAGCACATGAGTCAAAAAGCTGTAGCCTTACCAGGATCTCAGAAGCTCCCTTCGTTGCCCCTTTCAGTCACAGCCCCACAGGAACACCTACCATCCTGACCTCTAACTGCTATGGCTGCAGGTTGACCTATGCTTGACCATGTGGTTAAAAAAGAGTATCACTCTCCAGCTCCACTAAAGTTTCTGAATTACCCAGAAACTGGCTTCTTGAAATTTCTTAATTTTTCTAGTTGTTTTTTTTTTTTATTACTAGTAGAGAAACAAGTAAAGACAAGGAATTAAATGAAACAATGATCACAATGATTTTGATTCTTAGTAAATTCTGTTTTAGTTTAATTTTATTTTCTTTGAATAAATCTTATACATTTTTGTGTGTACATAAGAATTTATAAAATTAGTTATACATATTTCCACAAAAGATGTCTTATTACATTTAAAGTTAGAGATTTTATGAGGCAAGTTGTATGGTCATAATCCAATACAATTACAAACGAACAAATACTGGAAAGTAACCAAAATAGCACTACCTGGAGAATAAAAATAAATAGATAATACTTGGTCCATTTGGAAATAAAAATGGAATTTACAGTCTATTTAAAAGCAGTAAAAATAATACTTTATACAAAAACTTTAATGATCACTGCAAAAGCTAGTCTCATAAAAAATTTATAGCCTTAAATATCTTTACTCTTATAGAAGAAAGACTACAACTAAACATATTCCCTATCTTAAAAATAGCAAAAATATAAAGTAAACCAAGAAGTGAGGATTACCATATCTCATCAATTCAAGGCCTGCTTTATTCTTTATTCTGACATCTCTGAAATCAGGATGTGTCCTCAATTTCTGTTGACCACGTAGCAGTGTGACCTTGTTGTTATTGCCTATGCTTGTAGGAACCTGGCTGTCTTTCCTGGTGACATGATTGAAATCCCTTGGCATGTCAGTCAAAAAACCATTTAAGCACTGTTTGGGGAGGGAGTATGAGTACTGGTTGATGTCGGCAATATTTTGAATGACACTTCCAGAAGGAGATAACTAGCATTGAAACTTACAGAGTTAAGTATCAACGGTTTAGAATAAATCTTGGATGCAACAGCAGAACACTGTTAAGAAATACTATATCACCAGCACAGAGAACAATATTATGTACAAAATATGAACACTGAAGATTGAATCCACAATGATTTAAAAGAGCTGGACTCTCAAGGGGAAGACATTTTAGAAATACCTTAAGCAAAATTATTTTTTCCTTTTATGGAGGCACAAAAGACATGATTAAAATTCATGCCTAAATACATCTAAAAGAGCTCTTCTAATAAATACAAATAAACATTTAAATGATAAGAAGGCCTTATGTTCTAGATTATGTGAAAGCACTTTGTCTTTCTAAGTGATATCCAAAATAATGATGAAATGTGATAATATAGCCAAAAGCCACAGTTAAAGAAATAGAATACTAAAAGAGTGGGATGCATAAATAAATGTGAAAACTAGTTTTTTGAAAAAGTTAGGCTCTTTGTGAGCCTAGTTAAGAAAAAAGTGTGAGAGCAAAAACAGACAAGACTAGGAGCAAGAAGAGAGAGCTACAGATAAGGCAAATAGTAAAACTGTAAGAGCATATGACATGCAGCTCATTGGCAGTCTATTTGAAAATCAAGAACATGGACTGGCACACTTTTTCTGTTGGTGGGTCAGGTAGTAAATATATTAGCATTTGTGAGCCAAGAGGTAAAATCAAAGCCATTATGTGGGCATTTAAATAACCATTTAAAATGTAATTATTAAACAATGTATAAATCATTCTTAGTTCAGTGGCTGTAGAAAAACAGGTTGTAGGCCTAGGCTTGGCCCATGGGCCACTGCTTGCTAACTTGATCCAGACAAAAACAGTGATTTCCAGATAATTACCATTTCCAAAAATAACTCAAGAAGAGGTAGAAAATTTGAATAGAACAATTACTGTGGAAGAAATCAGAAAGGCACTTAAAGATTGCCTAGTAAAAACACACCAGGATTGGATGACTTTGCAGCTGAATAATATGTAATCTTTAAAGAAAAAATAATGCCAGTGTTACTCCAGATCATAGAATACTATTAAAGATCATAGAAAAAAGACGAAAATCTCCCAAACGTATTTAATGAAGCCATTAAATTAACATTATATCAAAACGAGTTGTTGCAAAAATAGTACACAAAATATATAGACCAACGTTGCTTATGGATAAAGCTGAAAAAAGTAAAAATGAAATATTAGCAAAAAGAATACAGCAAAGTATCAAATGGACAGTACATTATAACCAAGAAGGGAAGGCAAGAATGATTGGATATCAATAATTGATCGTATCAACAAATTGAGAAAAACCATATGACCAGAGCAATCAGTGCTGAAAGGCATTTGATCAACAAAAACAACAATAAGAACAGTCCACAGCAGTTATTTATACCAAGAAACTCTAAATGGCAATAAAGAAAAACTACTTAAATATGATAAAGACTATTTTTGAAAACAAAATAGAAAATACCATTCTAAGTACTGAAATGCTAAAAGCCAATCAATTAAATTCAGAAATGAGACAGTGGTGCCAACTATTATCTTTATTTTTCAATGTTGTTTTGGAGGTCCTGGTGAATATACTAAGGCAAAATGAAGTAATACACACAAGCATGGCAGAAAAAGAGCTAAACTGATCACATGATTTTACACCTAGAAAAATAAAGAAACTCTAGTTCTAAACGTTTCTAGAACAATTAAGAGAATTTGAGAATGTTGGATACAAGCTTTTCTTTATTCTAGAAATAAGAACCTAGAAATAGAAAGGGGAAAACATTTCACTTACAATGCCAACAATGATGGCATTTTAAAATATGGATAAGAAAGTTCAGAACCTATGTGACATAAATGATAATATCAAAATGGAAGAATATAAATTAACATCTGAATAAATGGAAAAACTTATGTTCTTAGACGGGAAGAGTTAATACTATACAAAATCAATTATGTCAATATTAACATAGAAATGCCATGGGGGTGGGTAATTGATGATGATGATGTTAAACTTCATATTAAGAAATTTTTCATCATGGAAGAAAAATGCCTGTGAATAGCCAGTAAAAGTGCAGAAGGAAACATGATGCAGAGGCACCTGCTTTACTAAGCATTAAAACACTAAGAGCCACCGTAATAAATCGATATGATATAGGCACAGGGATAGCTCTATAGATTAGAACACAGATGGACAATTCAGAAACAGATCCCAAACTGTTATAGTAATAAAACAGCACCGGACTGCCCATGACAAGAGTTCTCTGAGCTATTCAGCCTTCTGCTTGAACAAAGGGAACCTGAATATCCAAAATCCTGATTTTACCTGGGATATTAATGGTTTCCTTATTTTTTTAAGCCTCAAAATATCTATAATATAACTTTATTACAGATCTCAAACTTATATGAAAATTCTCTATATTAAAATGTGCTGTCTCAATTCAGTAGAGGAAGAAGGGTTTATTTAATAAATCATGTGAGTGCAACAGACTGTTTATCTGGAGGAAAATTAAAAATGATACATGTCTAGTATCATTTCTAAAAATAAATTCCAAATAGATGAAAGAAATGAGACTTGTAGGGTCTGTTTAACCTGGTGGACATCATATCTTGAAAGTCAGCTTTGACTCCCACGTCTCAAGTTATCCTGTCCCAAATCCTCACAGGCAGAAAGAAGGGAAGCTGGCAGGGCAACAAGTGTGGCCAGTCAGAACTGCTTTGCTGTGAGGAGCTTGGAGGTGAAGGGCTTCAACATGAAGGAGACAAGGAGACTGGATATTGAGTAGGCGACTGGCGGTGTCTGCTAAAGAAAGCCAGTTGCACAGAGAGAGAAAGAAAGTCTCTATTGGTATATTTTGGGCATTGGCTGGGATCAATTGCTGTTACTACGAGACAGCACGGCTTACACTTGCTTCGATCTGCTTTGGCTCCTAGCCAGCTCTTTCCTGCGGTACCCGCAGCTGCCCCTGGAAGGACAGGAACACAAACTTCTATCTTAGGGACAGTGGGGAAAAAAAGTCCAAATAGATTGTCTAGGAATCTCCCCAACTTTCTAAGTACAGCTCTTTGGCAGGAAAGAAAAAACCATCATTACAGCTGCCTCTTCATAATTAAGTATTTTCAAAAAAGAGATGAAAGCTAGAAAACGAAGTAGAAAGGCCAACTGCTTCCTTCACCGACTCTTAAGAGACCTTAGCCCTGTTACCAGAGACAGGTGCTGGGGTTCCGACTCGTTTCCCAGCAGCCTGTGGAGGACGACCCTCAGGGAGGGAGTGCTGGGAAGGGAGAAGCTGAGGCCGGGGATGGCCTGAGATATGTCCAATTTCCTGTGCTTCTGGTGTCTGGCCCTGTGGGACAGTCAGGCCCAGGAGTCACCTGAAAGAAGCAGCGGGCAGGCAGAGGATGGCTGTGCTGCAGGGCCCAGGAGGCCTGCTCACTGCCCCTCGGGCCTGGTGCTGGCTGGGGCTGCTGGGAGAAGAGCTGGCCTGAGCTGTGGCCCCCTGAGGGAGGAAGTGGCACTTTTCCAAGCTGGCTAGGGAGCTGGGGGACATTGAGCTTCCACCGCAAAGCATCAAGCATCGCTGCAGCCACGATACCCATCGGAAGGAGTAAAAGGTGCTGGGGGGAAGGGGCAACCATAAGAACACCCTGCCTTAGAATCCAGATAACCCTGCCCCCGGCGAGAGAGACGTTTATTTAAAGGTGAGGTAAGTGAGGACAAAGACAAAGCATATCTAGACCCTTCAAGGCCACTGTCTGGAGTTCTCTGACAGCCAGCTCTGAGTGGGGCTGTGTCCCTGGGTAGTGACGGAGGCATGGCACTAAGAGCACAGCCCCATCTCTCTGGCTCTTGCCAACCACTCCCATTGGCTGAGCTTCCCCAGCATGACATTCTCAGGGTGGCTGCCCCTCAGGAAGGGTGTCTGAAAGAAGAAGTGTGGCCTTGGGGTCAGACAGCTCTGGCCTTGAATCCTAACTGGCTCACTCATTCATGAGCTACCTGACCTTGGGCAGGTGGCCAAGCACTTGAGGCTTAGTTTCCTCGTTGTTGATATAGAAATGACAAGCCCTCAGAAAGCTGTCATAAGGATTACACAAAATAATGAAATGGGCCAGGTGTGGTGGCTCAGGCCTGTAATCCCAGCACTTTGTGAGACCGAGGCAGGCAAATCGCTTGAGGTCAGGAGTTTGAGATCAACCTGTCCAATATGGCAAAACTCTGTCTCTATTAAAAATACAAAAATTAGCCAGGTGTGATGGTGCATGCTTGTAATCCCAGCTACTTGGGAGGCTGAGGTGGGAGGATCGCCTGAGCCTGGTAAGTGGAGCCTGCCGTGACTGGAGATCGCACCACCGCATTCCAGTCTGGGTGACAGAGTGAGACTCCATCTCAAAAAAAAAAAAAAAAGAAAGAAAAGAAAAGATAACGAAAGAGCCCTGAGCACAGAGTTTGGCACAAAGTAGGACTTGCATCCATGTGAATTTTCTTCATTCTCTGAGGAAGCAAGGGCAGCTCCCAGGAGCGCATGTGGTCCACTTCCCTTCAGTCAGGCTCACCTGGCCCCACCTCAGGCTGGTGGGTGAGTATGGCTTGGTGAGCTCTCTTTTAATTTACTCTTTCATTACACTGGTGTC
Source organism: Hylobates moloch (assembly GCF_009828535.3). Taxonomy (NCBI): domain Eukaryota; kingdom Metazoa; phylum Chordata; class Mammalia; order Primates; family Hylobatidae; genus Hylobates; species Hylobates moloch. Next base: position 7,331,921 of record NW_026652297.1, on the reverse strand, counting down.
TGCTACTTTAACTGTTTTACTGCTGTATTCCTTTTCCCAGAATAGTGCCTGGCACAGAGTAGGTGCTCAATCAGTATTGCTGAATGAATGAATTCATTAGTTTCTTTTATCCGTAGACTACTTTGAGTAAAACCCTAAAAAAATCCATAATTTTCACCTGAACAGTTACTGTCACCTGGACAGTCATCCCCTTTTTTCAGCTTAAAGTTTTTTACAAAGAACTGCCACATTCTAAAGCCAGTGCCAGGCTTCAGAACTCACATCATCTTATATATGTATTATCACCTTATATATGTATTAATACACACATAAAGACTGCATCAAAAAGATATATACTTAGATGTAAAATAAGACAAAAATTCTGTATGATTCTTTAGAAATGACTGGCTACTGCCAATTTACTTAATTGGTCACTTGTTAGTATTTCTTGGCAATCATCGTAACTTGCTCTGGAGTTTTGGCAAGGCGAGCAAATCTAACTTTAAAATGGTTTTCAGATGTAATGAAATTTTTATAAAAACTAAACTGAACAACTAATGAGATTAAAATAATATGATATTTTGACAATAGACATTTATTAATTTGTATTTTCCTAGTTCATTGTCACATTTGGGAGCCAGTGGTTTTATATTGTGGCCTCAGACATTTTCGTAGGTCCCTGAAGAACTCACATGACATGGGCATTGCACCTAGAGTGCCTTGATGGATAAAATAGTCTCATAGGATTGTAGATGCAGCATGTTCATAATTTATTCTTACATAGAGTGGTTCTAGGTGTTAAGGACATCTGAGGACACTCTTCTAGCTCTGGCCTCCTCTCCACTGAGTCCTGATTCTCTTTTTATGTCCTACCCCCGTCTACCTTTTTTTAGTTTTCACCCTCTATATTGAAACTGTCTAATACATCGAAAGTGCGGTTCTCAGTTAATCAGACATACCCATTTGCATTACTAAGTCATTCATTTTTGTATTCCCTTAAGAAGGCAGGTTAGTGAATGTGAGCCGAAGGTCAGAAACAGCGGATGAATTCTTTGCATCACTCAAGGGCATCTTCCCTTCCCAGGTAACCTGGCTGTCCCACGTGGCCTCTGGTAAAGGTGCTTTTGTCTGGAAATCCCCTGGGTGTCTCTCCTCCTCACTTGGCACTGGCTTCTCATCTCTCCAATTCAGAGAGCAGATGGCAGAATGAGGTTGGAAAGGAGTGGTCGAAGGGCAGATATTTGAGGCCTGTTTACTAACTTCCTTAGTAGATTTTTGCTACTCAGACTACGGTCTGAGACTAAAGAACCGCTATACCACCTAGAAGCTTGTTAGAAAAGCAGAATCTAGGCCCCGTCCCAGAGCTGCCAAGTTGAAAGCTGCATTTAACGAGATTTCCAGGTGAATCTGTGTGCACATTAAGGTTGGGGAAGCCCCGTACTAGTTAACATCACCTGGCTGTACCTTAGGCACCTCAAACGTCTACTGATATGAATCTGACCAAATCATCTGCCCCCACAGCTTGTCCCTCCTCCTGAGCTTCCTCTCTTCTCCTGAATATCTGGGGTGCCTTAAACATAATTCTATCATGGAATTTGTTTATTGTGTGTTATGTTACACGTTTACTGCTTTCTCCCGATTAGATTATAACCTTCTTGAAGACAGGAATTATCTCTATTAATTTTCTGCCTCCAGTGGTTTGCACTGATCCTGAAATAAGTTTTTGCTTCTCTAGACCTCAGTTTTCCTAAGTATAGGGGCTGGGCTTCATCTCAAAGACTCCTTCCAATCTTAAATTCTGTGATTCTATAGAGTGCCTGAAAAAAATCAGAACTTTAAGAAGCACCTTGGAAGTCACCCAACTCAACACCTTCCTCCACCACTGTCTTGCCCCACAGTACCCTCATTAAAGTGTAAGGCCTTTTGGCCACACCCACATCAAATGGTTGTCCAGCTTAAGCTTGGACATCCTAGTGATAGAAAATTTAGTACCTTTGTAACCAATATATTCAATTTTCAGAAGGCTCTACATTTTTAGAAATGTGTTCCTGTATTTGTGAGGCTACATTGTCAAACTGAAAGGGAATGGATATTGAAATAAAATAGAATAAAATTCCACAAGAGCCACTTACCAAGTGTGAGTTAAGTGGGGCAGACGCTAAGGTGACCCCAGGGCTTTTGCCGCTGATGTTCATGCCTTTGTATTATATAATCCTTTTCCTTTGAGTTTAAGTCCTATGACTTACTTCTAACCCATAGAATATGGCAAAGGTAATGGATTGTTAATCCATTACCTTGTGATTACATTATATTATGTGGCAAAGATGATGCCATTCCCATAATTATGTTACATTATATAAGTCTCCATGTCCCTGCTGTACTGTCTTGTTATCTCCAGTGGTGGCTTTAAAGAAGCAAGCTGTCATAACTTCTATAGCCACAGGGAATAAATCCCACCATCAGCCTGAGAGAGCTTGGAAATAGTCCCTTCCCCAGGCAAGCCTCCAGATGAAAACCATCTCTGACTGACACCTTGATTACAGCTTTGCAGAGGACCCACTTAAGCCATTTCTGGCCTTTTGACCCACAGAAAGTGTGCAATCATATATTGTTGCTTTAAGCTGCTAAATTTGTGTAATTTGTTACACAGCAGAGAAAATGAATACACTGTATAATTTTAGGCATGGTTCTTAACTTCACTGACTTTCTGTAAACCAGAGATGATAATATCTACTACCTAGAGTTGTTGTAAGGATTGGAGACAATTTGGTGGTTGATAGTAGAAAATAAATGGCAACTTTTCTGCTTGTTGTTATTGTTATTTTCTTCTTGCGTCTCCTGAGCCTCAGAGCCAATGTCATGAAAGAGTTGTCTCCATAAGCTGTCTCTACTTTCTTGTCACTCAATCACTGGTCAGCCTTTTCCCCTCTAGACTTGTCTGTACCACTGCATTGAAACAGCTCTTGTCAAGGCTACCAGCAACCTCTAGTTTATATATCCAATGTTACTTTACTCTGTCATCAATTTACTTATCTTTCAAATGATTTTGCTGTAGCTGACAGACCACTCCTTGAAACATCTGGTTGACTTCCATGATAGCGTGCACTTCTGGTTTTTCTCTTTGCTGTTCCTTCTTTCTTCTTGTTTCTTTCTTCTTTTTCTTCTCTCTTTTTTTTAACTGTCTTTGGCTAACATCCCACCTCTACCCAGTCTCTCGGTTCCACAGGGCTTGGTGTTAAACCATCTTTTTCTTACATACTCTTGCCTTATATGAATTCATCCATTTTTAAAATCCATGTGTTTAAATAGCATCCATAAGTTAATGGATCCCAAGTTTGTAGGTCCTTTTCAGTACACTCTTCTGAGCTCTAGACTCATATATCCAACTGCCATCTGGACTCCTCCATTTGGCTATTTCACAAGCATCTTAAATTAACATATCTAAAATGGAATACTCCATTCTACACACTCCCAGACCTTTTCATTCAGCCTTCTTCTTCACCTTGATAAATGGTACCACCTTCTCCCAATTTGTTTCAACCAGAGATTAGGGAATCACCCTTGAGTTCTTGCTTTCACTCATTCTCCCTGCCCCTGTCAGCAAGTCCTATATTATAACTAAAAAATATGTCATGAAAGTGTCCATTTTTCTCCATCTCTACTGCCACCACTGCAGTTCCTGGAACAGTGGTGACACCGCCCTAAGAACTAATTTTCAGACCACAGCCAGTGATCTTTTAAAAATTTAATTTGAATTATATTATTCGACTTTTTAAAGACTTTTAATGGCATGGCTTTCCTTTGTATTTAAAATAAAATTCAAACTTTTAGATGGCTTAAAGCTCTCTACTACGTGGGCCCCCTCACCATTTTCCTGTTTTGTCTTTTCCTCCATGTCCTCATTCAGCCATGCACTCTGGCTGCTTTAGTGTGGCCCAAATGTCAAATGTCAAATTTCCACCCTAGTCCTGTTTTAGTGTGTCTTTCCGCATACACAATAGTTCATTGTTTGATTGCCAATACATAGAACAATATTTTTAAGATCTTATAAATTTCATTGAACCTCAATACCTATTATTGCAAACACATACTTAACTGAGTTGGAAGGATGACAATATAAACAGCGGTGACCACATTTGCCACTCAGAGGCAATGACAACCATACCATAATTGCCTTGATTCTAAGGCCAGGTTCTTTCTACCTCAGGGCCTTTTTACATGCTGTTACGTCCCCTGAAATGTCCTTCTCCCTGCTCTCTGAATAGCATCTTTTCATTGTTTAGGTCTCAGTTGAAATATAACTGTCTCGGAAATGTCATTTCCTTTCCTTTTCTTTTTTTTTGAGATGGAGTCTCACTCTTGTCACCCAGGCTGGAGTGCAGTGGTGTGATTTTGGCTCACTGCAACCTCCGCCTCCTTGGTTCAAGCAATTCTCCTGCCTCAGCCTCCCGAGTAACTGGGATTACAGGTGCCCGCCACCACGCCTGGCTAATTTTTGTATTTTTAGTAGAGATGGGGTTTCACCATGTCGGCCAGGCTGGTCTCAAACTCCTGACCTCAGGTGATCCGCCCACCTTGGCCTCCCAAAGTGCTGGGATTACAGGCGTGAGCCACCACGCCCGGCCTAGAAATGTAATTTCTTATTGTGTGATTTACTTTAGAATTCCTTCCCTCTTCTCTCTTACAGCACCTTATTTTATTTCCTGTACACATTACAGTTTGTAAGAATTTATTTGGTTGTTTGCTTGTCTTCCGTCTGCCCCACCAGATTATAGGTTTCATGAGGGCAGGTTCTGACTGTTAGGTCAATGAAACTTTGTTGATAGAATGTATTAATTACTAGGTTGGTGCAAAAGTAATTGTGGTTTTTGCCATTACTTTAATACAAGACTGTATTCTAGTTTTACATGTTGGAGCCGTTCAGAAACAATGTCATCCCTCTTATACAGGCTGCTCCTTCAATTCCTGGAAGAGACTCTGCTCCCCTATCCCAAACAAAAATTCTTTTTCCCATGAGATAAAATATTTTCAACCCTCTCTTTCTCACATGATTTTGATGTTACTTTATCATTCTGGCAATTTATTCAACAAATTTATTCAATAAAATTACAAATACCAGATTGTTCTTTTGGACAGGTTCCAGTTGTATTTTGTCAGTGTTTTTCTTAATATGTGACTCCCTCATCCCTCAAGAAATGTGAGGTCCCTAGAGTTGAACAAACTCTAGTAGATGTTGACTGTCCAGCTCAGTTCAGAGTTGACCAGGCTTTCATATTCTTTATTTTAATGTCCATATTTTATTCATTCATCCCAAGTGGGAGTTTCACAAAGTCTAGATGAGAAGCTGGCTTCATGGCAGTAGTGGGGACATGGGACTGTATCAATTATGGGTCTTTGGGTGCAAGCAACACAAAACTCAGTTACTAACAATGGGCTGAACAATAAAGATGCTTAGTGTCTCCCATAACCAGAAGCTAAGGCTTTAGGCTTGGTTAAAAAGTGGCTCAGTGATGTCATCAAGGACCCAGGTCCCCCCTCTTTTCCTACTCTGCCATCTTTAGTGTGTGACTTGGTTCTTCAGGTAGCCTCCCTCATAGTTTCAAGCTGGCTAAAGTAGCTCCAGGCATCACCAAGCCCAGAGTCTGTAGAAAAGAGGTTTCTTCTCATGCATCTTTTTTTTTCTTTTTTTAAAGATCCCAGAAATCTTCCCACCCTCTCACTCTCATCCCTTCTCATCTCATTGCTCAGAACTAGGTTACAGGTCCACTTCTAAAAAACCAGTGGGAAAGAGAAGAGATTGAGATCACCATGATGGGATCAATTCATGAAGAACCTCTGGGCTGGAGAAAGGTCAAGTCTCCTCTGAAGCACAAGACCCCTAAGCCTTGAATCAATTCGAAGTTCTGTTAGCCAGAAAGACAGGGTGGGAGATGGCAACCAACCACATCTGCTACAGGGTGGTGATGCCTTTGGGTGCTCTGAAGCTAGCTCTATCTCAAAGTTAGCAAGTGGCTACTATTTCATGAAATGAGAGCCGCGCTTTTACAAATTCTCAAGCACTTTAAAGGGAGTTATGTGTTTTCCTGGGTGTGAAAGTTGTGGTCGTACTATATTTCGTCAAACCTAAGAAACTATCTAGTTGTACTATTACTTTATGAACCTCTAAGATTAAAAAGTTATTTTAAGTTCTGACATAATGTCTTAACAGTAGTTCTGCATGACTCTTGAGTCTATAATACTGGCCCCCTACTGCTTGGAAATTTCTTTCCTCTCTTGTGAAAGACCTGGCAATTACTCTTACTTTCCATTGCATTGCTTGATGTGGAGCAAATGTAACTGCTTCATTTTTTGTGGATTTTTTGTTTTATTAGGTGTTATGAAACCATTTGTTGTTGCTTTGTGAGAAAGTATGAAATTGCGTTTGTTCCTATAACAATAACAATTTGCCTCACAAATGTAAAATTTACATCCCAACCCTGTTCATCTTTCTGCATACACAATAGCTCATTGTTTGAATGCCAATATGTATGATAACATTTTGAGGAACTTTTAAACATCACTGAACCCCAACACCCATTTTGCAACCACATATTTAAGTCAGTTGAAACTATGACAATACGAACAGCGATGACCAAGCTTGCCACTCAGAGGCAATGACAACCATATCGTGATTGCCTTGATTCTGAGGCATATTGTGATTTTAAAGATGTTAAAATGTGGGCAGAGAAGCTTGTTGTAGAGTTGATAAAATATGGTACATCTGACAAGCTTGCGAGTCTGTGGCTTAATGAAAACTATTGATGGCTCCATGTCCCTCATTAACGCCTGAGAGAGCATGAGCACTGCAGCATGTGGAGAATGCAGAAGGCAGGTCACTCGTGGCATGAGTGGTTCTAATTAGGTCAGCGAGACGTGGAGCAAGGCTCTTTGCTGAGCTGGTTGTTCAACATGAGTGGTCACCACCAGTGCTTATAATTTTCTTATTGCTAATTGGACACATGCTTGTGTCATCTGTCACTTCCTGCATTTGTTTTCAGCTTCACTGCGCTCTTCATCAAGGCAATAAGATTGTGCTAGAAAGGAAGGAATGTGTGTTCGTGTGTATGTGTGTGTGAGAGTGAGAGAGAGAAAATGAGACACACGTATACACAGAGAATGAGAAAATGAGACACACACAGAGAGAAATATTGGTCAGTCTTGTGTTTAGTGAAGAGAGAAAAAACACTCACCTTAAAAAAAAAAACCAAAAACAATTCCTGAGCTGACCGGCTCCATGAGCTGATTGGCTGCAGTCGGCCATGTGAAATGAAGGAGGAAGACACAAATCCTTTGTGGGATTCTGTGGAAGGCTGCATCAGCGCGGTTGCCCTCAAGGACCCCCTTCCTGAGATGAGGTCAGGCTCCTGCCGAGGCTGTGTCTGAACACCGCAAGCTGTGGAAAACAAAACCAGGCCCAAGCCCAGACCTCCCTGCTGAGATACAGATTTCCAGGAAAAAAAAAAAGAAAAGGAAAAAACACGTGAGAACCATCTTGTCTGATGTCAAGGAATTGAAAAGGCACTTTCTGTTTTGATGATTTGCTGAAGAAAATAAGCCCTTTTGGCAAAGTTCCACCCTGCCTTTAAAGTTTATTGTTCTTTGGCATCTTGGTCCCTGGACCACCCATTCTGCATGAGTCTTTCCCATGTGGCATGAAGTAGACTCAAATATCATCTTGCACTTGTCACATCTATAAAGGAAGAATTGTGCTGACTGACATCTGTTCTCCACGTTGTCCTTTCCCTCCGCCCCACAACACAGGCAGGCTGTGGCCAAGGCAGTTTCTGATGTGATCTTAGTGAACCGTGTCTTTTTTCTTGTTTCTCCTAGCCCTCAAATCATTCAGTTTGTTATTTTAAAGTTTGATTTTTAAAATTATACCACTTGTCTTGGCAAAGAGCAGAGAAAAAGAAAAATTCTTTTTTGCAAGTAGTATGTGGTATTGAACCACCACACATTAGTCAAGATTTTGTACTCCGCTGAGTGATAAAATGAAGTTTAAAACCTGGCTCCTTCACTTTAGGCCAGTTAATGCATCACTTTGGTCTAGTTTGTTAAGTTCTATAAATCTCAGTTTTACTTATCTGAAAAATGGGGATAATAATGGAGGAACCCTCCCCCAACCTTTTTTTTGAGGATTAAATGAGGATCGCTCATGCACAGCCATGCACTGCCTGGCACCTGAAAAAGGTTTAATAAATGCTAGCCAGCACTGGCACATTGAAATGTTTGCTGGGCTTTAAGTTCCTTATTAGGCTTTAGACATTTCATCACTGTCAACCCATATATTCCCAGAAAGAGGATTCTGGCCTTGACCATGTTTCCATCCCACAAACATACCCTCCATGGGCAGTTGCATCTACCTCCAGCCTGTAGATGCCTCTCTTTCCAGCCCCAGATTGACAAATTCACTTGCTGATGAAACCCAGCTTACAACTAATACTAACATTCAACTCACTGATCTTGCCCCAGATGTGCTTTTCCTGTGAGGTTTCTCTCTTTCCATCACTTACCAGTCATTTAAGGCAGAACTTGGGCCTTGCGCAGTCGCCCTTCCACTGAGTCTCCATGTGTCGTGTCCCTCTGAGTGTCCCCTGCCTCTCTGCTCTACCCTCCTCACTCCTGTCTTGGAGACCCTCGATTTCCTTGATTACAGTTTTGCTGTAATGAACATTTTTTTTTTTTTTTTTTTTTGTGAGACGGAGTCTCGCTCTGTCACCCAGGCTGGACTGCAGTGGTGCGATCTTGGCTCACTGCAAGCTCTGCCTCCCGGGTTCACGCCATTCTCCTGCCTCAGCCTCCCCAATAGCTGGGACTACAGGCGCCCGCCACCATGCCCGGCCAATTTTTTATATTTTTAGTAGAGACGGGGTTTCACCGTGATAGCCAGGATGGTCTCGATCTCCAGACCTCGGGATCCGCCCGCCTCGGCCTCCCAAAGTGCTGGGATTACAGGCGTGAGCCACCGTGCCCGGCCTGTAATGAACATTTTTAACTGGCCTCTCATTTCTATTTTCTCCATCTTCCAATCCATCCCTCACTCCGTGGCTCTATTCGTCACACGATGCTTCAAACCTCCAGTGGCTCCACATTACCTTCAGCTTAAAATCTGAACTCTGTAACAGGCCTGCAAAACCCTTCCTGATTTGGTCCACCCCTTTAGCTTCACCCATCTCTCATTTTAAGTTCTTCATACTGCAGCCATATTGGAATGCTTGGAAGCTCTTCCTGATCAAAGGACATCCCTTAATATTGTATAAACGCTTCCCTTTAGAATTCACTTTCCCAACTTTTTGGAGGATGGTATTCATTTCTTCAGTGTTCGGCTCAGTTGATACTTGTGTACAGCCTTTCCTGACCCTCGCATCTGTGTTAGGTTTCCCTCTCGTTGCATTCTAGGCATTCCTTAATCACAACTCTTACCATACTCCTGGAATGAAGGGAATTTGTTGGTTTTTTTAAGCTCTGTTTCCATCATACTTTTCTTCAGTCTGGCACACAATAGAAAAGAAATATTTGTTTCCTGAAGAAGTGAATGGAAGAAGGAAGGAAGGAGGGCATAAGATGTTAATCATTGTTTTGATGGGACTAAGTCTAAGAGTTAGATTGTCTTCTCAGGTACAATGTCTATACATTGATACTTGACACAGGGGTCTTTAAATTATGAAATGAATTGCCTTTGCTCCGTCTCAGTTGCCTGCACATGAAGAGCACCCCAGTTGCTCATTATACTACTTAGAATCAAAATAACATTGCCCACTAGGGCTAGGTCCTTAGGCCTAGGAGGAATTAACCAGCTTGCTTCCCAGGTTCTGTCCTTCTGACAATGGAGCTCACATAAAGAGTTTAAGTCCGCTGGGTGCAGTGGCTCATGCCTGTAATCCCAGCACTTTGGGAGGCTGAGGTGGGCGGATCACTTGAGGTCAGGAGTTCAAGACCAACCTGGTCAACATGGTGAAACCCTGCCTCTACTAAAAATACATACACACAAGAAAATTAGCCAGGCGTGATGGCAGGCGCCTGTAATCTCACCTCCTTGGGAGGCTGAGGCAGGAGAATCACTTGAACCCTGGAGGCAGAGGTTGCCGTAAGCCGAGATGGCGCTACTGCACTCCAGCCTGGGCAACAAGAGTGAAACTCCATCTCACAGAAAAAAAAAAAAAAAAAAGAGTTTAAGTCCACCTTCTCAGCTACTTGTCTTAGGAGTACTGAAGACTCTGAAAGAATAAATGCCAAGATGCATTGGTATATCAACCTTGACTCTAGTCTTTCTCACTGTATATTATTGTTTAGTTTTTATTTTTTTCCGAGATGGAGCCTTACTCTGTCACCAGGCTGGAGTGCAATGGTGTAATCTCGGCTCACTGCAACCTCCGCCTTCCGGGTTAAAGTGATTCTTCTGCGTCAGCCTCCCGAGTAGCTGGCGCTACAGGGACATGCCACCACACCCAGCTAATTTTTGTATTTTTAGTAGAGACAGGGTTTCACCGTGTTGGCCAGGATGCTGTCGATCTCTTGACCTTGTGATCCACCCGCCTTGGCCTCCCAAAGTGCTGGGATTACAGGTGTAAGCCACTGCACCTGGCCTATCGTTTAGTTTTTATGTGCTAGTTTTCATTGTCAAGTGGCTTTGCAATGGTTAATACCATCTCCTGCACTTCAGTTTTATTATTATTTCCTGTTTCTCTGTAACAAAAAAGAAATTTTGACAAATTTTCTTTTTTTTTTTTACAAATACATCTGTAGATCTGGGGTGCTCTTTGAAAACTTGTGAGTTTTTACACTTTTTAACAGATTAAGACTTCTGAATCTTCAATTTACCCTGAACATAATTCAGTTCTGAGTATCTCTGATTAGCTTACTTTCCAAAGTATTTATCTTCAGCGCACTGAGGGAGCCTTATATTCTCTACCTAGTTTGTTGCATTTCCAGAATTTTTGTACCTTGTTTCTTTAAGTAACAAAATTAAAGCAATGGGGAGGGAGGTAAAGGTAGTGTTTATTAGGAGGACTTGCCCCTCTCTTCCATTAACTTCTGCTGACTTTTTTCATTCAGTTATTATAGGTGAAAAGTTAGTTTTAGAAAATGGTGAATGCCTCTTGTTTCTTTAAAGGATCTCTTAAGTACCACGAAGGCCATGCTCATTCCTTAAGTTAGTAAACTTGGCAAGGGAGGGTACTAGATGTATCCAAGGGCATACAGCAAATGAGCATCCAAGTCTGGGAAGAGTGAACATGTTGACCTGTTGTCACTGCAAGATTTTGCTAATTGTACCCAGATGGTCTGATCTTTTATACTTTTTGTGACAAACTTCCTCTGTTGGTCATTGTCCTCCTTTATGACTGGACAGAGGTTTTTTTTTTTTTTTTTTGTCTCATAAGCATGGAAATTTGACCTCCTTTAAAGCTGACTCAAGATCCTTTAATTCATAAACTCGTACTCCCTACATACTCAAGACACAGTAAATGGGACTCACAGCTCCTCAGACTTTTTTCCCAGGTGACACCAGCCTGAAGATGAATCATAAATGCCAACTTGGACTCAATGTCCTGAGATCCCCAACATCTTCTCCTAGTAGTTCTCAACTCCTCTGCACACTTGAAAGAAAATTCTGGAACTTAGGCCCAAAATCCAAAGATGTGTGTTTAATTGGTTTGGGGTGAAGCCCAGACCTAGTTATTTTAAAAAAACTTCCTTGAATGATTTTCATCTGTGGCCAGGGTTAAGCATATTTTTGGCTATCTTGCCAATTTGGTGCAAAACCACTTCATCCTGAAAAGCAGGCTATGTAGAGCCATGGCCAAACAGGTCAGAACTTTGCTCTATTTTTAATTTAAGCCACATTTATTTTACACTGCAGATGCCAAAGCAGAATCCTTGGCTTATCCTTGGGAATTACAGACTGATGATATAACTCCTCTGTAAGGAGACAGACGACGCAAACAGAATCACTCAAAAGTCTTCTAAAGCAAGGGGTTGGGTGGAATTTGAACAGAACAAGCTGGCATGCCTTGGGAGTGAGTCAAATTATGCTTCTTGAACCTGTCAGAAGTCCTTGAAATAAAGCAGCAGATAAAAGGAACTAATGGTTATAATTTATTTAGTCTTTCCTGAGGCCCTTGGTTATTCAAAAGAAGGGGACTCCGTAACCATGGAAGTAACTGGAGAGCTACTAGGGATTAAGGGCTGATTAGGAGACAGAATGCCTTGAGTCAGGAACAAATGGCCATTTTCAATGTGGTCAGGTTCGGTGGGGACCCACACAATAAACTGATCAACAAACTGATTTTTAAGATTCTTTTCTTGTTTTTATTATCCATTTTCAGAGCATCCTTTGAGAAACAAGGTGACTCAAGCACAGGGGTTATCAGCTCTCTGACCTCCTTCTGCCCACCTGTCTCAGCTCATATCCTTCCCTTCACCCCTGCTTGTCCATGACAGAGCAGCAAGGTCAAATGGCTGTTTGTCTGGCTTAACCCAGACCTTGATTCACATTCTGAGAATGTAAGCTCTTCTAAAGTGCTCTTTATAGCACGCTGTTCTTTATAAAAAGAACCATGGACATTGTAGGAACTGTTTTGAAAGGCTGATGGGCTGTGGTAATCCACTTAACGACAGGCAGACAAAGCAAGAACTGTAACCTGAAGAGCTGCTTAGAAATTACATGTCTCTCCTCCCACCTCCAGGGCCTGCTACATTGGCCTGGAGACCTCATGTTGCCAGGCTGACCCAGGCCCCATGTATCTTAGGTCTTCCGGAAGATTTTGCTTCCCCAGCATCTGCTTCTACTTCTTTTAATCCTCGCACTGTTGTTTTGGCAAACTCCTCATCCCCCGACTCTCAATCCATGGAATTCAGGTGGGAGCTGATACTACTTCCTCTTCCCCTCAACATATATATCTGAGCTCCAAGGGTGGGCATATTCCTTGGCCTGGCTAAAGCATACTACATTCCTTTGGCTGAGTGACTGGTCTAGGGATGGTTACCTGTTTCAAAATGGTTCAGTGAATTTTGGCCTATGGATCTTGTTGGAACTATTGAGAAAGAGGCTCTCTCTGTGCTAAGCTGGTGACCAGGGACCACCCTGAGGGGGATTGCTTCTTGACAAAGAGAAAGAGAACAGAGGAAAGCAAAGAGATGGAGCAAGACAATTCCTGACATCTTTTAAATACCTGGATCCAGTCATATTTACCACATATGCTTACCGGATTTTTCTGTTATATGAGTCAACAAATCTCTCACTCCACCTTTTTCTTGTTAAGCCTGATAAAGCTGCGTTTCTGTCACTCATAGGATCTTTCAATAAGAGGCCCCTAGTAGATAACGTCTTGCACACCTCAGTGTCCTGTCCCGTTGGAAACAGTTTTCCCTGTCTCCTTAGGGGCAGGCTAAGGGCAGGGGTCCACATTGAGATAATCTGAAAAATGAGTCTGTGCCTCTGAACCAGCAGGAGAGGGATAGGGTGGGGTGGAGGGTTGTCTCAGGTGAAAGGTTGATTTTGACAGCAGTTTCCTGGAGCCGATGGTTCTCCCTTTTTGATAACCTCCACAGAGTAATTGTGAGGATGCAGGGAAAGAGGGGATTGGGAATGAATCCTTAGGAGCATCTTCTAAGTGTCAGCTACTGTGTCAGGTGCTTAACATAAGGTATCTCACTCAGTTCTTACAACAATCTTGTGTATAGCATTGTCCCATTTTCACAGGTTAGAAAAACATATCAATAACAATAGCTACTATTCACTGAACGCTATGCTCCAACATTATTTATAATTCTACTTTATCCATTACAGTCATAATAATCTGCAAGATAGACTATAGATATATTTTAAAATATAGATTATCTATATTTTATAGGTGATGAAACTAATGTTCAGGAGAGTTAAGTAAGTTGTTCATGGCCACGCGGCCAAAGAGGACAAGTCTGTATTCAAAGAGACCTCATTTGGAAGCCAAGCTTGATATGAAACAGATTTTGACTTAACAGTCTTGTGACAGGTGTGGCTGGAGAGATATTCAGGCTAATGAATACCTCTCAGCATGCCTGACTTCGGAATGGGAGGCACAGTCAACAGGACTGTCATGTATGGTGTTGACCCTCAGGGCCACCTCGGACCTCGGTATGGTGACCACCAGCTTTAGTTAGGACCTTTGGTCAGGTTACTTGACAAATGAGATCTAAAGGGATTCTCTACCCAGAACTCTATAAAAACAACAAGAAGAAATAATTAAGAACACCGTGTAGAACACAGCTTTCATTTCAGTTTATATATTGTAAAATAAAGCCACACAGATCCTAAACATGCTAGGTGCTCTTTATATTTGAGAATCTGGTGTCAGTTACTCATTAAAATGTCAAGTTGGCTGGGATTGGGAGGTGTCTGTTGGGCCCTATTAGTATTCTCTCCTTACATCGTGCCAGTCCTGGGAATTGTGTTGGTCCATGTGAATGTCCTGTGGTGACCTGAGTGCCACACTAACCCAGGCCAGCCCACTTCACATGTGTATCTTCTTCCTGAGGCAGAGTTGGTATCTAAATTACAAAGACTTCTCTTGTCTTTGAGAATGCAGCCACTCAGAGCTCAGCCTTTAAGGATTAGCAATTGTATTTCAGTTGTGCGATTTACTCCTGTTCCGACCCGTGGCTGTGACACTTGTGGTGGGCTGAATAATGGCTCCCAAAGATGGCCACATCTAAATCCCTGGAGCCTGTGAATATGTTACCTTACACACTGAAAGGCGCTTTGCAAGTGTGATTAAGGCTATTGAGATGGGACTAGTAGGCTGGAGCATCCAGGTGGGTCCAATGTAACCACAGAGTCCGTATAGAGCAGGGATCAGGTGATCCCAGTTAGTAGCAGGAAACGTGATGACGGACGCAAGAGGTTGGAATGATGTGAGGAAAAGGTTCTGCGCCAAGGAATGCAGCTAGCCTCCAGAAGCAGATAAAGGCAAGGAAACAGACTCTTCCCTCAGATCCTCCGGAAGGAACCAGCTTGCCACAGCACACAAGGTAATAAACTTGTGTTGTTTAAGTACACAGCACACAAGGTAATAAACTTGTGTTGTTTAAGTACACGACACACGTTTATTACCTTGTAGTAATTTGTTACAGTAGCCATAGGAAACTTAAACAATGTTTCAGACCAAAGCTTAGGTGCTGGAGGAATGTTTTTCCTCCAGCAAATGCCTTCTGCAACCACCTGCTACACAGTGTTTTAATTACACATTTGTGAAGACATACAACCGACTTCCCTTGTTTCAGGTGGATGGGCGTCATGCTTCCCTCTGGCTCTAAGGAGGGAAATAATAACTTTTGGTTTGCGTGCATCCTCAGAAATCCTTTTGCTGCTTGATTTGTGCTAGTCACCACTTCCCCGACCACAGCAGGTGCAGGTAAAAACTGTCCGCTTGCTTGTTCACTGGGTTTTACTGTGATAGAAGGTTCTCATCAGTTGAGAATTCTATGTTAATCATTTAATTCACACTTATATGTTGCAATGTGAAGATACCCGTAGAAGGATAGCCAATGGGTCACTGTCTTGAAGGGGGGACAAATTTATCAGAGGGCTGCCTCAGCCGGACAGGAGGGTGACTTGACTTGGAATGTGACTTGGGTATTGGAGCCAATTAAACTCAGAAGAGACTGATTATGCTGCATTTTATGTCTGCAATTGGACATATTTAATGCAAGTGACTAACATGAATACTTGCCGTTTGGGAGCCTTCTTCCCTTTAGCAGGGGAAGAAGAATTATCGGAAGGTTGCTTAGTAGCTATGAAGTCAGGGCAAAGGGAAGTGTTAATATAGAAGACAGTCTTGGAGGTATTTAACTCAGGACAGCTGTTTTCAGACGGAGGCACTCTTTTTTTAAAAATGAAACGTTCAGTGAAGACCCGTATGTGGGAGTTATCAAGCGAGAAGTGCTCTGGGTGCTGCGGGGGTGGGAGTTGCAGCACGGCCACAGGGTTCCTCCTCCTCACATGCAGTGGCCTCTGAGTGGCCTGATGGTTCAGTCCTGCACCATGGCGGAATAGACATCCTCGGTGTTATGGAGCTGGACAGGCCCTGTCGACTGCGGGCTCTTTGGGCTTCCCTCTTTTTGCTCCAGGCTACCCGCTCCCCTCTGTGTTCCAGAGTCTGTTCTTAAACTGGGTACAGTGAAATTGATTCAGATTTATTTTGCTAAATTACAATCACATTTGAGTTTTTTTTCTCTGAAATTACACCCTGGCCCCCTTGATTGGAGTTTTCAACATTCCCAATCTTTTCAGTCACACGTTTACAATCTTTTGGTTTATTTCCACAGATGGCTGAACTCATGCATTATGCATGGGTGTTGCTGGTGGTGTCTCAGAGGGAAAATTCATTTCTGAATGTTTTCTGGGTACCACAGTCACTGCCATGTTTTATGCACATGTGTGGTGATGGTCCCCATTGGGGGCGATGCCTACTCTCCTAACAGGAAAACCACCCATCAGCCTAGCAAGAATGGGGGGCGGGGGGGACACAGAAAACATGTTTCATGTTTCACGTTTTCCCCAAATTCCTGAATGAGGAGGGATTCTAAGTGTTGAAATTAGATAGTGTCAGAATCAAACTCAGCTTCAAAACTTGAGAAACTCAAGTTGTGATTCTCTTTGTTCTGTGGCAGTGCAAAATCCTCACGTTTCTCACAAACCTAAATGAGAAATACAATCTGAACATTCTGGTACAACTCAACCAACAATGAGTACCAGCGTCTATCTTCCATGCTTGCACTAACTCAGTTCTGCTTAACTTCATACCCATGTTCTTTACTCCAATCAGTTGCTATTTCAGCTATAGTTGGTTGTGACTTCTTTCTTGTAATTGTGTTTAATGGAAAATGATGTTGAAGCAATAATTTTCTTTTTGCCAAGTGTCCCTCAGGGGCTGCCCGTGTATTACAGCTTCTGGTCTCCCTCTTTGCTCCTTCTTCCTTCTGCCCATGACCAGCTCTTCCCATACCTGGTTCAGAATTCCTATGAATGGTGGAAGAGGAACCACCTGTGTCCCAGAGGAGGAACAGTTAGGCTGGCACACACCTATTTGTGTGTGTGTATGTGTGTGTGTGTGCGCGTGCATGCATACTTTGGTTACATACCATATGGTTTAAACTGTTGTCCTGTCTTCCAGGGAATCCATATTTGTTCAGAGACCCTCAGGCCTGCCCCTCTCCCCACAGAGAGCTCTCTGCAATCTTATGCAGCTGTGCTACCTGCCTTCAGCACTTGAACTTGACCTGCTAATGCTGCCCTCCAGAATATCAGCCCAGCATGGGAGATGCGTCAATGGGCTAATTACATACCACGGAGGAAAGTTTACCCCGCAGAGCAGGAACTCTTTTGAGGTTAAAGCCACCGTAAGTGTTTGTGAAATGCTGACGCCTGGAGAGAAAGAGCTAATAATTCCCCTGTCATTTCCAGGCCACCAGAGAAAGCCAAATCTAGCTGGTGTTAGAGGGAGGGGCTGTCATTGTAACAAGTGTGATGACTAGAGGTCATCTTAATTGAGCTGCTAAATGGAGTTATGTGTATTTTTTTTCCCTTTTTAATGTAGAAGGGTCATTGTTTTTATGGCTATACTTGTTTCATTTTTCTTATAGCTGGCTTGGCATATTGGCACAGCTGAGTGTTGTGGACTGAAAATTATTAGGAGTATTTTTTTACCTTCAAGTGGAAAGCTGCCTGTACTTCTTCCTAGGCTATCTGTTAAAGGTACTTAGTATAACGTGACTTGTGGTAGGTGAGAGAATGAATTGGATTTGCTTGTAGCTTCTTGGCATGTATTTCTCAATGTTAGCGCTATATTAGCTACCTACCAGGAATTTGGTATACTCGTAGACCACTATTATCAAGGAAAAAAGGATTCACTACTACTTCATCGTAAAATTGAAACTGCATTTAAAATGCAAACCATAATAGTGTTGTGCCAGTAAGAAACACGATGCAGTTGATGATCTTTCACCGATATGTCCATGCTCTGTTTGGTGGAGAGTGAGAGCCACAGATGAGTTTTTCTATCTGGTCCATTGCTATTCCTAGTTTATACTTCTCCTAAATTTGAAAATCTTAAGTCGTAATTATATCTTTGGTAATGAAGGGACATGGAGGGATGGCTCTGTCAGGTTGTTCTGAGTATCTGAAAAGTGCATGACCTCCAAATTCCAGAGGACTTTCTACAGTCTTGGTGCCCACCAGCCCTGACTATCCCTACTGTAGAAATCTGGATATTTCAACAAGGAAGGTAATGGTGAATGGATCCCTCATTTATTCTTTGGTTGTATTTATAACTTTTCTTCCAGTTCTATCATAATGTTTAGATGTGGCTTTGAAATATGCTCTTTAATGAACCATATATTTCTCTCTCTCAGAAGACAAGAAAATAGTTTTAGAGAATAGCCACTTCCAGGGGTGGAGTTGTCTGCAATTTGTTTTTTAAAACTCCAGATGTCTTATCCCCAACATTAAAAATATGGTATCTCAGCTCTTGAGGTGATAGGTTCAGGACACAGAATGTAAACTGTTGTATGTAACGTGAGCAATTGCAGTCGAAATAATTAGCTTTTAAAAAAATGACCTCTTGGCATCCAGTGTCACGAAGTAAAAATTTACATCTTATCACCCGCTTAAACCGTGAGCCCCTTTCCCCTTGATATTTAGATCATTTTGGTGAGTCAGTGCCCAGAAGATCTTCACATGGCATGCTGAAAAACTCTACACTCAGGGGCCACGATTTTGTGTGATAAACAACTTTAATGTTAAATCAAGATCATGGCTTAAGATGCCATCTACAAGCCAGTGATACTCATGAAAAGAAAATTTCAGTTGTAGCCTTCTGGTCCCAAGGAGGGTGAGAGGTGGAGCAGGGAGGAGGAGCACTCATCCCCATTGAGATGGCCTCAGGGGACCCAGCCTAGATCATAGAACTCCAAGTGACACACAGACACATGAGCTAAATACATTCTTACTGTTCCTGTTGCTGAGATTTTGTAATTGTTACGTAGTTGACCCAGATACCTTATTTCTGTTACTAACTCTGGAGTCTGTTTTCCTGCAGCAGCCAGAATGAGCCTTTTAGTCATATTTTGTGAGTTACTTATTGCCCCCTGTGATTGGCTGAAATTGGTTCTCATTTCACTATGAATAAAAGCAAGGACTTTACTAGAACCTACCTGAACTGCCCCTTCCCCCTACTGGCTTCCACTCTGAGTTCATTCTTCACAGCTCTCACCACTGCATGCTCTGCTCTGGCCATACACTTTCCTTGCTGTCCTTGAATGTTCCAGACAAGTCTAGACACATCTCCATGGTTCACTCTCATCTTTAAGTCTTTGCTCAAATGCCATCTTCTCATAGACGTCTAAACTGATTGTCCTATTTCAAATGCCAACCTCCATACTACTTCCCATCCTATATTTTCTTACACTGCTCTATCCCCCCCAACCCCACTGTGGTGCTATCACTTGGTAATATACCATATAACTTACTTTATTAGTCTGTTTTCACACTGCTATAAAGAACTACTGGAGACTGGGTAATTTATGAAGAAAAGAGGTTTAGTTAACTCATGGTTCTGCAGGCTTAACAGGAAGCATGGCTGGGGGGCTGCAGGAAACTGATAATCACAGTGGAAGGCGAAGGCAAAGCAAGTGTGTCTTGCCATGGCGGCAGGAATGGCAGCGGGTGGGGTGGGACGGGACCCCTGCCCCTTCACACTTTTAAACTATCAGATTTCCTGAGAACTCACTGTCATGAAACCAGCATGGGGAAAACTGCCCCCATGATTCAGTCACCTCCCACCAGGTCCTTCCCTTGACACACAGGGATTACAATTCGAGATGAAATTTGGGTGGGAACACAGAGCAAAACCATATCACTTAGCTACATCATTGTTAAAGTCTGTCATCTCCTGCTAGAATGTAAGCTTTATGTGGGCAGGAATAGTGCCTGGCATGTTGTAGGCACTTATTAAATATACCCCTTGACCTTTATTTAGTCAATAAATATTGGTGACCACTGAGGTTCTCTCTGACGAAAGCAGGGTGTGGAAACACATTTTCCTTTGCCCAGCAAAGACCTTCCTGGCCACCCTAATAGTATTTTGTCAGGATGATCCCAACACATCTTCCCTGGTTTGTCTCACCAGTGCAGAACAATCGTCTTCAAAATGGAAAGCCTTTTCTTCATTCCTGTAATCCCAGCACTTTGGGAGGCCAAGGTGGGCGGATCACCAAAGGTCAGGAGTTCAAGATCAGCCTGGCCAATATGGTGAAACCCCATCTCTACTAAAAATACAGAAATTAGCCAGGTGTGGTGGTGTGTGCCCCTAGTTCCAGCTACTTGGGAGGCTGAGGTAGAAGAGGGTTGCTGGGAGGTGGAGGTTGCAGGGAGCCGAGATCTTGCCACTATACTCCAGCCTGGGCAACAGAGTGAGACTCTGTCTCAAAAACAAAACAAAACAAAGCCTTTTCTGTAGCAAGGTGATATGGTTTGGCTGTGTACCCACCCAAATCTTAACAGGAATTGTATCTCTCAGAATTCCCATGTGTTGTTGGAGGGACGCGGGGAGGTAATTGAATCACAAGGGCCAGTCTTTCCCATGCTCTTCTTGTGGTAGTGAATAAGTCTTATGAAATCTGATGGGTTTATCAGGGGTTTCTGCTTTTGCTTCTTTCTCGTTTTCTCTTGCTGCCACGTAAGAAGTGCCTTTTGCCTCCTGCCATGATTCTGAGGTATCCCCAGCCATGTGGAACTGTAAGTCCAATTAAACCTCTTTTTTCTTCCCAGTCTCGGGTATGTCTTTATCAGTAGCATGGAAATGGACTAATACACAAGGGCTTTCAGTGACAAAGGACAAAATGTTATTGTGCATTTTTACTTCATTTATCTCACATAAACTAAGAGCTGATTTATACTCATGGTGGTTTTGTCCAACTGAACAGTGAAATACTAACTTGCAAACAAACATGATCAAAAAGGCTTTTCAGCTTGAAAATTGTGTCCTGGAGTTCACTTTTGTTTCCCCCCTCTAAGCATAATCTTTTAACTGGTTCAATAGACTTTTTGGCAAAATTCTAGCTTGGCCCATTTTTGCTGTTATACAACTTTGAATAATATTCCTATGGCTTAGGGATCTTCAACTGTGGGCCAAATTTGTCAATTTATATTGGAAACTATATTAGTTCATTCTCACACTGCTATAAAGAATACCTGAGACTTGGTAATTTATAAAGAAAAGAGGTTTAATTGGCTCCTGGTTCTGCAGGCTGTACAGGAGATATGATGGATTCTGAGGAGGCCTCAGGAAACTTTAAATCGTGGTGGAAAGTGAAGGGGAAGCGGGCATTTCTCACATGGCAAGAGTAGGAGGGAGAAAGAGTGGGGGAGGTGTCGCACGCTTTTAAACAACCAGATCTGATAAGAACTCTGTCATGAGAACAGCACCAAAGGGGGAAATCTGCCTCCATGATCCAATCACCTCCCACCAGGTTCTGCCTCCAACACTGAGGATTATAATACAATTCAACATGAGATTTGGGTGGGGACACAGTATTATGTTGTACTTGCTCTAGAAAAATTCTAGTCTTTTCAGAGTAGGTAAGAGAAGATTCCCTCTGTGCTCTAAAGATGAAGGCAAAGCTTTACTAACCTCATGCCCACTTCTGGCAAGTTTCATAACCGAGGGTGTCCTGTAGGGGAGAGGGGTGTACTGACAATCATGGAGTTCCAGATATTTCACTTTTGTGGTTGCTTATGTGCAGTTGACCTCCTTGTGCATTCCCCTGCCTGGCCACCAGAATGACAGCCTATGCTGTCACTGGAGTCTTGCTTACTATACACATCTAACATTCTAAATTGTAGGATTTACACTACTATTGCCATCTCTACTTTTATGTGTTAGTGTACTACATTTGAGTCATGGACCCATTTTTATTACGGTCAGTACTAACAACCAAAATGCATATTTGACAAATGTAAACAATGATGTCGAAATAAGGTGAAAGTATATTGATCAAGATGAGCTCTGCCCTGTTAACTGAAAGATTAGCTGGGACAAACTGACCAACACCATCCTGATAATACATGGACAAATTTTAAAAATAGAACGACTGGCTGGGCAAGGTAATCCCAGCACTTTGCAGGGTCAGGCAAAGAGGATTGCTTGAGACCAGGAGTTCAAGACCAGCCTGGGTAACATAGCGAGACCCCCATCTCTAAAAAAAAAAAAAAATTAAGGTTGCTGGGCGTGATGGTGTGTACCTGTAGTCTCAGCTACTTGGGAGGCTGAGGTGGGAGGATTGCTTGAGCCCAGGAGTTCGGGGCTTCAGTGAGCTCTGATCATTTCACTGCACTCCAGCCTGGGTGACAGAGTGAGACTTCCTTCTCCTAAAATACATATAAAATAGAGGTTTCTGTGAAAATCACAGTTAATACTACATTTCAAATGAATGACATGACTAGATGAAATAGTTCTGTTGCTTTATCTCTGAGACTGTCAAATTGCCTGTAGACCCTTGACAGTTAACCAAGCCTGATAAATACTGCTCCGGCCTTGGGGTACTGGAAGTGTAGTCCAGGGACCAGCAGATCAGCATCACCTGGGAGCTGGCTACAACTGCATACCCTCCAGTCCCACCCAGGGTTTCTGAATCTGTATTTTAACAGGATCCTCGGGGCATTCAAGACTCAAAGATTGAGAAGTGCTGCTCTAGACATCCCTTTCTGATTATGATGGATAACAGGAGGGCTGACATACTCTCTTAATAAAGAAAAGCAGCAGGTCTTTAAGGATGGCAGTAAACACCAACTTAATTGGCAAATCCTAATTGAATCAATAATCATCTCTTCATTTCTAGCTGGTGCAGACTATGGGGTGGGGGGGTGGGGAGGGACCGAAGGGGGTTCCTGGTCAAGATTTCACCAGGAAAAGGGTGCCCTTTGAAGACCCAGAGCCAAGGATAACTGAGCCAGGATTGAGCCAAATTCTGATGCCGTCCTCATCTTTGGATCTGGTGTTAATGAAAAGGAGACAATGGGAAGTAATGTGGTGGGTGACGTTGCATGGTCACGGGGGCTTGAAGGGAGCAGTTTTTTTTTCTTCTTTTGTTCAGGCAGCAGCTGTGGCTCCCTAAAATGATATCCCAAATGTGTTGCATGCCAGGGATTTAGAACTTGATGATTCACAGGTTTTGTGAGTTGGTGCTTTTATAGCCAGACAGTGGTCTCGGCAATGCATGTAGTTGCAGCCTGAGGGTTCAGAACCAGAATATACACGACAGCAGCATCTTCATCACTTTGTAGCTACTTTTTAGCAGATATGCTCCTTATTGTCCCAGGAAACATGACAACACCTCTGCAGTCACAGCTTGCTCATGCTCTTCCTTTTTCCTACCAGTCCTACCTAGCTTTTGAAATCTTTATAGCCTACCCCAACTACTGGTTCCTCTAGGAAGCCTTTGATTTTCTGTAACACATATCTCTCTCTCCTGAAAAGTCTCTCTAGTTTAGTGGCTCTCAAACTGGCTGCACATTTTAAAATCACCTGGGAAGCTTAAAAAAAAAAAAAAAAAAATTTAGGCCACAGCCCAGGCCAGTTAAGTCAGTCTCTGAGTGTGGGGCCCAGGCATGAGTAGTTTCTAAAGTGCTCCAGGTGAGTCCTATGTACAACTGATACAGGATTTTTTGCTCCTTAGTTCAGCTAAATCTGGGGTCTTGTCTCACGACCAGAAAAATTAGGCACGCAGACACATTGAAGGGTGAGGAGGGCAGAATTTATTAAGGGAAAAGAATGCTTTCAGCAAAGAGAGGAGTTCTCTAAGCAGATTTCCCCCTCACAATTGAATACCAGGGCTCCCACTTGTGAGCTGAAGAGGCCAGGCTCCTTCCTTGCATAAGGTGCAAATTCCTGGTGGCTCCACACCATCCTTCCAGTGTGCATGTGGGCCCTTAGTCTGAGCCACTCCACATTGATTTATTTCCCTTACTGCGCATGTGTTAAGGGATGGAGTTTTTCACCATGGGCATGTTTAGGTAAGGCCCCCTGTGCACAATGACCTGGGCAGGTGGGAGGTTCTCCAGGGACCCTCCCCTATCTTCCTAGGCATTTGGCTATCTTCCGCCTCTATCACAACCAGGGTGGTGAACCAGTACCATAATCCTTTTCCTTTTGAGCTTCCTTGTAACCCTAATTTGCTATGATTTACCTAATTTTTACTTGATCCCTGTGCCCACACTGAACTCCCCAAAGTCAGGAGTAGATCTTTCTCCCCTGAGTCCCCTGTAGCCTCTAGCACATGGCTCAGTGCACTTGTACACTGCTTCTCCTTCCTATCATTCACCCCGCTGTGGGACCCTCATCAGGGGCTGTGTGGTTCTTGCTGCTCCCATCACCTCCATTTCTGGATTCAGGGATTAGGGGTAGGCAAAGTTAGATGTGGGTATGCTGGAGAGCCTAATGCTTCTAGGAAATTTGTTAAGCAAAGTATTTTACTTTGCTAGAAAAAGTGTGCTTAATGGTATGGATAGCTACAGACTTCTTTTTGTCTGTCCAGGAACTTTTTGTTAGAATTATCTACTGCTACATAACAAACTACCCCCAAATTTAGTGACTTAAGACAATAGTAAACATTTATTTCATGTAGTTTCTGTGGCTCAGGGATCTGGGAGCTGCTTAACTGGGTGACTCTGGCTCAGGGTCTCTCATAAAGATGCAGTTACAAGATCATATAGGGCTATAGTCATCTAAAGGCCAGACTGGGTGGAGGACTCATTTCCAAGGTGTCTCACTCACATGGCTGACAAGTTGCTGCTGGCTGTTGTCGAAAGGCCTCAATTTCCTGCCACATGAACTCCACGTGACTACTCGAATGGTTTCTCCCAGAGTGAAGATCCAAGAAAGCAAGGCGGAAGCTGAAATGTGTTTTATAATTATGAACCATTATCTCCATGTATCCTGTTAGCTACACAGGTTAACGTGGGAGGGAGCAACAAAAAGGACTTGATGTTTGCTCACTGCAGGAGCCATGGATGAAAGGGTTCTGTTTGATCCTCCACAGGACGGGCACGTGCTGTAGGCTGGCAGGCCAAGTAACTGCCTCTGGGTGAATATGACTGGTGCAGAGGTGGGCAAGTGACCCAAGTTGGCCAATCACTGTAGTCCTAGGATTTTGCTAGGGCAATAGGGAGAAAGCTACCCCATGGTCTCATAGTTTGGGGATTATTAACTCTAAGAATAATGAAAGCTGGGAGCTGCTGGTGGACATCTTTGCCATTGCATTGAACCTTTTGAGAATGAAGCCAAAATGGAGAACAGAGAGAGGCACAGCATCTTAATGACCTAGTTTGGGTCTATAAAGACCCAATTCAGCTGTACCAAAGCTAACTTCCTAAACTTGTAACTTATGCAAGCAAAGAATTTCTTGAGTTAGACTGATTTTGATTTCTGCCTCTTAATATCAAATGAGTCTTGGCTAACCCAGGCCTGGAGGTCTGGGGCCTCCTTGCTCACTCTAGGCCACTGTCCTCTCTTCTGTGTGTGGCCATTCTTCAGACTCTAGTCCGACCACTGTAAACTCCATAAACCTAGGGTATATCTACCTAGTTTTCTGCCCCAATGCTGGGGCATTAAGGGTTCTTAGTGCATATTGACAGACTTGTGGTAAATTTTCTTGCAGCCTCATATAGTGGGGAAAAAATTGTGGCCTTTGGAGCTATACAGTCCTGGATATAAAACCTCCTCTGTCATTAATCAACTGTGATCTTAGGCCAAGTGCTTAATGTTTCTCCCAGGTTGTGTACATAAAGAAGGGCTTGTAATCTAATGTTCCTAGGGTGGTTGTGAGGTTAAAATGAGATCATATGTGGAAAAGTGAGGCCCATATCAAAGGCTCAACTAATATTTTTTTCTCTTATCATTGTTCATTTCCCCTTCTAGAGATAGTAGCTGAATGCTACTTAGCCAGGACTTAATTCAATTCTGCTTAATCAGCATATTCTGAACACTTGCCATCTGCTAGATGACTAGATAATGGGGTGTCAGGAAGGGTGACTTGATAATTTTGCTTAACTGAGCACTGCCTGTAGACCAAGCATGGTATTGATGAGTTTCACAGTATGACTCTGTATTGCTTTTGGCCACATTATGAAGTAGGGGGCATTTGAATCTTGTTCCTTATGTTAGGGTCTTGCTGAGGTGCTCTTCTCCCACTGACCAGTTCCCAGTGAGGAGTGGGGCATGCAGGAGGATGCAGCTAGGCAGAGACACTGGCCACTGTAGTGTTGCCTTCAGATAGTCCAGTCCCTCCTTTACCTGTAGGCTTGCTTATTGGAGCTCCCATTTCTTCCCCACTCATTGCTAAAACTAATCAATCTGTGTGATGAGGTGGGTCATCATGTCTGCAAATTAATGTACTTTCTGAACTCTGTTATTGCTCCTCTGTCCCATCTTCATTTATCCCATTAATGATTCCAGCATCAGCAATTCCTAACCTTGATTATCAGCAGTACATTTTAAGGGTTTAATAAATGTTTGTTGAACAGAATGAATGACAGGTTGATGACAATATTTGAGAGGCATCTGGAACCTTCCAAATTAAATAGGCAAACATCTTCCTTGAACTGCCTATACACCTAGCCTAACAGCTGCCCTGCCATGAATAATGAATGTACCTGAATTCTTCAAATGCTTCAAGTACTCCAAGATTTTGCTTCGGGGCCATCCTTATGAACATCAGTTCTCCTTGAACTGTGCTATTGATAGAGAAGGGGCAAGAGACTGGATCAAACTATAAGTAAATAAAGACACAGCATGGAATGTGGTTTTAGGAAACAAATTCTTGGAATGTTCCTTTCAAAAACATTTGAATTCGTCAAATCTACTTGTTTTATTTTTGTGAACATTCTTTTTACAGTCTTCACCCTGCCCTAATCTGAAGGGTGGGAGAGGGAGAGATTTATTGCAAGGAATTGGTGGCTATGTGATTGTGAGGACTAATGAGGCAAGTTTGGTATCTGTAGGGCAGGCCATCAGAAAGGGCAGGCTGCAACTCTTTGGCATGAGCTGAAGCTGCTGTCCAGAGGTGGAATTTCTCTTTCTTCCCAGAAATCTCCATTCTGTTCTCACAGCCTTTCAACTGATTGAATCAGGTCTACCCAGATTATCTGGCATAATCTTCTTAAAGTCAACTATTTATGAACATTAATCTTATCTACAAAGTATACCTCCACAGCAACACCCAGATGAGTGTTTGATTGAATAGCTGGGGACTATATCTTAGCCAAATTGACATATAAAAATGGCCACGATAGGCCACCCTTGTCAACTTGGCACCCATATACATCTCATTAAATCACATTTAATCTCCAAATAAAGACAATAACAAAGTCATACTTCCTCTTAATGCTACAAGTGTCCTGCATACAACTGAAAACACATTAACCTTTTCTTCAAAAGAGAATCAAAGTTCTTGCATAATTTTCATTTTCTTTGGATTTTCTATAACTTATTACTGTGATATAACTATTAATACATCTTACGTTAGATGATGGCATAAGAGGGGGAAGAAAACAAATATTTGCATAACATTTATATTCATAACAAAATAAGAAATAACTGTTAAAGTCCTCATTTCTGCAACTGGTCATGTTGCTGTAGGTGGTGTTTATAATTACCTTTTTCCACTATCTATTCCATATTCTATTTGCACTTAGCTAGTTGTGGTTCTTGGGCTCACAGACGAACCCCAAACTTCTATCTAGCCAGCAGCTTCCAGATAATGGGGAACAGAAGCCCAGTGAATTCCCTGAGCATGAGCCTATTTTTGTACTTCATTTGCTGTGAAGTGAGTTCCTTGATCAGAAGCAATGCTGTGTGGAATAGCATGATGGTGAATAAGACATTCCGTAAGTCCAGGGATGGTAGTTTTGGCAGAAGCATTGCTTTCAAGGGAAGGCAAATCAATATCCAAGCAAGTAACTGTTCCGATAAGAACACAGTGATGCTGGGTGCTGTGGCTCACGCCTGTAATCCCAGCACTTTGGGAGGCTGAGGCAGGTGGATCACGAGGTCAGGAGATCAAGACCATCCTGGCTAACATGGTGAAACCTCGTCTCTACTAAAAATACAAAAAAATTAGCTGGGTGTGGTGGCACTTGCCTGTTGTCCCAGCTACTCGGGAGGCTGAGGCAGGAGAATTGCTTGAACCCGGGAAGCCGAGGTTGTAGTGAGCCGAGATCGCGCCACTGCACTCCAGCCTGGGCGACAGAGTGATACTCCGTCTCAAAAACAAACAAACAAACAAACAAACAAACAAAACAGTCCTGTCCTTTCCATGATAAAAAGTGGTCCAGTATAATCAGCCCACATCAGATCACCTTGGTGAATGGTGCCATGTTAGGGATTTGGTGTTGGTCTCTGCTGCCGGCGGAATGGGCACTCAGCAGTGGTTGTGGCCAGGTTGGCCTTGGTGAGTGAAAGTCCATGTTGCTGAGCCCATGCAGAACCTCCATCCCTCTACCACCATGGCTACTTTGTTCATGAGATCACTGGGCAGGCCAGTGGCTGGGTAAAGAGACTGAATGGTATACACAGAAGGGGTCACTATTTTTGCTTGACTATTACAATCCACCTCTGCCAAGGTCATTATTTCATGAGCATTCATATGGGACACAAATATCTTTACAATCTTTGTACATTCAGAGAGGTCTATTCACGTACCTTTTTCTCAGACTTCCTTGTCTCCATTTTCCAGTCATGATCTTTAACTCTTGACCAGCCAAAGCACTGGCCACAGCTGATAAATTAGTATAGACTCTTATGTCCGGCTGTTTCTCCTTCCAAACAAAATGAACAACCAGGTGCACTGTGCACTGGGATTCCTCTTGAGCTCTGTCCTTTAGGAATGTTCCAGAAAGACTGTAGTGCTGTGGTTTTCCACTTTTGGGTGGTACCCGCATATGCAGAACTATTTGTAGGTCAGATTTGAGTCTTCTTTTCCTCAGGCAACTGCTCCTGTGGAACTCCCCATGAGGCTATATGTGCAGGCTGGGAGAGAAAAGGTAAAAAATAATAGCAGAAAGACTACGGGCATTTGGGCTACTTCCTCGTGTAAATTACACATGCTTTCATGTAAATTACACATGCTTTCATGTAAATTACACATGCCTGCACTGCAAGAGCCTGATCTCTTATACATACCATTTCCATTTAATTATGGAGTACTGCTGTATAGGCTCATCTTTATGTCTTGGTGGGTCAGATAACATCCTGTTCATTATGGGCAGTTCAGATCACATGGCAACTTTGTGGTCCATGGTTAAGTATTCAGTCTCTACTAAGGCCAAGTAGCAGGCCATGAGTTGCTTCTCAAAAGGGGAATAGTTATCTGTGAAGGCTGGTAGCGCTTTGCTCCCACATTCTAAGGCTCTGGACTATGATTTATCTAAAGTGACTGAGTGCTGGGTGCAATGGCTCACGCCTATAATCCCAGCACTTTGGGAGGCCGAGGCGGGTGGATCACTTGAGGTCAGGAGTTTGGGACCAGCCTGGCCAACATGGTGAAACCCCATCTCTACTAAAAATACAAAAATTAGCCAGGTGTGGTGGCAGACACCTGTAATCCCAGCTACTCTGGAGGCTGAGGCAGGAGATTCGCCTGGACCTGGGAGGCTGAGGTGGCAGTGAGCCAAGATTATGCCATTTCACTCCAGCCTGGGTGGCAGAGTGAGACTATCTCAAAAACAAAACAATAAATAAAAAAGGTGCCCTACCACACACTTTCAACAGCATCTCAATTTCTACTCAAGTTTCAAGTACCATCAGATCTGCTGGATCATGTCCAAATGTTACAGCAGTTTGCACTGCACCCTGGATCTGTTGCAGAGCCTTCTTTTGCTCTGGGCCCCACTCAAAACTAAAAAGATTTCAGGTCACTTTATGTATTGGTTTTCTAGGACAGTTGTAAAAAATTACCATGAACTAGGTAGCTTAAAACAATAGAAACTTAATCTCTCATTGTCTTAGAGGCCATAGTCTGAAATTAAGGTGTTTGCAGGGTTGCTTCCTTCTGGAAGCTTTGAGGGAAAATCCGTTCCATGCCTCTCTTCTAGCTTCTGGTGGGTTGTAGCAATCCTTAGTGTTCATGGGCTTATAGCTGCATTATTCCAATCTCTTCTTTAATTGTCACATGGCCTTATTTCCTGTGTGTGTGTGTGTCTTTCTCTCTATTTATAAGGATACCAGTCATTTGATTTAGGGTCCATTCTAATCCAGTACAACCTCATCTTAACTTGATTCCATCTTCAAAAGCTTCATTTACAAGTAATGTCACATTCATAGGTACCATATTTTTTTGGGGGGGCGGTGGGGGGACACAACCTTGGTAAATGAGCGGGAGTAGCAAATGAAGAATATGTTGCCTCAAATTTAAAGCCACTATGTATCATTGCCTTTTCTGGTAATAGGAGGGCAGATGCCACAGCTTATTCTTCACCTTAGAGGGGACATCTCAACATGCCCGTACCACTGGCAATTTCACTGGGGTTGAAGGCCCCTTCATTTTTGTCAGAATTATTTCCCAACCTCTGACATGCAAATAAATATCTTCCGGTATGTCTAGAGTCATTGCTGCTACTTCTCGTGAGGTCTAAGTAACATCAATGTAATGGACCAGGCATGATGGTTTGAAGGGAAAAGTGATCAAGGTCCCAAAGGACTAAATTATGCCCTAGGGCTGGAAAGTTGATATATGCCTCTGAAGCAGGAGAGTGAAAGTGTATTGCTAGTTTGGCTAGCTGAAGGCAAACTGGGTGGTTTTTACTAACAGGTATCGAGGAAAAATGCATTTGCCAGATTAATAGCTGCGTGCCAGGTACCAGAGGATATGAGAATTTGCTCAAGCTGGCCATTGCATCTGGGAAGTAGTGTTACAGGTAGAGGCGTGAGTGGGGCAGGAGAGGGCTCTCCCTGTACCCACTAGAAATGTCGGGTGATGATGTGACATTTATCACATTGCCTCTCTAAAAATGATAATTCTGCAGCCAGGGAGAGCTCATCTCCTGATGGTCCACGCCTGTTAACATTAAAAGTGTTAACTGAATGCAGGCTCCAGGGAGAAACAACTCCTGGGCATGTGTGTTAAGAGACAAAAATGAGTAAAGTATGATCTTCCAGGGGCTCACTCCACCTGAAAAAGGAAGAAAGCCTCAGATGGGCATGCATCTAACCCCCTAAACACATTGCACATGCTCACTTCCCAAGGGTAAGGAGGGCTCTGTGCGTGCAGGCTGCCCACCCTAAGGGAAGAATCATGGGAAAGACATGAGCTTATAAAAGTCCTAGGATCAGGATTAAATGGGGCACTTGACCTTCTCTCTTTAACCTTCATGTGCCCACTTGTAACTTCCTTTTTCTCACGTTCTAAGACCTTTTTAAATAAACTTCCATTCCTGCTATGGAACTTGCCTCGGTCTCTTTTTCTGCGTTATGGCCCTCAGTTAAATTCATCCTTCTGAGGAGGCAAGGACTGAAGTTTTTACAGCCCCTTACAGATAGGTCACTGGTAACTTGGGGTTACTCAGATCTTTTCCACTGGTGACAGTAGGGCAGGTGTGTAAGGCCACAGGCACAGCAACAGCAGAAATCAACATTTCTGATTTCCTCCAATCTGTTCTCTCAATTCCTGTTTAGTGAGTGAAATCATCAATCATCATCTAGACCTTAAACTGGGGGTAATTCTGGGCCCTTCCAGCTTCCTTAACTTCCATATGCAATCAGTTACCAACTTTGTAGTTTTAATTCTGAAACTTTTCTAGAACCTGTCTTCTCCATCCTACCTGATACTGCCTTAGTTGCATGTCTTGTCACCTCTCTCTTGGGATATTGCACTGCCGCTGGTCTTACTAGCACCCCTTCTCCTGACAACCCATGTAGTTATCTTCCTTGCCTAAAAGATTTCAGTAGCTCTCCATTCTCACAGGATTGTGGCCCAGACTCGTGTGGCTTATAGATCCTGTAAGATGCCAGGCTGCTTCCTTCAACTGGAAGGCCTTCACTGTACTCTAGTGATCCAGCTCCACCTCCTGCCCCACAGACCAGCACCAGTCATGTCTCCTTATCTTTCAAAAACTCCTATCTTTCAAGACTTCACTCAAATGTGACTACTTTGAAGTGTTTCTTGACCATGCCTCCTCCTGCTTTCCCCTCTCCCATCTTGAAGGCAGGACGGCCCTCAGAATAGACATCTTCTTTCATGGGTCCTCCTTATTTAGACAGAATTCAGCAACAGTGTCCATATTAATCATTTACATTTTACTTTAAATTTATTTTAATAAGCAGAGAACACATGCATATAGTATTGTTGTAGAAAATTAAAGTAATATAGATAAACCAAAAAGCATTCTTGATCTAGTTTTCCTAATCCTACACTGTTTGCTAATTAGACTATTATTCCAGGCTGTTTTTTCACTAACACATCTTGGAAATATTGCCATGTAAGTGCATGCATATAGGCCCGTTTCTGTACAGAGTATAATTGCCACAGAGTATTCCCTAGTATTGGTGCTCTGTCATTTACTTAACTCTTCTTCTATTAATGAATATTTTTTTTCCTCGTTATTTAAGCGGACAGGAGTTTCATCTCATTTCTGTCTGGTATGTCATAATTCTCTCCCTTCTCTCCTAGTGTTTTGCAGTAACAAACAGTGCCACAATGAATATTGTTTTGTACACCTTCTTATGTGTAAATGCCAAGGACTTATTTTCTGGAGATATCTAAAAGTAGAAATTCCGGATAGAAGATGTACATATTTAATTCTACATATTCTTGGCACATTTTTGTACTTGGTAGTTTTTTCTCTTCTCATACGTTGGTAAGAGTTCTTTGTATATTCTGAGGAATAATCCTCAGTCTGATATACATACAACACAAAGTGTGTATACATATTTTTCTCCAATCTTGCTTTAAAATTTGGTTTATTGTGTCTTTTGTCCTGTTTCATATTTGTATGTAGTGAATTTATTGTTTACGGTTTGCATCTGTCTTAGGAAGACTGTCCATATGCCAAGATTTACGTATTTTTTTGTTTGTTTAGCTGTTACTTAGAATTTAGTTTTGTATATGTTAGAGGTTATTACCTACTTTTCTTTATTTTTCCAAATTGATAGTCAGTTGGCCCATTAATTCCTACCCCAAATTGAAATTCCATTTTTATTAACTAAGTTTCTAAATATAGAAATTCATGGGTCTGTTTCTGTACCTCGTATTAGGTTTTTCTTGATCTTGTTGTTTATTTCTGGGTCAATACTACACTGTTCTATTTATTAGAGCTTTATAATATATTTTGCTATCTAATAAGAAATCATTCATTTTTTAAGCTGTCTTCTACTAGATGTTCGATGGAAGGGACTGAGTCATTTGTCTGAATTTCAAGACTTTTTATATAGTTCGCATCCGTGTATGTTAGATGATATAAATAAATAAACCCAGAAGCTATCGGTGCTGCCCTTTGTATTTTCAGGTCTCCAAAAGTTTATGATAAAAATAACAGCTTTTCAGGTTTTTACTCCTTTGATAGCTTAGTACTTGGAATGAGTTATTTCATAGGAATCTTATTTATTCAGAACCAAATGAAATAATGCATATGTGATGTACAAAGCTCAAAAGGTACAAAAGAGAAAAGTCAGGTCCCCTAGTTCTTAAAAGGCAATGATACTACCAGTTCCTTATTTAACCTGCTAGAATGGTCGCGCATTATTCATCCCGTTCTGCAACTTGTTTTCATTTAGCAATAACGCCTTGGAAATCATTCCATATCAGCACATATGCTGTTTTATAAAATGGCTGTGCTATGATTTACTTAACCTGATGGCAATTCATTTGTTTTAGTAGATACCTTGCCTACGTATACTTTCTGGCACATCTAGAATAAAAGTTCTGCACATGAAATTGTTGGGTCAAAGGGTATTTAAAATTTCAGCTTTGATTTATATTAAATTGCCCTCTAAAAAATTCCTTGAAATGTCATGAATGAAGACTCTGATGTCACTTGCTACCAGGCTTCAGACTTGCTCAGACATGCCCAGGTACCACGGGAACACCATAGAGGCCGTAGCTGGGAGCCCGGTAGAGGAAGTGAGTGGAAGTATGTGTGCATGCACCCATGAATGTGTGTATGATGTACATGATAGGAAGTTCAGGGAAGACCTGTAAGTCGGTGAATTAGAGTCCTGCTTAAAGCACTAGTAATGAGTAGAAGCATTAGTGGTTTGTATAAGGCTCTTTTGCCTTTATTATTCATTAAAACTGGCAGTAAATAATAGGTTTGAATTTCACAGTCCTGATGCTAATCAAAGCACAGAGCATTTCTTAACATCATAAATTATTACCCTTACAAGAGGAGCATAAAGGGAATTTGGTTTCATGAATTGCTAACTGGGACACTAGCCTCTGTTTGGCTCTTGGACTGCTATAGAGGGAAGAGCGCTGGTAATCACGAAACTGGAACACTGTCTTACAGGTCGGGTGGGGCACAGTTTACTCAATCTTATATCGTACCTACCTGAAGTCGGCTGGGATACCCGAACCAGCCCGGATTAAATAGCCAGTCGTTGTCTACATTAGCAACAGCTCACGATGTTCAGAGGGAAAGAGATTTTTGTTTCTAAGTAGGAAGAGGGCTTTGCCTGTGGGGCAGGAGGCTATTTTTGCTACACCATCTTAGCAAGTTGGTGCTAGTTTTAGACTGTGTACCCTCCCCTCCCCACTTGATCTCATTTCCATCTGGTTTGTCATATTTCTCTTCCTTCCCTCCACTCCTGCCCCCTACTAAGGTTTGCCTTTTTTGGATGGATCTTTTCTTTCCTTGGTGTCTTTCTCCACACAAAGAGAAAGAAAACGCCAAGTTTGCCTCCCTTCCTTTTAGCATGATAGGGACAGAAAAAAAGATGAACCTTTTATCTTTTTGCCTTTCTTTTCTTTCTCCTGTGGTATCTCCTTCCCCTATTTATTTTTGTAGCTTTTGTGAACCCTGGTCATCCCTAGTGGGAAAGGCGGTGTCTGTGCCCCTCTGCTTGACTCAGGTTTCCCTTCTCTGGGACGCCTCCCCGGCCCATCCCTGCTCTCTTCATTCCTTCAGTGACTTGTCCTGCTAGCCCGTTAGCTGTTTCTGGCCCCAGGATCCCTGCATCTCCCGTACGTTAGCTTTCAGTGCCCGCTTCAGCCGGCACTCTGAGTACAAGAGCTTAGAACCACCAAGTCACCTGGAAAGAGAAAATGACTTTAAATAAAGCATTAGCCAAACACAATCATACATTATAACAAAAATTTATTAGGATTAAGTCAAATTAGAAAACTTCATGCTCCACCACTTGTCATATTTACCTGAAATGACAAAGTTATACTTAGCGTGAGTGTAAAACAACTTGTGCCCCAGAGATTGTTTGGAAAGCAAAAAAATTGATGCACATAGCAGTGTGCCTGATACCACCACAGTGAATGTTTAAGGCCTAACGGTGGTCAGCAAAGCATACATTACTTTTAAGCTTTGGGTCCAAGGAAGATGTCATTGCCTACCTCCTTCAAAAGCAGACTCATCATAGCCTGGGCACCTAGGCCTGGAGCCTATTTTTTGGAGTCTAATATGAACATCTGGATTTCAAGAGGTGCTAGGCTTGAGGTATCTTTATGGCTTAAAAGGCACAGGTCATGCAGCTGAATTAAAAGCTATCGTGTTGGTCTCTGGAATGTAGGCCACGAGCCACGCCTTGTAAGGGGGAGTCCTGAGGCCCTGTCCTTGGCTCCTCAGTGTAACCCACACATCACTGGCTCTGTTCCTCTCGCCCTGCTCCTGCACTGCTCATCAGCTGTGAATGCTGGAATTGGAGGACAGGTTGGGGCTCCTGCACAGTCTGCTGCCAGGTAGAGAGCAACACAGGCTGCAGAATCCTACCTTCCAGCATATGGGGGGGACCTGCTGCACAGCCAAGAAGTGACTCACATGCAGGCAAGGACGGGAAGCCTTGTTCTTCAGGCACAATGTGGTATGGGGAGAAGAAACTGCTTTTCTTGGAATGGTCCTACCAAGCTTGAAAGTGGTGCTGCATTTAGTGCAGGGCACACCCAGCCATAGGCAACCCCTTTGAGCGATGGGAGAAGTAGCATAAGAAGGATGCCAACAAGAACAATAGGTTCTTCAATTCAGCGTGGGCTCTGGGAAACCATCAGCAGTGGGTACGGAACACTTGTCTGGGCTCTGCCCTGGGGTCACTGAGAGCAAATGGGAGTGAAGTCCTCAAAATAAGAAAGTTATCGCTTACTAAATAGCTGTACATTCCCTTCAGCTTAGGAGCAAAATGTTTACTCTCAGAAGCTTTCTTTTCTTATTTTTAAACTCTCCTTAATGGAGGGAATGAAATCCAGAATAGAAGTGAAGGGCCTGGAGAGCTGCATACGCAGCAGAAATGCCCTGAAGACCCAGCACAGCCGTCCCATCCTCCAGCAGCTAGACTCCTGATACCCCCATCCCCACCCCAGTCAATCCAGTAATCAAAATGGTTGCTGTCAAAAAACTAAATTCATTTGCATAATAGAGAGGGATAATAAAATCTCATTTCTTCAGGCACCAGAGGATCCATGTGACAAGGCTTTGATTCTCTACAATTTACGCTCTTAATACGTTTTCCAGCCTCTCCCCTACACTGCCTCATCAGCTTGGCTCGTATTCCTCAGTGAGCCTTGCATTACTTGTGATTACATCTGTACTCTTCATGCCAATTAATTCAACGGGGATTGACCCAAAGTTTGCTCAAGCTTGAGTTCATAGCCTCCCAGGCCGAGGTCTCCCTCATAAATGTTTTCCTTGCCTGGCGTCTGAGGTGAAACTTTCTGGTCCAGACCTAGCCTTGCAGGAGGACTGCAGGGTGAGGAGGCTTGTTCCTGGTAATTTATGGCTAGTTCATCCTGGTTTACAATGCATTCCACATCATCCTCTTTTAGCTGTTCCTGGTTGGGAAAAGAGAGAGAGGTGTCACTTCATGATGAAGGCAGAAAACAATAGCAGTCCTACAATTTTTTTTTTTTAAACAGAATGCATGTTTTTCTTTCTGTAACTGCCCTGTCTGGCCTTGGCTGATGTTTCTGCTGCAGGCCTGGTACAGCCTTTCCCTGAGTCAGCATTGAATATCTGATGCTGTACAGACATAAGGGGTCTCTAAGCCTGAGGTAAGAGGTGTTAAAGAGCATGCTACTTACATTCCTCTTTGGGTTAAGGATGTTTCCACCACTGGTATTAACTAGGGTTGACAGGAATTAGGAGTTAGCATAATCCTACGATTTCAGAATAGGGGAAGATTCTCGTGTTGGTTTTGTAACATTCCTGCCTATCAAAAAATCCTTGAAACACAGTTATTGCTACTTTTTTTTTTTTTTTTTTTTTTTTTTGAGACAGAGTCTCCCTCTGTCATCCAGGCTGGAGTGCAGTGTTGCGATCTCAGCTTACTTCAACCTCTGGTTTCTGGGGTTCAAGTGATTCCCCTGCTTCAGCCTTGCGAGTAGCTGGGATTACAGGCACGTGCCACCACCACATCTGGCTAATTTTTGTATTTTTAGTAGAATAAAATTTTTTTATTTTTTGCCATGTTGGCCAGGCTGGTCTTGAACTCCTGACTGCAAGTGATCCATCCACTTTGGTCTCCCAAAGTGCTGGGATTACAGGCGTCAGCCACCACGCCTGGCCTCCTGTTACATTTTACCTTAAAAATGTGTCTTCTCAGCATATTTCTTGGGATGGGTATTACAAGTCTAGAAATGG
Organism: Hylobates moloch; assembly: GCF_009828535.3. Lineage (NCBI taxonomy): Eukaryota > Metazoa > Chordata > Mammalia > Primates > Hylobatidae > Hylobates > Hylobates moloch. The sequence goes on along the minus strand of NW_026652297.1, from coordinate 7,294,081 downwards.
CTGGAAGTCACCATAGTGGATAATGCCGGAAGCTAACTGGATCTGGCAAATAATAATTTTTCCCATACAGAGGTTCCCTTGAAAGAATTAAGATCACAACTCTTCTTCCATTGGCTTTGGGAAGGCCATACTCAACTACTTGTAGAATGGGCCCTTGCCAGGGGATTTTTAGGGCAGTGGTTTCCAACTTTCGCCTGTCCCAGGATCACATGGAGGGCTTGTTAAAATACAGATCATTGTTCAAGCTCAGGGTTTCTGAGGCGGCGCCTGAGAGTGTGCATTTCTAGCAAGTTCCCAAGTGAGGCTGCTGGTCTGGAGACTACTGTTTGAGAACCACTGCCTTAGGCTTCTGTGCCCTGAACACACCTGAGATGAGTTTTTGTCTGTGTACAGGGCTAGCCAGCTGGACACTTGTAAGGGCACTTGCAACCCTAAGACTGCGCTCTTCTCCAATTCCCTGACCTCTGATCTGTTAGTAATGATTCTAAGTGCCTCTCAGCATTTTTCATTCCACTCCCTTGAGCCATAAAGCACAGGCCTAATATTCAAAACCTCAAAACGCAGCAGTTTGTGAGGATGCTTCTTTTACATTTTCTAAGGTCATTTTATGGTTAAAAATATTGGTAACAATAAAAAAAGAATAAGCCAACATCAGCAACAATTGACAAGAGAAATGCTTCCTAGTGCAGTGAATTTTTAAAAAATGCTTCCTCCTCAGGCCAGGCGCCGTGGCTCACGCCTGTAATCCCAGTACTTTGGGAGGCCGAGGCAGGTGGATCACGAGGTCAGGAGATCGAGACCATCCTGGGTAACACAGTGAAACTCCATCTCTACTAAAAATACAAAAAATTAGCCTGGCGTGGTGGTGGGTGCCTGTAGTCCCAGCTACTCGGGAGGCTGAGGCAGGAGAATGGCGTGAACCTGGGAGGTGGAGCTTGCAGTGAGCCGAGATCACACCACTGCACTCCAGCCTGGGCAACAGAGCGAGACTCTGTCTCAAAAACAAAAAACAAAAAACAAAAGCTTCCTCCTCATTCCTGCAAGTAGCAGGCTTTTTGAGGTTCCTGGGCTCATCGATATTCACCAAGTCTGTTCCACAGGGGATATTCCCTCACCCTAGAGGCCTGAGATTTACTTACCCCATAGGCTTGAGGACTGGTAAGGAGCCTGGAAATTGGACCACACCATTCAGGAAATGTTGTAGTCAGCGGAGGACCAGAGTGGGTTAAAATTGGTTTCAGATATCTGGGAGGCCTGTTAAGGAATACTTGTCAAAAGCAAGTTAGGATTTAGGAATCTTACACAGCACAAACCTTTGTATGCTGAGACAGCTACGTTTACCTTTAAATCCCCTACTCCCTCACTTAGGAAGCAATTTGCCCTGCCAAAATTGCTGTTTATAATCTTTGTTACACATACTTTTCCAGGCTTCCTGATAGCCTTTAATCATGAAGAAATGGTGAACGGCCCATGCTGCGTCAGAAGTGTAAATGTGCTCTTCCCATCCTATCCCCAACTCAATGTCTCATTTGCTTAGAGGATGCATTCTTAAGAATTACCTTAAATGATAACATAAAAGATTATATTTTCTTAAAACTGTACACACACATAGCTTAAACTGCCAGTAAGTTTTACAAAGGTGCAAGAGGTATTTTATAAAATGTTCAGTTATTTTAGAGCTAGGTAGTGAACATAGATTGTTTTCCAAAATACTTACTTTTTCACTATTCAACAGTTACTTTATACTTCATACATCAATGGATTTCTATACAAAATTATGTAAATAAGTTGATGCTGGGTTTATTCTATTGTCTAGCACCTGTCTTTCTCATCTCTTCATTCCAAAGTGCTCTAACAAGTTAAGAGAAAAACTTGTTCACCTAAAGCCATTGTTTCCCTCCAATCTATCAATAATGAAATCTCCAGAGCTGCCTCAGGTTGCCTTATTTTAGTTTTTTTGCTCAAAGGAAAGCAGTGGAATTATTTCACCATTCCATCAGAAATGACTTTTAAGCTTTATATTACTTCCTCAGCTGGAGAATATTTCACTTCATCGACTTTCCAAAAAGCTATAGTAAATAGGGAAAGGGAAAAAATGGAGAGGAGTTCTCATCGGTTGGATCATTAAGATCCGCAGCTGTGCTCAGGCACTCAAGGCATGAGATGATCTTGGAGATGCGTCTAGTGGAGTCCATCCATAGCTGGATAATTCACATGCCATTCTCATGATGCCCTGAGCATGTGGGCATAGAGGAAGGATGCAGCCCAGTGGAGGCCAAAGAATCTGGTACTTCTGGCTTGATGCATTTGTCACCAAAGCAGGCCATGCACCTGAATGAAGCCTTGTTATGATGCGAGGAGAGTGACTGGGAAGATGTTAGGAGGGCCTGCAATTCCAATTGCAAATAGAAAAGTTGATCCCTCCTTTCAGATGGGCAGCTGTTGTGCCCAGTTAGGCGAAGATATTAAAGTTCAGAGCCTGGTATTTGGTGTAATATCTTATAAATATATCTACAAATCTGAAAAGCTCTTGATGTCCTTTTAATTTTCATTAGTGTTATTTCTTTCATTTTACATATGAAGGAATTGAGGCCTAGAGATATAATTTTAAATAATCCAAAGGTTCCCTCTGCTATTTGAATCCTCCAGTATCACCCCTAGAAGACAATTCTCAGGGCAGGGTCATGGTTTGCAACCAGCTGGGTTTTGTGGAGAGCAAAACACAAGATCTTGCCCCTGCTGGGGAGCTGCAGACTCAGGCTGGGGTAAGTGATCTTTCTAGGGTTTATAGTTTGTATGGGTCAATAAAAATGTCTTTATGGAGGCGAGGTGGACAAGATATATGTATAACTGGAGTACAAATTAAAAAAAATCCAGCCAATTTCATTTCCAGGTGGCAAGATGGAAAAGTGACAGCAAGTAAACAACATTTTTAGTGATGTCATGTTAAAAGAAAAAAAAAAAAGTTTGTCAAGGCTCTGAGCTTGAAAGAGGCCTGAGCAACTTAAAGCCAAAATAATGTTACAAAAGTAAAATATGAGTTTAGGATTGTGTAATGAACACCCTTAAAAAATCTGGATGAGGTTATCTCTTTAAATCTATGCATAGTAGTCCTCCTTTATTTATGGTTTAACTTTTTATGGTTTTAGTTACCCATGGTCAACCACAGTCCAAAAAAATTAAATGGAAAATCCAGAAATAATTCACAAGTTTTAAATTGTGCGCCATTCTGAGTTGAGTGATATCTCGCACTGTCCATTCCATCCCACATGGGATAGGAATCATCCCTTTGTGCAGCATACCCCTACTGTTTACACTATCTGCCCGCTAGTCACTTAGTAGCCATTGTGGTTATCAGATTGAAAAAGCATAGTGTATACAGAGTTTAGCATATGTGAGATTTCAGGCATCCATGGGGGTCTGGGAACGTATCCCCAGCAGATAAGGGGGTACTACTATATAATGCTATTGGGGTAAGTGCTTAAAGGCTAAATGTGTAGCTTTTAGTGACTATGAGGACTAAACCAAACAGTGTCACTCGGCTCCTCTGTGCAGGCTCCAGGATTCTGACCCAGGCATAAATGCCAGCCCTGCCACTTTACTGACCATATGGCCTAGTTACTTCTCCTCTGAGCCTCAGGCTTTGTTGTGAATATTGACTGAAATAGCATATGTAGAAATGATTTTAAACCTTGATATGCTCTAAAAATGCTACTTACTTAAAAAACTGTCTGAGTAATGTTTTCTGGAGAAACTGGTGTCTCATTGTTCGATAATGATGGGAAAACGATACTGAAGGTAGAGATGAGAGCTTTGTGCTCCAGTCATTTGGTGTAGCACCCAGATTCATGGACTACTAAGTGGATGGAAAATTCAAGGTGGTTCTATCCCCCTAAACAGCTATTTTTGTTAAAATTTATTGTACAGGGGGCTAACATGAGGTGGTGAGTGAGAGGTGGGTAGGATTAGTTGATGTAAGACTCTCCTGGGAATTACGTGGCATCATTTTGCCTGTCCTGGTATCCCAGTAGCTGTGAGTCAACTGAGGCATACTCTCTGTGGCCGCGAATGGGATACACAGAGCGCGGTCTGCAGCCATAGAAAATGTGGAGCAGAGTCTGTTCTCCAGCATCTTGGTTTGCCCAGTGCTTGCTGTATATTATGTGCACAATGGATGTCTGGATTTAGAATATAGGAAAATATTCAGGGGTGTATGAGAGATGGAAGTAGATTCAGAGGAACGGTGCCAGGGAAGAGTGAAGGGGCAGATTACAGCCAACAAATGAGTTTTCTGAGTGCTAGAAACCTAAGAAAGGGGAAATCAAAGTTGGACTACTTGGGCCTGAGTTATCAGGCAGAGGGGACCTTAGGAAGAGTGGTAGTGGCATAAAATAAGGTGATTTAAAAAACCGTTTTCTTTCACTCACTCATTTGTTCCATCATACACTCACAGGTTTTTGTTTCATGTGCCAAGCTAGTGAGGAACAGAGACAAGGCACCCATACAAGGAAAGGAACCATTACATTACAGAATGGAAAATTCCCTTTGCTCCAAACTGTGGTCTCCTGAAGGCTGTCCCCTTCACCTGGATACAGTGTGGCATTTCTTAGATACTTACGAAATAGTAGTTGAATTAATGAAGGCAACAGGCTCAGAGAAGGTAAAGAAATTGTCCAATGGAAACTGCTGATTAGTTGACAGCAGAGCTGGGCCTGAATTCAGGGACTCTTCTACCGCACTGAGCTATCCTCCTTCTGTTACGAAGACACTGAGTAATGGGACTTGCCTAATTGGATAACCAATTTGGAATTGGGGACTTCCTGAGTTCTTCATTGCTGAGCAATGTCTGGAAAGTGGCTGGATCTCCAGGGTTACCTGAATTATTAAAAGGTAAGAAAACTCTTCTATCTGTTAAAAAAACCCAACTGCAGATTTTGCAAAATGTGTTTTCTCATCAGCTTCCAGAATTGGGGGGGAGGTTCCCCGTTGGGTATTTTTAATATGACTAGTTTTGCTTCTTTAATAAGCTAGAAATGCATCAAGACAAAAAATGTTCAGCTCTGGGGGAAAAAACAATGACTTTTCTCATCTTTAAAGGGCATAAGTTTGAGAATAGCAGTATGGTTCAGGAGATGTAAGTAAAAGCTGGAACTCTACCCAGAGTTTAACTTGCGTGAAATAGGAAAGACAGTTAGCAAGTGCATTTTCTCCTTTGGTCTGGGCTAACAGCAGGTCCAGAGCTAAATTTGGTGTTTAACTGAATAACATCCAAAATACCTGGTGACATTGATTGATCTTTTGTTGTTGTTTGCTTTAAATCGTCATGTTTTGTCCATTGTATGTTGCTAAAACCAATGGGTACGCAGCTTGCTTAAGCCTATGGCTTGTATGATGTGGCTTTGCATAGGTCGGTGAGAAGCAAAAACCCAAAGATCCAGCTCCACAAATGAGCACCTGCTCTCTTGAAGGACTAAACTCCATTGCACCTATGTGGACTGAATGTCTGCATCCCCCCACCCTCTAACATAGCTAGGGTTATGTTGAAGCCCTTGCCCCCAGTGTGATATTTGGAGATGGGGCCTTTGGGAGCTAATCAGGGTGGGGCCCTTATGATGGAATTAATACCCTCATAAGAAGAGATGCCAGGGAGTTTGTTCTCTCTCTCCCTCTTCCCACCTTCCACAGAGAAGAGGTCATGTGAGACCATAGCAAGAAGGCAGCCATCTGCAAGCCAGGAAGACAGCCCTCACCAAGACCTGACCAGTCTGTTCTTCCAGCCTCCAAAACTGAGAAAATTTCTGTTGTTTAAACCACCCAATCTATGGTATTTTGTTATGGCAGCCCAAGTAGACTAAGACATCACTTATCTTGGGCCCTCTTTAAAAATCTTTACTTTTAGAACCCTGTGGAGCTGTGTTCTATTTTTCTCTGAACTTGCCTCATCGTGAAAATAATCTAGAACATTTGTTAAAAATTCAGATTTTAAAGACCTCTCTTGGAGATTCTGATTCAGCAGATCTGGGAAGTAAACTAAGACACCGAATTTTCAGCAATCATCCCAGGTGACTGATCAAGTGAATCTGGAACACAGTGGTCTCTCTGGAGTATTGTCCTCCCATATGAGATTCAAATCTTAAATAGTAGACAATGTTCTTTTTGTCTCCCTATGTCCATAAGCCATCATTTTTAGGGTGAGGACAGGTATAAGGTAAGCCATAATCCCATTTGTCTCAGAACCCAGACCTATATAATGGTCTCTGCCAGTTGTTGCATCTTGTCTGAGGGCTGGGATAGCTACTTGACTCAACAAAATGAATACTCAATGTTATACTTGAGAGTGGATTAACAAATGATCATATCTCAGCTTGTGGAAGAAGACTTTTTGCCTACTGGGAGCATTTGCAAGTGTTTATAGACTTGATAAATGGTCTTGTTATAAGGATAAAATGCTTGTCAGCACACAGCTGTGTGAAGAAGGAAAGCACATTTATCTCCATGGAGGATTTCAGGAATACTCTACCCTAAACCCTTTCATTGATATAGCATTTCCATATGTCTTATTTTCTCTTTACACTTGTAAGTGGGTACTATAGTCCCATTTTACAGATCAAGAAATGTGTAAACAGATGGCTTTTCTATTCCCTTCTATTCTTACTACGATCTGGACACTGAAGATTGCTATATACTGTGGGGTGCTGGCAAGTGGTTTAACAATTGACTCTCTGTTGGGGAAGAAAGGCTGGATTTGTAGCATTTCCCAATTTCCATGGTGTATAAATACTCCCACCATGGCTGATTTCAAGCTACTGACACGAAGTTACTGACCATGGAGTTGAAAAAAGTGTACAAACTGTTGGTGTGAACTGGCTTCACCATGCCACTGGTTATAGATCTCATGAGTTCTTATGGATATTTCCAGTTCAAGTATTTCTGTTTTTCAAGGACACAAAGAATAAAATGAGAATATTCCACAATGATTCATTTGCTTTCCCCTAGATCACAGACACAGCAATCTCAGAATAATACCGATAATGCCACCATAATAATTATCTAAAACATTAAAATATTTTTGCCATATCCTTGAATTCTGACCTCCCATTTACAAAACTCCTGCAGTATAACTATAGATAGTTGTCATATATTTATATTGTCTGGACATATAGCCATTACAGACTATTGTTTCCCTCTTAACTATCATTTAGTCCTAGCTAAATGATCAGGTGACTACTGATTTTATGCCTACCTCCAGGCCTTTTGTCAATTTCTCTCTAGTCATCTTGATTGTCTGAAGCTTGTTCTTCAGTAGAGTTCTCAGCAAGGGTTCATGGGAACAATATTTTGAGGTCTTGTATGTTGATAATAGTGCATGCCTATTTTGAAAGTCATTTTGCTGGAAATAAAAGCATTGGCTTATACTTTGAGCACATTAAATATATTTTATTTCTTTTGACATACAAAGTTGTTCCTTAAAAGTTTAATGAACTTGTGGCAACTTTCTTTCTACCACAAATCACATGCTTCCCCCTGCCCCCCAAGATGCCCAAAGGACTTTTTCTTTAAAGTTCATTAATTTTGTTAAAACTTATCTAATGTTGGTTGTTCTAGGTTGATGTCTCAGGTACATTGTGTGCTCTTTCAATGTATAGTTCCAAGGGTGTTATTTCAAGATCGTTTTTAGGAGCATTCTATTTCCTTGCTTTGCGTTTCTTCTTTAGGGACTCCTGTTCTCTAGATGTTCAATTTCTTAATCTCCAATATGTGTCACTTTCTCTTGAATTACTTTTATTTCTGATTTTTTTCTTCCCCTTCACCTGGTATTTCTCTTAAGATATTATCAATTGTGTTTATTAACTTTTGTATTCCTTCTAATTTAGACTTGATTTATTAAATGATTTTTTCTATTTCTAGAGTTTTTCTAATTCTTTCATGTCTTGTATCATTTTCTTAGTCTCTTAACTTGTTTGATGTAATATGTTATAATTTTGATCTATTTTATGAGCATGTCTTTCTGGCATATTTTCATTGTTTGTAGGAACATTATTCTATTCCACACCCTCATTTTTCTTATAATAGCTGTGTTATAGGAACTGACCTCTATTCATTTCTGTTGATCACTTTTACGTGAAATTCATTTTCCTAAGAGAATGAGGCAGGATTTAGAAAACTTTCTAAGCTTCAGAGTTCTCTCTTTGGCTGTTTTTTCACAGCGTGAAGTATGGCAGTTCGCATGATGAGCTTTCCTGCTGTTTCCCTCCCCAGCTGATCCAGACCTAGTCTGTCTCTCCCTTGTCTCTACTGACCCTATCCTGCTCAATTCTAATTCCTCCAGGCAGTTTTTCCTCAGTAAAGGGCTCTGTCCTAGGAGGGAGCCCATGTGGATCCATTTTGAAAGCTCTCAGGGGCCTTGATGACTCCAGCCCCTGTCTACCTTACTGAGACCGTCTAGTTACTACTGTTAGAGAATGTGATAGCCCCAACTCCAGTTCTAAGGATGTTTTCAAAAACATTCCATCTATACTTTTCAGGGAATACCGTTGACTAATTAGAGGTTCTTCTGTCTTCAGGTCCATCCGATGCTACTCCATTGCTCCCTTTTTCCTGCTGCATATACTTGTGGTATTGGTGGTTTGTCTGTGCCCACTTGTAATTTTAGATTTGCTATAAATGTGTCTCTGGGTTTTCGGTTTTGTTATTTAATTGTTCTGCCTCTTTCTATGTAGGGATTTGGAGGGATTGAAAGACTATGCTTGTGATGTCAGTGCCATCTTCTAGGAACTGCATTTTATTTGATCTTCTATCTTTGTTGATTAGTAAAGTGTCTAGCATATTACCAATGAATAGGAGAAACATGATCTAGTTAGATTTTGATATTTTCTGTAGGGGCAGCTTAAGCTGACTAGGAACTGTCCATGAGTCAAACAATGTAGCTTAGAATTATCAAAATGAACTTCCTATATCACAACCAGGTGAGTCGGATGATATCTGAAACCATGGTTCTTAACCTTCCCTGGCTGTGGACTTTTGTCTTAAAAAAAAAAAAAACCCTCCAAAAAACTGCCTACATGCATATTATTTGCATACAATTTCATATGACATTTCAGAGAGTTTTCAGATGCCTTGAAACCCATCCATAACCCCCTAGAGAACTGAGTTAGGAAACTCTGGTCAGGGATGATTAAGTATTAATAATGAGGGCAGATTAAAGGCTGATAAAGTGGTATGCTTACTATCTATCTTAGTTGTATTGGGAGTTGGTTTTAGCAATGATACCTATAGCATCTACCTATCAAATGTTAAGATAACTCTATTTGGCTCCTCAGAGCCAGCCAGACAATCAAGGGACAGAGAAAGGGCAGTGGAGTTGGTTGGAAAAGTTAAAGGAAAGAAAGTGGTTCTAGGATACCAAAGCAACCAGCTTAAGTAGGGCAAATGGACACAAATAAACAAGGCGCTATATTGGAATCATGAGGCTGGAGGAAACCTGAGAGTTCATCTGATCTATATCCTTGGATCTTAATACAGAAGAAAGTCGAAACCCAGTGTTTCCCTAAGTGTAGTCGCCTGACCATCTGCATCAGAATTTCCTCTTGTGCTTGTTAAAATACCATTCCTGGGGCCTTGAAGCTAATATTCTTGGGTAGGACCTAGTAATCTGCATTTCAACAATGCTCTGAAAACCACTGGAGCAGCATGGTATCTGGTCTCTTGAAAGGCTCTGAGTTTGGAAGTGTTGCATCTATGAGCTGCATAGTGCCATGGTAACTATAAATTTTACCACTATTAGGTCTTTAAAACTTTTCCCTTTGGACACACAGATCAACAGATTTCCAGGGATCTTTGCCACCTACCAGATAAAGATAAAATCTATTTGTGCCATATGGATAGTGTTACGTTTGGCTCAAGTTGTTTTGAAAGAAAACATTTCTGGAGAAGAATGCTGCTGCCACTTGCATAGAGTGAGCCTTGGCTTTTAGTGGCTTTCTGGTTAGAGGAAGTGCCACCAGACCTAGATGCCCTCTGTTAGCTCGTGGTGACTTTGACAACAGGCCTTTGAAGGTCACTTCCCTGACAATTTGTTGGAGAAATGGACTCTGAGAAGCAACTGTGCTCCTCCGTTCCAAGTCTTCTCTCTGGTCTGGGGAAAAATTTCCACTTGATTTCTGCCCCCAACACTGACTGGATGTGGTCCTATAAGCACTAGAGTTTTAGCTAGCTACCCCAGTGCTCACACTTCAGATGAGGGCGGCAGCTCATCCCATACTCCCTGGGGCTGGGTCCCCCGCTTGGCTCCCAAAATGGAGTGTGTGCCCGAGAATGATGGTATCCAGCTTCATCCATGTCTGTGCAAAGGACATGAACTCATGGGCAAGAATCCCAGGGAGATGCATAATCATCTCCTGCCTCTGAAAAGATAGGACCATTATGTCTGCACCAGCAACTGCAGTGTAGGCCCCACAGGTTCAGATTCTCAGAGCACTAAGTCAAAGAGGAAACTACCTTCAGTGCTTACATGGGGGGGAAGATGGCAAACACAAAATGCAAAGGGTTGGGGGTCTGGCTGCTGTGACTGCTGCTCAGTTTGAGCCAAAGTCTTCAAAGCTTTATGCCTAGATTTTTTCTCATTACTAAGGAGATGCTAGATGCCATGTTAGATCTGGTTTGGTAGTTATTTGGAGATTGTAATTATTTTGTCTATTAGTTTCATAGGGCTGCCATAACAAAGTACACAAACTGAGTGGCTTAAAACTGCGAATTTATTGTCTCAGTTCTAGAGGCTAAATCCAATATTTCTGAAGGCTCTGAGGCCAGCAATCCTTGGTGTTCCCTGGCTGGTAGATGCATCGCTCCAATCTCTACTTCTGTCTTCACAGGGTGTTCTATGTCTTGACATGATCACCTTCTTATAAGCAAACCAGTGATGTCAGCTTAGGGGCCCACCCTATTCCAGCAAGACCTTGTCTTAACTACATCTATAAGTGAACCTATTTGCAAATAAGGTTGCATTTGAGGTACTGGGGGTTAGGACTTCAACATGCCTTTGTTGGAATAAACAGTTCAGCTCGCAACACCTTGCTACTTCTAAGTAATCCCAAGTTTTCTGTTTTTTTATTTTTATTTTTATTTTTTTTTATTGTAGCAGTTAAAAGACAAGCTGAGTTTGAAGCATAGCTCTGTACTTATTATCTGCAAGTAGGCAAACTTCCTGAGCTCTTTGACCACATAACACGGAACTAACTAACAGGAGTGGCCTCATACAGGAGAAGATTATAAACGTTAGCTAACATTTTTTCACTGTGTCCCTTGAGTTACGGGTTTCAGAGATATATTTCAACCATCCCAAGTCAATTTACTAACAGAACACCTTCCACATGCCCTGCAGAGTTCATAACATTTCTTCTTCTGGCTTCTGGAGCCCTAGGAAAAATATTGCCAAGTTTTTCCCTGAAGGTTTGCTTCTCTTCTCGGAGCAGTGCCCCACGTAGAGGTACCAGGGAGGCACTGCTCATTGTTTCATGACTGATGTCACAGTTTCACAGCAGGATTTCAACTGAGAACTTACACAGTTAGGGTCTTGCCATAGGAATGACCCATGTTTCCACACAAGTGAGGTGTTTACTTAGAAGGTGGGTGTCTTCATGTTGGGCATCAGATTTTTAAATATTTTTATTACCCTTTAAGTTCTGGGAGTCATGTGCAGAACGTGCAGGTTACATAGGTATACACGTGCCATGGTGGTTTGCTGCATCCATCAACCCGTTATCTACATTAGATATTTCTCCTAATGCTATCCCTCCCGTAAATCCCCCACCACTCAACGGGTCCCAGTGCGTGATGTTCCCCTCCCTGGGTCCATGTGTTCTCATTGTTCAGCTCCCACTTATGAGTGAGAACATGCGGAGTTTGGTTTTCTGTTCCTGTGTTAGTTTGCTGAGAATGACGCTATTCAGCTTCATCCATGTCCCTGAAAAGGACATGAACTCATCCTTTTTTATGGCTGCATAGTATTTCATGGTACATATACATACACGGTACGTGGTACATATGCTCTAATGTCACCTTAGAGCAGCCTTTGTTTTTATTTAAGAAAAAAAAAAACAGGGTCTTGCTCTGTCACTAGGCTGGAGTCCAGTGACAATCAGGGCTCACTGCAGCCTCGACCTCCTGGGCTCAAGCAATCCTCCCCCTTCAGCCTCTCGAGTAGCTGGGACTACAGGCATGTGCCATGATACCCAGCGAATTTTTAATTTTTTTTTGTAGGGAGGGGGTTTTGTCATGTTGCCCAGGCTGGTCTCGAACTCCTGTGCTCAACCAATTCTCCTGCCTTGGCCTCCCAAGGTGCTGGGATTATAGGCATGAGTCACCAGGCCCTGCCTAGAACTCCCCTTTCTTACGTTTGTTTCTCCAGTCCCTGGGTGTTCTTGAGGCCACCTTCTAACTTTCCCAAACTCTATGGACTTCTGGCCATTTAGCAAATTCGTTAGAACTCATGCCCTGCAGCTCTTTTAGGGAACAAAATGAATACACACACACTTCCCAGCCCAGCAATGTTGACTGTAACCCATTGAGTTTGTTAGAGGAATCCAGGTATGAAACACTGGGTTATTTTTGAGCTATGGAATGAAGACTGTTCAGGAGACTTCAGAAGCTTATTTCCTTTGAGCAGACACAAGGAGAGCCCTTTGTTTTCATAGGGTCACATGTCACAAATCTCTTCTCCTTCTGGACATACTTTTTTCCTCAGATGTAGTCCCTTTCAAGCCTTTTTTAAACACCTGGAATCTACCTAGAACTACTTTTTTTTTTTTTTTTTGAGACGGAGTTTCACTTGATTTTGCCCAGGCTGGAGTGTGCAGTGGTGCCATCTTGGCTCACTGCAACCTCTGCCCCCAGGTTCAAGCGATTCTTCTGCCTCAGCCTCCCTAGTAGCTAGAATTACAGGTGCCCGCTGCCATGCCCGGCTAATTTTTGTATTTTTTTAGTAGGGATAGGGTTTTGCTATGTTGGCCAGGCTGGTCTCGAACTCCTGACCTCAGGTGACCCGCCTGCCTTGGCCTCCCAAAGTGCTAGAATTACAGGTGTGAGCTACCGCGCCTAGCCAGAAATACATTTTACAATTGCTACTTAGTACATGCCTCAACATTTTCTCAACCACACACATGTAACTCTAAAATACTTCTGTGATGCACTTAGATATATTCTGTTCCATTCCATTTGTCTTCTACTCTGCTTATACTGGACGTTGCTAGCTAGTGTCTGCCAATATGCAGCTCTCTTCTTTCAGGTGCCTGAAGTAGGTGTGGCTCTAGGACTAATTCTGGCCAATATGCTATGGTTATAAAGGGATAGCATCACTTCTACACTGAAACACAGGAAGCCAGCAGGCTGACCCTCTCCCTGTTACAGTGACCCAGGGAGGCCTCCGGTGAAGGTGGTAAAGCCACAGATCAGAGCTGTTTGGATCACTGAGTTGCTACCTGGAGGACATTTGCCCTAGAGAATCACCACATCCTTAGCAGCCTTTGAGAGAAAATAAAGCTTTGCTTGATGAGCCACTAAGAGTTTAGAAATGTTTACCACAGTGTACTCTAACCTATTCTAATACAGTATTCTATTTCATTAAAAAAAATGCTGGTTCTGAGTTACCTAAATGATTCCATGACCCATTATGGGTAGTCACATACAGTTTGAAAATCATTCTCCCACAGAATCAGCCACATCTGTAGCTCCGAAGTGGAGACAAGGAGCACCACAGAAGACGGAGAGCACACACTAGCACCGCCTTCCCTCAGGGTCCCAACTCTTTGGGATGACTTGACTTGACGACACAGTGTGTGACTACAGAGAATTAGACTGCAAATGCTTTGGCAGAGGAGGCACCAGGGACTAGTCCAAAACTGAGTGGTGGACTTTAGATCAAGATTCAGGCCTCATGGATACTGTGTTTTGTCAATAGGCCTATGTGCCTTGAGAACCCAGACTACAAGTGCATCCTACTTTTTATTAAAAGAAACTGCGGTACAAAGGCATGATTGCTACTACTTTGCTCAGGTGGTTGAGATCAGAGGCCTCCATCATGGTTATGTCCTTGGCTAGATACTAGAACTGCACTGTCTTCCACCGATCCTGCCCCACCTACCTTTCCTATCTTATTCCCCACACCGTTTCACAAACTTTAGTTTCTGATAAAGGGGAATCAGGCTCAATGTCACTTATGTTTCACTATCTCTCTGGGCCTTTGCAAATGCTGTTCCCTCCATTTGGACAGCTTTTCCTTTCACCTCGGCACTTGGAAATTCTAAATCCATTCAATATAGCTCTACTGTCATTGCCTGTGAAGTCCCATTGATCTTTTAGTTACCACTCTCTTAGGACTTGTCACTCTCTCTTACATTCTAATGATTCAAGTACAGTTCTGTTCCTATTGCACTTTGAAACAGAGCTGCTTCTCTTACCTTTATTCATGGTGGGGTTCCACATCAGCAATAACCACAACACATACCCCCAAACCCACAACCCGCTCAGAAAAATAAGATTTGCTAAGGTTGACCTGGAAGGCCTTTCTAGACTATTGAGTTTCCAATACCCACCAAATACTTTACAGACTTCTATCTTTGTATGTTTTGTTTCTATTACCAGAAATGTCCTTCTTCACTTTGTCTTTCTGGGAAGCCCCATTTATTCTTGAAGACTGTTGCATAGATTACTACTTACCTACTCAATATCCAGTCTCCCTCTCCTGCTTACAATATAAGCCTGAATCTATGGAGGTGTTCTATTTCCTCAGAATGGGTGGCCAATGAAATAGAAGTTCTTGAGTGGAATTCTAGAGAAGCCTCTGGAAGCATCAATTTTGCCCTTTCTGCCCGGAACTGTAATGGACTGTCTGGAGCTCCAGCAGCCATTTTGGGCCCAAGAAGCAAACTTGAGGATAGAAGCTATATAAAAAGATAAAGAAGAAAGATAGGACTGTGGTGGCATCATGGAGCTCTGTTAACCATACATGGATTGTCTAATACCAGACTTCTTTTAGTGAGATTAAACACTACTTTCATTAATCCATGGTTATTTGGATTTTTCTGTTATACATAGTCAGACATAATCCTAATGGATACTGGATCCATGACCCAATTCAAATAGTACCTCTTCTTTGTCACTATTCCTGTACCCTAAACACAGGATTTCTTCACTGGGGTTTCCACAGACCTTTCTGTTTCCATTGATATCAGAATTATTTGACTATATATCTCCTCTCTTGTTAGACTGTGAGCTCCTTGAGGGAGGGGAAGTCTCATTCCTCTTTGTTTCCACAAATGCTTAATGCCCAGTAGGCAGAAATGAGTCTCCTCAATGTTTGTTGAATTGAGACTTGAAAGGGATTTAGGGCTTTATGTTAACATACAAATTCTTCTGGGAAAGGTATTATCTGAAACCTCCACCTTATTTTGGACTTAGTTGGTAGTAATACAGTCAGGAAATGGCACAAGACGGTGGCCTTAGGGACAGGGGTGTAGGAGACGGGTGGGCACTGGGCTGGACACTGGAAGGAAAGGTGGGAAAAATAGCAGCAATGGATCTCAGCCTGTCTGGATTTCCCTAGGGCAGTTCTTGTTTGCCCTTATACTTTCCTGTATATACAATCTCACTCCCCCTGGAAAGCCCTAGAGGAGACTGCCTGCACTGGAGATGCTTTACATTGCCCTCCAGCCTCACTGAGAGGCAAAGCTGCTCTCCTGAGACTGGGTATCACAGATAACTGGCTCCTCAGGCATACCTGTGAGTCTCTCCTGCAAGCCCCAACCCTGTCCCCTTGGTCCTCCCAAACCTCTTTAGAAGGGTGCGTCACTCTTGAGTTGCAAGATTAAATGAATGTGTGTTTGGATAAGATGCTTTCAGGCCCAAGATCAAAGCCTTCACTGGCTGAGGTCTAGACCCCTTTCAGCGTGAGTATAAAACCTCCCTTTGGGGTGAATTATGGGTGCAAAGAGAAAGTCCTGCCCATATCCACTATATCAACACATCTTCTCAGGAGTAGAGCTCAGATGGCTCCTTGAAAACTGGCCTGCTGAGAAAATGGAAAGATGGACTTTCTATTAAAACCATTCAAGTTTTATTGGCACGAACAAGTATGATCCTTTGGTTAAATAAAGCCACTAGAGAGCAGATTAAACCATGACTCATGATATGATCATTCTCTCCTTGTAAAAATAATGTTTTGGTAGTTTGTTTTGTGTCCACTTTAATAAATAGTTCCAGGACCTTTTTTTTTTTTTATTTGGCACAGATCTGGATTTAAGCCAAACCCATGGCAGGAGCTGTCCTGCTTGCCTTGCCACAGAAAAGCAAGAGAAAGCATCGAGTTGTTATACTATTTCACCCTCCTAAATCAAACCTTCCATTTACTATGATTATTTACCATTGCTTTGTAATTGTGAACAGACAGCTGAGTGGAGCTGGAAGTCTATTCATTCTTTAAAGTGACATAAAGTGGCACTTGGAGTCCCAAACGATAATTGTTCTTTTCTCCTTGTTAATATCCAACTACTGTTAGGAGTTCTGTGAAAGAAGATTCATTTAATGCCAGCTCCAGAAATTTCTATGGGATTTGGCCCTTTCTATTTTTTTTTTTTTTTGAAACCCAATTTGAAATCACTCTCAGGAACTGGGAAGGCTGAATTGATTGTGACCTTCAGCCAGAATTCGTCTCTAAATATTTTAGCAGGATGGAGAATTTTCCCTCATTTATATCCCACTACTACCGTAGTGGGCATGGGTGGGAAGTATTCTAAAATATAATATAATACCAGTTTCTAAAATATAATTTCTCTGTAGACATTTCTAACTCAACCTGAGTCTTAGGAAACTAGAATTTGAAAAGGAAACTGGATCTTATGAGATTTCCACTTCAACCTAACAGTACCTCAGTGTCTAGACATTCTCCTAATCATTTAAATACTTTTTCAAAAAACTTGACGTCTTATGGGAACCAGCCTGCAATGCTGGGAGGGTCCCTGCTATTCATCCATGTGTTCAGGGGCCTCCCCTACCCCACAATGAAGTTGTCGTTTATGGGTAATCTTCCAAGCCCAGCAGTACTTATGACAAAATGATACAGACAGCTCTATATGAAGTTTCAAATACCTTTGATATTCCTATTGATAAATCACAAATGGGGCTAGGGAAAGTAAATATGTGCTGATATCAATGGTCCTGTCAATACTATTCCATCCATACTATGGATGAGGTCCTGCTATTCTTGTCCCCAAAGTCTATTCAACTCTCTGATGTTCTGGCTCAGAACTATACTATATATTTTTAAATCTAGGATACATGTGCAGAACGCCAGGTTTATCACATAGGTACACACGTGCCATGGTGGTTTGCTGCACCCATCAACCCATCTTTTACATTAGGTATTTCTCCTAATGCTATCCCTCTCCTAGCCCCCCACACCCCAACAGGCCCTGGTGTGTGGTGGTCCCCTCCCTGTGTCTATGTGTTCCCATTAGAACTACACTATTAATGGTGTCTAGCATTTGTATTGGAAGCTCTGTGCTAAGTACTTTACATGAAAAATCTCCTTTAATCCTAGGATATAGTTTTATCATCATCCTCATTTTATGGGTCTGGAAACTGAGGCACGGGGAGGCAAAGGAGCCAGCCATGGCTACATAAGTATGAAGTGGTGAAGCCAGGATGTGAACATAGGCTGCAGCACCGTAGTCTAACATGCCCCCTCTTTAACTCTGGAGCTCAGTGCAGCGTGATCCCTTCCCTAGGCTTGAAAAGAGTTTCCAGAGGCTCCTCTGAGAAAAGACCTCCACTTTTCTGCATTCTCTGAGGATGCTTCAGCAGCATCATACCTGAAGCTGTCAACCCAGTTGACAATAACTTGGGAGCTCAGTGGCATGATTCATGGGGCTCAGATTGGTTGAGAGCAGAACTAGCTGCAATTTGTTAGTAAAGATTTTCTATGGGCGGGAGGGTTATTAGAGACTTCCATTTGCAATGGTGGCAGTGTTAATATTTTTGCCACAGGTGTCCAGGTTGTTTTAAGGAAAAAGAAGGGGAGAGGACCATGGAACAGGAGCTGAGATCTCTCATTCTCCCCGCTTTCTATTAAAGTTTTGAGGAGGTCCTATTCATGAGCTAGGGTGTTTTGAGCATTTTAGTAATTAGAATACAGTTGAGGAAGTATGGGATGTGGCTTATAAACCAGAGCCTAGGAGAGGCTGGAATATCAGGGTTAGTAATAGGCCCAGAGCTGAAAGATTCTCTTCTCTTTCAACCAACAAAAGGGAGGTCAAGTTCATGGAAAAGTGATGGTTGTAGAGGCTGGGAAATTTTCATATTCCATATGCCATCTGCTGACTGAATGCTAGTTATTTTCTCCTAATTGAGCTTCCTTTATCTGTTGCTGATTTAAGAGTGCTTTTGAAGGAAGGTATATGTGTACCCTGGAGGCAGTAGTGGTAGGAAGGGGTGGGGGTCTCAATAAACCTTCCCAGGACCTACCTGAGAGCTTTGGTAAAGCCTTGGGCTGGTGTACACAGAGCTGATGGACATACAGGCTGTGACCTTCCTGCAGATTTGGAGAAGGCCAAGCCAAGCATTCCAGAGCTCCTTCTGTTGGCTTTGCAGGGTGACGGGAGCCCGATGCCATTCAGAGCTCTTGGAATAAATCTGACATTTTGAAAGGAGTTCAAGGCATTCTCAGTACAGGCAGAGGCCAGGGTCTCCCAGATCATTCTTGTTTACTGCTTGGTGTCATTCCTTCCAAATCCCAACCTGCCTTTCAGCTGGGGCCTCACAGAATGTTCTTGCTCAGACTAAAGCTGCCATTGTTTTGTGCTGTGGAGCTATGTTCTTTTTTTTTTTTTAATTTTTATTTATTTTTATTATTATACTTTAGGTTTTAGGGTACATGTGCACAATGTGCAGGTTTGTTACATATGTATCCATGTGCCATGTTTTTTTGCTGCACCCATTAACTCGTCATTTAGCATTTGGTATATCTCCTAATGCTGTCCCTCCCCCCTCCCCCCACCCCACAACAGTCCCCAGAGTGTGATGTTCCCCTTCCTGTGTCCATGAGTTGTCATTGTTCAATTCCCACCTATGAGTGAGAACATGCGGTGTTTGGTTTTTTGTCCTTGCGATAGTTTACTGAGAATGTTTTCCAGTTTCATCCATGTCCCTACAAAGGACATGAACTCATCATTTTTTATGGCTGCATAGTATTCCATGGTGTATATGTGCCACATTTTCTTCATCCAGTCTATCGTTGTTGGACATTTGGGTTGGTTCCAACTCTTTGCTATTGTGAATAGTGCCGCAATAAACATACGTGTGCATGTGTCTTTATAGCAGCATGATTTATAGTCCTTTGGGTATATACCCAGTAATGGGATGGCTGGGTCAAATGGTATTTCTAGTTCTAGATCCCTGAGGAATCGCCACACTGACTTCCACAATGGTTGAACTAGTTTACAGTCCCACCAACAGTGTAAAAGTGGTCCTATTTCTCCACATCCTCTCCAGCACCTGTTGTTTCCTGACTTTTTAATGATGGCCATTCTAACTGGTGTGACATGGTATCTCATTGTGGTTTTGATTTGCATTTCTCTGATGGCCAGTGATGATGAGCATTCTTTCATGTGTTTTTTGGCTGCATAAATGTCTTCTTTTGAGAAGTGTCTGTTCATGTGCTTTGCCCACTTTTTGATGGGGTTGTTTGTTTTTTCTTGTAAATTTGTTTGAGTTCATTGTAGATTCTGGATATTAGCCCTTTGTCAGATGAGTAGGTTGCAAAAATTTTCTCCCATTCTGTAGGTTGCATGTTCACTCTGAAGGTAGTTTCTTTTGCTGTGCAGAAGCTCTTTAGTTTAATTAGATCCCATTTGTCAATTTTGGCTTTTGTTGCCATTGCTTTTGGTGTTTTAGACATGAAGTCCTTGCCCACACCTATGTCCTGAATGGTATTGCCTAGGTTTTCTTGTAGGGTTTTAATGGTTTTAGGTCTAACATTTAAGTCTTTAATCCATCTTGAATTAATTTTTGTATAAGGTGTAAGGAAAGGATCCAGTTTCAGCTTTCTACATATGGCTAGCCAGTTTTCCCAGCACCATTTATTAAATAGGGAATCCTTTCCCCATTGCTTGTTTTTGTCAGGTTTGTCAAAGATCAGATAGTTGTAGATATGTGGCATCATTTCTGAGGGCTCTGTTCTGTTCCATTGATCTATGTCTCTGTTGTGGTACCAGTACCATGCTGTTTTGGTTACTGTAGCCTTGTAGTATAGTTTGAAGTCAGGTAGGGTGATGCCTCCAGCTTTGTTCTCTTGGCTTGGGATTGACTTGGCGATGCGGGCTCTTTTTTGGTTCCATATGAACTTTAAAGTAGTTTTTTCCAATTCTGTGAAGAAAGTCATTGGTAGCTTGATGGGGATGGCATTGAATCTATAAATTACCTTGGGCAGTATGGCCATTTTCATGATATTGATTCTTCCAACCCATGAGCATGGAATGTTCTTCCATTTGTTTGTATCCTCTTTTATTTCATTGAGCAGTGGTTTGTAGTTCTCCTTGAAGAGGTCCTTCACATCCCTTGTAAGTTGGATTCCTAGGTATTTTATTCTCTTTGAAGCAATTGTGAATGGGAGTTCACTCATGATTTGGCTCTCTGTTTGTCTGATTGGTGTACAAGAATGCTTGTGATTTTTGCACATTGATTTTGTATCCCGAGACTTATTAGTCTTGCTAGCGGTCTATCAATTTTGTTGATCTTTTCAAAAAACCAGCTCCTGGATTCATTAGTTTTTTGAAGGGTTTTTTGTGTCTCTATTTCCTTCAGTTCTGCTCTGATTTTAGTTATTTATTTCTTGCCTTCTGGTAGCTTTTGAATGTGTTTGCTCTTGCTTTTCTAGTTCTTTTAATTGTGATGTTAGGGTGTCAATTTTGGATCTTTCCTGCTTTCTCTTGTGGGCCTTTAGTGCTACAAATTTCCCTCTACACACTGCTTTGAATGTGTCCCAGAGATTCTGGCATGTTGTGTCTTTGTTCTCATTGGTTTCAAAGAACATCTTTATTTCTGCCTTCATTTCATTATGTACCCAATAGTCATTCAGGAGTAGGTTGTTCAGTTTCCATGTAGTTGAGCGGTTTTGAGTGATTGTCTTAATCCCGATTTCTAGTTTGATTGCACTGTGGTCTGAGAGACAGTTTGTTATAATTTCTGTTCTTTTACGTTTGCTGAGGAGAGCTTTACTTCCAACTATGTGGTCAGTTTTGGAATAGGTGTGGTGTGGTGCTGAAAAAAATGTATTCTGTTGATTTGGGGTGGAGAGTTCTGTAGATGTCTATTAGGTCCACTCTGTGCAGAGCTGAGTTCAATTCCTGGATATCCTTGTTAACTTTCCGTCTCGTTGATCTGTCTAATGTTGACAGTGGGGTGTTAAAATCTCCCGTTATTATTGTGTGGGAGTTTAAGTCCCTTTGTAGGTCACTCAGGACTTGCTTTATGAATCTGCGTGCTCCTGTGTTGGGTGCATATATATTTAGGATAGTTAGCTCTTCTTGTTGAATTGATCCCTTTACCATTATGTAATGGCCTTCTTTGTCTCTTTTGATCTTTGTTGGTTTAAAGTCTTTTTTATCAGAGACTAGGATTGCAACCCCTGCCTTTTTTTGTTTTCCATTTGCTTGATAGATCTTCCTCTATCCCTTTATTTTGAGTCTATGTGTGTCTCTGCACGTGAGATGGGTTTCCTGAATACAGCACACTGATGGGTCCTGACTCCTTATCCAGTTTGCCAGTCTGTGTCTTTTAATTGGAGCATTTAGCCCATTTACATTTAAAGTTAATATTGTTATGTGTGAATTTGATCCTGTCATTATGATGTTAGTTGTTTATTTTGCCCGTTAGTTGATGCAGTTTCTTCCTAGCCTCGATGGTCTTTACAATTTGACATGTTTTTGCAGTGGCTGGTACCGGTTGTTCCTTTCCATGTTTAGTGCTTCCTTCAGGAGCTCTTTTAGGGCAGGCCTGGTGGTGACAAAATCACTCAGCATTTGCTTGTCTGTAAAGTATTTTATTTCTCCTTCACTTATGAAGCTTAGTTTGGCTGGATATGAAATTCTGGGTTGAAAATTCTTTTCTTTAAGAATGTTGAATACTGGCCCCCACTGTCTTCTGGCTTGTAGAGTTTCTGCTGAGAGATCAGCTGTTACTCTGATGGGCTTCCCTTTGTGGGTAACCCGACCTTTCTCTCTGGCTGCCCTTAACATTTTTTCCTTCATTTCAACTTTGGTGAATCTGACAATTATGTGTCTTGGAGTTGCTCTTCTCGAGGAGTATCTTTGTGGTGTTCTCTGTATTTCCTGAATCTGAATGTTGGCCTGCCTTGCTAGATTGGGGAAGTTCTCCTGGATAACATCCTGCAGAGTGTTTTCCAGCTTGGTTCCATTCTCCCCGTCATTTTCAGGTACACCAATCAGACGTAGGTTTGGTCTTTTCACATAGTCCCAAATTTCTTGGAGGCTTTGTTCGTTTCTTTTTATTCTTTTTTCTCTAAACTTCCCTTCTCTCTTCATTTCATTCATTTCATCTTCCATCACTGATACCCTTTCTTCCAATTGTTCGCATCTGCTACCGAGGCTTCTGCAGTCTTCGCTTAGTTCTCGATACTTGGCTTTCAGCTCCATCAGCTCCTTTAAGCCCTTCTCTCCATTGGTTATTCTAGTTATCCATTCTTCTAATTTTTTTTCAAAGTTTTTAACCTCTTTGCTATTGTTTTGAATTTCCTCCCATAGCTCGGAGTAGTTTGATCGTCTGAAGCCGCCTTCTCTCAACTCGTCAAAGTCATTCTCCGTCCAGCTTTGTTCTGTTGCTGGTGAGGAACTGCGTTCCTTTGGAGGAGGAGAGGTGCTCTGCTTTTTAGAGTTTCCAGTTTTTCTGCTCTGTTTTTTCCCCATCTTTGTGGTTTTATCTACTTTTGGTCTTTGATGATGGTGACGTACAGATGGGTTTTCAGTGTGGATGTCCTTTCTGTTTGTTAGTTTCCCTTCTACCAGACAGGACCCTCAGCTGCAGGTCTGTTGGAGTTTGCTAGAGGTCCACTCCAGACCCTGTTTGGCTGGGTGTCAGCAGCGGTGGCTGCAGAACAGTGGATTTTCGTGAGACCACCAATTCAGCTGTCTGATACTTCCTCTGGAAGTTTTATCTCAGAGGAGTACCTGGCCAAGTGAGGTGTCAGTCTGTCCCTACTGGGCGGTGCCTCCCAGTTAGGCTGCTTGGGGGTGAGGGACCCACTTTAGGAGGCAGTCTGTCCGTTCTCAGATCTCCAGCTGCGTGCTGGGAGAACCACTACTCTCTTCAAAGCTGTCAGTCAGACAGGGACATTTAAGTCTGCAGAGGTTCCTGCTGAATTTTTGTTTGTCTGTGCTCTGCCCCCAGAGGTGGAGCCTACAGAGGCAGGCAGGCCTCCTTGAGCTGTGGTGGGCTCCACCCAGTTCGAGCTTCTTGGCTGCTTTGTTTACCTAAGCAAGCCTGGGCAATGGCGGGTGCCCCTCCCCTAGCCTCACTGCCGCCTTGCAGTTTGATCTCAGACTGCTGTGCTAGCAATCAGCGAGACTCCGTGGGCATAGGACCCTCCGAGCCAGGTGCGGGACACAATCTCCTGGTGTGCCATTTTCCAGGCCCATTGGAAAAATGCAGTATTAGGGTGGGACTGACCCGATTTTCCAGGTGCCGTCTGTTACCCCTTTGTTTGACTAGGAAAGGGAACTCCCTGACCCCTTGCACTTCCCGAGTGAGGCAATGCCTCGCCCTACTTCGGCTTGCACACAGTGCGCTGCACTGACTGTTTGGCACTCCCTAGTGAGATGAACCTGGTACCTCAAACGGAAATGCAGAAATCACCTGTCTTCTGTGTGGCTCAGGCTGAGAGCTGTGGACTGGAGCTGTTCCTATTCGGCCATCTTGGCTCCACCGGAGCTATGTTCTTTTCTATTGATTCTTCCCAGTTTAGGGATGCGGCTCTAGATCTAAGCGGAGCTGGAAAGCAATCACACGAGATTTCAATGCCTGCAGATAACCATCAGAATGGCATCTTCTGGTGCTTTCCTCAGGAAGCAAATAACTCAGATTAACACCAAACTTTCTAGCATAATACTTCCTAGTGTCTGACAGACTGTGAAACTGGTGCCAGTGCAGGTCACCTTTGGGTCATGATAGCCCGTGTCATTAGGAATCTTAAAGCAAAATGAGGCTCCACTAGTTCTGGACCTCACGAGGTATGTGTCAGCAAAACTCTCCATGTCTCAGACCCTTTTCTGTCTCAGTACCTTGGTCACCCCTGTCCCTACCTACCTCTTCCTCAGTAATTCAGAACTCAAAGGTTGGATTCTCTGAGACACTTTCCCTCCTCCTTCCTTCTGGTCCCAATGGTGTGTGTGTGTGGAGTGGGGTGCGGAATAACTGCTGGCAAGTGGGGAAGGCCCAAGAATGCTCAGCAAGACAGCTCAAGATCTGCACTGACTGGGAGGAGGTGGCAAAAGCTGATAACATTTCCTATTTTGTAGTTTGACGTTTGGCTTGGTATGTTCACATCCTGGGTAAAGGTTTTGCTTTGCCAGTTTAGAAACTCACTAATAAAGCAAACTGATTTATTTGATGACTTGAAATAGCCTATTATGGGGTAGACATCAAAAAGTGCTATGGATAAGAAGGGGAAAAAAAAACCAACACCCAAATTCCTTTACCCCATCTTTATACTGTGGAAGTCTCCATTCCACTGCTTGCCTGTGCTAGCTTCTCCTGTGATTCTGTCTCATTTGTATGATTCACAGGTTACTGAAGCTGAAAGAACCTGGAGCAGATCGTCCATTGTTCTGAGTTATTCTAGCAAATTCTGTTTCTTTGCCCACACAATGAGGGAACTGACTATATAACTGTTCCCTTAGGGTTTGGAATAATTCCCAGTGCTGCTATTCATGAAGTCCAGTACAATTACTTTCCCATTTTCTGCTCAGCACCTTGTCCTTCAGTGCTAATGGAATAACAGTGAGTTCATAGAATTGTTACACCTACAGACCTTCTCACTGTAATTAGGAATGGCCTGGGTGAAGAGGAGCATTCACATGAAGTGAACTGCAAAGGGGATTTTAGAGATTAAAAAATTTCCCAGAGATAAGCAATCTGATTTTTCAAGAAGGGCTCAAAATTACACCAACTGCTTACTTTCAGTATAACTAGGATGGTATTCTCCAGTAGATTCTGGTCTGTAGAGAAAAAAAGTCTTCCTGGAAAAAAAATTTAGGCCTTTGATCAATTTGTTTTTATTCAGAAAAGCTGAAGTGGAATTAATTTTAAATGTGGAGAACTGGTCATTGCTTCTACTGCTGACAATACTACAATAGGAAAAAATGGAACATTTCCTTCTGAACGGAATTGTAGTGAATTGAGAACTAAAGAGCTTATGGAAAATAGCTTTCAAATGATTATTTTTGTTTGCTTAAATGCTTGATTATGATGATTGTAATTTCAGCTATACATAGAGTATGGGGAAAAAAAAAGCTAAGCCTGGGCTCCTGTTATTAAAAAAACAAAACAAAAAAAAGCAAATGAAAGAACATATCACATTATAAAATCCAAATGCCCATAGGTTTCTCGGGACTGCTAAGTATAAATACACAGCTCAGGTTCTACTTGTTTGCATTTTCTGGCCCAAGAGTTCTTTTAGGATCTCTTTAAAAGACTGCCCTTGGCCCTGGGTCACTCTAACAACTTAGAAAGGAAACCTGAATTTTCTTGCTTTGTGTACAAAGGCTGGTCCTCTGAATTACAAAAGGAAGACTTTGGGGGGCAAATAATACATCTTCAGCTGGCTCAGGTTCTAGACACTGGGCTCAGTCTGGTCACTGACCCAGCTGGTTGTAGGTGCGATGATTTCATGATTGCTATAGAGAGCAGATGCCTCCTTCTACAGCACCATCTACCAAGCACAGCCCTATTGGCAGTGATGGCCCACAAAGACATTTTTCTTCTTTGCTTGGAAAGAGTAGGATCATTACAGAAATGTGGTCACTTTAATTTCTCAGACCATGATCAAGATGAATAATATTAATAAAACTTGAGGCCAAGGACATACAGCTAAAAATGGTCAGAGAGAAGACTAGAGGACTTCAAATGACATTGGAAGATCCAAGGACTATCAAAGCAAGTTAAAGCTCTAATACCCTCTCACCTAAAGCAAAACAAATCCTATTGCCCCTCCCCTCTTGCAGCCTGTAAAATGCCCCCTGGTATGTCTGGTGCACAGGGAAGCAGTGGCAAGTGAACAGACATGGCTGGTGGTTGACTTAGGGAGCTGGTGAATGACTGAGAGCATCCACTGTCAGACTTTAAACCCATTTTAGCCTGAGGCAGGACTGAGACCACCTGATGACAGCTGAGCTGTCAGTGGTAGGGATGACGGGAGGCCAAGGGCTCTGTAATTAGCGTGGGTGGGAGGGATGCTTACAGGGCCCTTGTCTACACCAGCTCTGTTGTGGGGCTAAACAGAGGAGCTTAGCATTGGAGGCTCAATTCACTGCCTCCCAAACAACAGCAGCCAGTGATTCATCGTGCCAGTAACAAGGCTGCTCCGGTTCAGTTTGACTTGGCTTTTTGTTTCATTTAGTTTCAGGAATGTTTCTGAACCATTATTTTTTTAAATGTCCCTTTGTCTTTATCCTTCCAGCCCTGAAGCTCTGGCAAAGGCTAAGGACTCTCAGAGATGCAGCAAGAGCACTTTATATTTGTCCTGTCCAAAACGAAGCTCACTGTATCGCTTTCTCCCAGATCTGTTTCTCCCTCTCATGCCCCCTGTCTCACTGAAAATGTCATCATCCACTTTCATGCTCAAGCATGGGCGCTACCTCCAACTCTTTCCTCTCCCTTCCACACAACAGTCAATCTATCCATTAACAAGTTCTGTCCACTCCACCTGCCAAAGACCTCCCCCATCCATCCATTCATCCATCCATCTACTCCCTTTATCCCACGGCTGCTGCCAGCACCCCTCCCTTAGGTGGCTGCAACCACCTTCTCACTGGTCTAGGGGCTCTGCTGATGGGGCCAACTCCCTGCTCCACCTCCCCTCCCATTCATAGCCAGAGAGGTTCTTCTACAATGCTGACCAGATCATGGGACTCCCTGCTTACAATACCATCAAAAGCTTCCTGTGGCCCTTAGAAGGAATGTAAACTCCTTACCCTGAGACATGTCTCCTTTGTAACTGCATGTGTTGACTCCTCTCTCTGCTCATCATTTGTACTTGCTACTTCTTCCACCTGAGCGTGGACTTCACCACTGTCCCTAGCTATCTTGTCCTCAGTAATTCAGAACTCAAGGGTCAGATGCTCTGAGAAACCTTCCCAGACCCTCCCTCCTCTGGTCTTCTACGGCCTGCACCCATTGTAACTCAGGGGGAGGAGGGAAACCATGTAATCTATTGTCAAAACTAGGACAGAGTTAAAGGGGGCACCTGTACATACTGTACATAAATAATAGGCATAAAATGGGATGGTCCAAGTCAAACCAGGATGTGTGGTCACTCTCTAATCATAGCATTTGTCACACCTGCCAGGCCTCCCCTACCTCACTTGGCAGACCTCAAGTTCCTTGATGACAGGGAATGCCCGGTTTTTAACAGAGTTGCTTCCATAGTTTGTGTTCAATACATATTTGCTAAATAAGTGAGCACAAGGATGAATGTGGCTGAAACAACAGGAATCTGGTCACGCATTCCCGGACTTGAGTCTGATGGGAACTATGTGTCTGTAAACACTGCCTGCAGGCCTCCGTATCTCACAGAGCTGGGGCTTTTCTGTTTTCTCTCTGATACGCTGTCAGCCATCACACATAGCATAGAAAAGGGATACATCAGATTGCCTTGCTAACACCCCCCAAATTCTGAATTCCAAAGCACATCTGGCTGAAATAAAGCAGAAGAGTGGGTCCCAAAGTGTGTTCCATGGCAGACAACTACGTTCATAGATGTTAAATGGGTTCTGGACCCAAATAAGTTATGAAAATTAAGCATCTTTCATTATTGTTGAGACCCTTCTAAACACTGTGAAATAAACACTGTTCCTTAAGTTTAGATCCAGCACCTATCCCCTGTATCTCCCAGACTTCATGTACTATGGAACCTACTTTGAGAATCAGTAAAATCATTTTGCCCGACACCTCTATGTAGGTGACAGCTTGGAGTCTTTCAAAGGCAGGGCCATGCTTTATCTCTTCCCAGTGCCTAGCAAAAGGACCTGACACACAGTTGATGCTCAAAAATGTTTGTTGCATATGGCCTGGAATGTTGTACATTTAACTGAGGGCGGAAGTGCTTGGGATTTGGTGAAGCCACGCAACTCTGCCAGGCCAGCACTGCAGATGGCTTAGGAACAGGGAGGATTCTGCCTGCCCAAAACAACATGGAGAATAGGGAAGTCGATAAAGCTCATCCTTCACATGCCGTCACCCTCCCTTTGAGCAGCATCCTCCTTGTCATCATCCCCTGTTCTGTCCCCACCTTCCCAGTGTCCACTCCCAGCTGATTTGGCTGTCAGTTTCAGCTCGTCGAAGTGCTAAGCTGATGAGACTTAGCCTCATCCAGCCACATTTCCCTTAGATGGTTCCTGCCGACTAAAACCTTTCTGGCCTCAAAGGAGTAGAGCTCAGGTGGTAGAAGGCTGGGAGGCAGGGTTTATTCTGAGCAGGACCTGCCCACGATACCCTCACATCATCTCTCTCTCTACCCACTTGTGAGGCTGGCCTTAATCATACGCCAAAGCCATGGGTTCTCTCTCTCCACCTGAAGGGGACAGTCAGGGGGCCTCTCAGGTCAGCACTCAGAAAGGAGCAGGAAAAGGCTATTGGGCTGGAGACATCAGGAAAGGACAAACCCAACTTAAAATAACTAGTAATGGAGGGGAAAAGATAACAATCAGAACTTAAATCCAGCTCCCATGGAGCAGGTTTAAAAAGTCTGTCTTGAAAGATTTTTGGCAGCAGCATCACTTTACTTTTAGTTTTTCTGTCTGAGGTGCAATTCCTTTTTCCAAATTGTTTACATGTTACAGAATGACAAAATTCCATAGAGGTACAAGTGGAATCTCCTCCTTTTCTAATGTCCCTTTTCTGTTTCAAAAAGAGGAGCAAAGTCGGGAAATGCCACAGTGAAATTTTGCAGCTGAGCCAATAGAGTTTTAAGTAAGTCCAGCTGGAGGGTCTCTCACCCTACACCTCTGCTCTAAGCCAGTGGGGATGGGCCAGAGAGGAATCCCCCATATAGCCCCGTGCTCTGAAAAAGAAGAGCCATTCTCTGGGCTTGTCCTGGTCTAAACTGCTACTCCAGCTGGATGAGTGGCCATGAGCCAGGAGCTTTAGAACCAGCAGAATCCTCTCCATTGAGCTTGTGGGATGAGGACACAGAGCCAGAGGCCTTATATTTGGCATAGAAGCCCCTTGCTAGGTGCTGGCATGGTGCTTGGCTACCATGGGACAAATCATGATAACATGTGTAACCTCGTATTACTTCAGGTCAGGTTTGACCTCCAAGCAATTCCAGTTCCAGTCAGATTTGGCATGAAATGAATTATGAAACACTTTTTGTTTTCAGGACTGTTTGGATTTCTGAACTACGGATAACAGCTTGTGGACTTACACTACTCTTTCCATTGTACAGATGAATAAATTGAGTATCAGAAGAGTTAGGGAATTTGTCTTGGTTCATACAGCTGAGATCTGAACCCAAATTGGCCTAGTTTCAGAGCTCATGTTTTTTTCACGATGTCCTATATCCTATTACCTCTTGGCCACACTGAGGTCCTCTACTCTCCTGTGTTTGCTGAGCAGCCCCTGTAGCTGGAGGTTGTCCTAGAGCTATAAAACGAGGTGTGTGGATTAGAGAATCCCTTCCTATGATAATAGGAAGGTCCCTCATAATAATATGAGGTCCCTTCCCAACCTCATTTCCATAATGCTACGCAAACACGTATTCTACTCTCTAAGATGGGCTCACAGCTGTGTGGACACCTAGGCAGAGAGAGATGACCCTTTAAGGATCTCTTGCAAAATGTAGGACCCTGTTGCCTTTTGGACCAAATGGCATATATGATCCCTGATCCCTCTGCACCTTGATGACACTGTTCTGGCTGTAGCATAGGGGGTCTTAACTGAGACACATGCCTGGGGCTGGTTAATGCTGCCGCTGCTGGGGGAAAGAAGGAAGACACTAATTACATTAAGGCTCTTATTTCTCTTTTACTGGGGAGTTGGGGCAGGGCAGTAAGGAGAGAGGGTTGTTCTTTAAATTAGAGCATGTGTAGGTATAAATCTCTCTCCCATCTATCTTTATTTTGGAGTGTGTTTAAGGTTACGCATCATATGCATTCCTTTCCCTATATACCTCTATGCTTATATCAATTCATAAATAAAATATACAGCTGCTCAGCTAAAATGTATCACTTGTCTGCAAGATTCCTCCTGCAGGTTAATGTCTCCTGCCAGGGGAGCTGCCCCGGTTTTCAGTGACTTTCAATGACCTACTTGTATGCATTGGTTCAGGCAGGGCTTAACAAGTGGCCTGGCAGATATGTGCGTCTGCACGTATTCTTCATTCTTACTTTATTTTAGTATTATATGGCTTTCTTCAGCCAAAAATCAATATCGTGTACATAAAGTTAGCTTTGCAATCATACCTTTTCCTATGAAACCTGATATGAACAGAAATTTTTGGAAATGGCTGGGCAGGGGAGACTAATTCATACTGTTTATCATTCCATGGCTGTTTTGATATTGTCATAATTGGCATTTTCCCTATAATTGCCCTCAGTATTGCCAGTACTTACAGGAGAGAGGACTTTCAAAGTGAAATACACCTGAGGACTGGGTATTATTGTGGAAGTTCACTTTCTGTTGAATTTGATCTGAGATTGAGTTTGGAGACTGAATTTTAGCATGTTACTGTCAATCACAGCTTATCTGGGTCTTATTTGGCCTGGAATTGGAAATTCTTGAATAATGTGACACTCAAGCATTGGGTAGTCTCAGAATCAAAAGCTGGTTCAATCACTATGATCAGATTTTAAAATAAGAATACCACAGTATTTACTAATGCTGAAGAATCCCATCTTTTAGCAAAAGTCAATGTTTTGAATGTCTCTGTAACCCTTGCAGAAAGTATTCATTGTTAAAACCAAGCATTGAATTAGGAACCAGCGTTAAAAAAATAAATCTCATGCACATCTATAAAAACAAATAGAACAAATACAACAAGATCATAAAAAATAAATTCATGTAAAATGTTGTAGAATATACTGAGCCCTAAGTCAAGCACTTGGTGCACTGAGAATAATTCTTTTTCTTATAAAGTAAATTACAAAAAGTTGGATAAAAAAATAAATGGACTATTATTTAGGTTCCATTTAATCTAGGTGCTTTAATAATGTCTTTCTGGCCAAATACAGTATTGATTTTTTATTGTTGTGGGATTCACTTAACCTCAAATAAAACTAAACAAAACTAAATAAAACTAAACCCAAATCGCCTGCTCTTTCTTGCAATTGTTGTTTACAGTGCGAAAGCACACACTGAATTTAGGCAACTGAGGGAGGAAGGGGGAGTGATTTAGGAGCCTGGGTTTCTGTCTGCTTTCAACTGACAACAACACCTTTAGTAGGGCAAGGCTGAAGTCCTTATTGTGCATTTTCAAATCTTGACAAGGCAAGGCACTCAATACGTATGCAACAAGGCAGCATAGAAATCTATTAAAAGAGCCTGCTTCAGACAAAATGAGAAGTTCCAGTTCCTATTTTACATTAACTTGGTGAGGAAATCAACTGGATCCTAAATTAGCTATCCAAATAATACAAGAAAATACATTTATAGACAAAGGAGGGCCTGGAGGGGTAGAGGGTAGGTAGGCAGTGGCAACCACTAGGGGTTTGAGCCAGTTCCCTCTGATAGGCCTTGTGTATGATAACTTCTAATAATTGCCCCTTTTAAATCTTACTTCCACTGAAATTCCCAAGTCAGTGTTGCCATTTTGCAGATGAAAGAACTGAGTGGTTAAGTTACTTGCTTAAGGTCACACAGCTCAGGACTGGGATTCCAGCCTTGATGTGCCAACATGCAGGTTCTTTCTACACAGAGCCCAGGCAATAAATAGGATTATGTGTAAAATAACATTATCATGAGGATTAATACTTACAATTTCAACTAATGTTTATGACATAAAATTTTTATCTGCAAAATGAAGAGCCTGATCAGAAGATCATTGAGGGTCCTAAATGATCTTATTTAATGATTTGGCATTAGTGGTTTAGAAAAAGCTGACGTTACCTCTGGCATGCCCATGAGCTGAATCTGGTTTGCAGATTAGTTTTGTTTTTCCTGCCTGATGTTTAAGATTGTTTTGATCAAAAGTTAAAATAAACAGGAGAGTTTATGTAAAAATCTGACTTCCAGTTTTTCCTGACAGATCAACTGAGACTGCACTCTTAAAAGGTAAGAGTGAGTTCTGAGTAGCAACAATTCACTTTAGATGTCTGCAATTCTCCCCTTTGCCATGGTTCCCATCAATCCTTACTACACTCTGTTACTTGTTTCTTTTCTTTCTCAAAGTTATTTGCACGCCTTCCTTGCCCTGTAGGCATTTTGAGGTGGCTTTCCTGATGCAGACAGCAGTAAAAGCTACTAGAAGAGGCTTGCATTCAAGAACCTGCGATTCCAGTAATCAGGTCTATGATCTTGGGCTAGCCCATTAACCACTCTGAACCTGATTCCTCTTTTGTTATTAATACATGGGAACAATGAATGGTGTGGAGATGATTAAATAGTCCATGAGGTTATACTCAATAGATGTTAACTGACTCTAAGATATTCTTAGAAAAACATTTCTTAAAGAAAGGTTGCCCCTATCACGAACCCACAGAGGATGTCACTAACTGACAATGAGCCTTCAACCTCTCATATCCATCCTCATAGCTAACCTTTATCATCACCTACGCCCTCTTGTAGGTCATTTCTTCCTTCTTTCCTTCCCTCTCTTTCACTTGGCTGAGTGACTTTTAGTTGTGCTTTCAGCCCATTTCCAATATACTTGTAATTACATAGCAACATCTTTTCATAATACACAATGGAACAAGTGAGCAGAAGTATGCAAAGTCTCCTGCTCTCCCCTTAATAGCCTTTCACACAGCTGCTCATGGCACCCCTCCCTTTCAGAAATGAGGCCCCCATACTTTCTGGTATTGTGGATCTTTCCTGCTTCCTTTTCTTATCACTCCTGTTTAAAGTGCCTGCAATAGTTAATAATGTGGCATTGCCCATCAGAACTGGATAACTTTTTTCTTGAATTAATTATTTTGGTAAGAATTCTTAACAGGAGGCCTACCCTCTTCACAAACCTTAAGTGCATAATAATAGTATTGTTAACTGTAGACACAATGATGAATGATGAGTAGATTTCCTAGATGCTATTCATCTTGTATAACTGAAGCTATACCAATTAAACAGCAACTTCCCATTTCTCCCTCCCCAGCCTCTGGAAACCACTATTCTCTCTTTTTCTGTGAGTTTAATTATTTTGGATACCTCATATAAGTGGAACCATGCAGTATTTGTCCTTTTGTGAGTGGCTTATTTGACTCAGTGTAATGTCCTCCAGGTTCATTCTTGTTGCCCCATATGGGAAGATTTTCTTCTTTTTTAAGGCTGAATAATATTGCATTGCATGTATATGCCGCATTTTCTTTCTTTATCCATTCATCCACCGATGGACACAGCTCGATTTTATGCTTTGGCTATTGTGAATAATGCTGCAATGAACATGGGATGCAAATATCTTTTGGAGATTCTGCTTTCAATTCTTTTGGGTATACACCCGGAAGTGGGATTGCTAGAGCATATGGTCGTTCTGTTTTCCATAGCATCCGCACCATTTTACATTCTCACCGACACTGTACAAGGGTTACAGTTTTCCACATTCTTACCAACACTGGTTATCTTTCTCTCTTTTTTATAATAGCCATCCTAACTGCTGTGAGGTGATATCTTCTTGTGGTTTTGATATGACTTTCCCTGATTGTTAGTGTTGTTGAGCATTTTTTAATATACCTGTTGGTCATCTGTACGTCTTCTTCAGAGAAATATCAAGTCCTTTGCCAATTTTTAAATTGGGTGTTTTTTGGCTATTGAGTCGTAGGAGTTCCTTATATATTTTGTATATTAGCCCTTTATCAGATACATAGTTTGCAAATATTTTCTTCCATTCTACAGGTTGTCTTTTCCCTCTGATTGTTTCCTCTACGTGCAGAAGCCTTTGACTGTGATACAGTCCCACTTGTCTATTTTTACTTTTGTTGCTTTTACTTTTGGTGTCATATCCAAGAAAGCACTCTCTAAACTAATGTCATGAAAATATCTCCCTATGTTTTTTCCTAGGAGTTTTACAGTTTCAGGTATTACATTTAAATCTTTATTTTGAGTTGATTTTTGTGTGTGTGTGATGTAGGGATCTGACTTCATTGTTTCACATGTGGATATCAAGCTTTCCCAGTGCTATTCATTAAAGAGTGTCTTCTTTCCCCATTGTGGGTTTTGGCACAATTGTCAGAGATTAGTTGACTGTATATACATGGTTTTATTGTGTGAAAACATATAGGCCAACGGAGCAGAAGCTCTCTATTGTGGTCCATTTGTCTGTCTATTTTTATGCCAGCATCACACTGTCTTAATTGCTCTAGCTTTGTAGTATAATTTGAAATCAGGAAGTGTGATGTCTCCAGTTTTTTTCTTTTTCCTCCAGATAGCTTTGGCTATTCTTGGTCTTTTGTGGTTCCATATGAATTTTGGGATTGCCTTTTCTATTTTTGTAAAAAATGCCATTGGAATTTTACTTTGCTAGTATGGACATATTAGCAATATTAAGTCTCCTAATTCATGAACACAGCATGTGTTTCCATTTGTGTCTTTTAATTTCTTTCATCAACGTTTTATAGTTTTCAATGTATAAATCTTTCACCTACTTGTTTAAGTTTATGCCTAAGTATTTTTTGATGCCATTATAAATGAAATTGTCTTAATTTTCTTTTTGTCTAGTTTGTTGTGGTATAGAAACACAACTGATTTTTATATCCTGTAACTTTATTGAATTCCTTCTTGACTTTAAGAGTCAGTCATGATTGTGATGTATGTGCCTGGAAAAGGCAGTGGGAGTAGACCTTGGAATCCTAGTAGTGACAAGTAAATGGTAACCGTTGGGTTGGATGCAGGTTTGCAAGGAATCTCAAACAAGAGGAAAAAAAATCACCCATGGAGGCCCTTGCAGAAAAACTGAGTTGCATTTTGTCAATGCAAAGAATGGCTTTTTTCTTGCATGAATGAGAAAGGCTAAGACAAGATTTTTACTTTCCCTGTTGAGTTCTATATTAGGTTTAGCCATTTGCAACTCGTGGAAGGGCTTACCCCCACGCTGATGTTTAGGTTAGCCACTGTGTGTCCATTCCATGGATGAAGATGGTGATTGGGAATTGGGTGTTTAGAGGTTGTACTGGGGCAAACAGACAGGGAAGGAAGCCCATATAGATCTGCAACCTAGCCTATGTAGAACCTCAACCAGGTATCCATCTCTGCCTATGATTGAGTGAGCCAATGACCATTTTGTTCTCCTTGTTGGATCATAGTCCAGAGCCTTGATGCATTTAGTGGCATGAACACAAGCTCTTACTGGGGAGGATGTGGTTCACTAGAACTGTCTTCATTTCCCAAGTCTGAGGTGTGGCAAATACATTCCCTAGTCTTCTAAGAACCAAGGCTCAAGGCTGCTCAGTAGGGCATTGGCAATGCTAGACCTGCTGCCTTGGAACAGATGCTGCTGGTTAAGAATAGATTTCTAAGTGTTTCAGGATGCTCAAGTATAGCTGAACTATTTCACTTTTCATGGCTGGTCTATTCTTATACTTTGAGAGCAGCTTCCACAGTGAAGTGAGAACACAGAACCTAACAGCACAGGACCTTTCCCAAAGACAAAGAAGATTATTGAGTTAGGCATCCCTGGGGCTTTGAGTAGGTAGATCTCTTATGAAAGCTTGCTCTGGGATTTCTGGAATCCAATCATTCTAGATAGTATGTGTCTTAAACTTTTTACCTTTTCTGCTGGAGGGAAAAGAATGTAGGTGTACAGGCTACGGAACAAATCCTGAGGCCACCATTTACACTTTGTGATCTTATTCAAGTCACTTCATCTTCCTGGGTCTTAATTTCCTCACTTCTCAGAGATCATTGTATTAAATGCAGTGATAGGTGAACAAGGTATGTATGCCTGTATTATTGTATGCTTGGTTCCTGGCATACAGTGGGTACTCAAGAAATGTCAGTTCTCCTTTCTCTTTCTGACGCTCACATTTTTACTGCCCAAGCAGAAAGTGGGTTGAAAATGTGGAAAGAGCATTTAAAATTTTATCTGTTAGCCATCATTTACTTTCTTCTTCCCAGAACATTACAGCTCTTTCCTAAAGGGCAAAAAAAAGACCCTAAGAAGATTAAAACCAGCATGTAAATTTCAGCTTCCTTCAAAGCTAAGCCCCTTAAGAAACCTTTATTTGCAGAGCAACTCTGTATAGGAGCTCTGAGAAAGTGCAGAGCCATCTGGGGCTGCTGGCTTTAATGGACTGGTTCTCAAACTGGCAACCATCAGAATCACTTGGAGGGCTTGTTAAAAAGCTTGTTGGGGGGACCTACACATTTTTTTTTTTGTTGTTATTTTGAGATGGAGTCTTGCTCTATCGCCCGGGTTGGAGTGCAGTGGCGTGATCTCGGCTCACTGCAACCTCTGCCTCCTGGGTTCATGCTATTCTCCTGTCTCAGCCTCCCCAGTAGCTGGGACTACAGGTGCCTGCCACCTCATCTGGCTAATTTTTTTGTATTTTTAGTAGAGACGGAGTTTCACTGTCTTAGCCAGGATGGTCTCAATCTCCTGACCTCTTGATCCGCCTGCCTCGGCCTCCCAAAGTGCTGGGATTACAGGCGTGAGCCACCAAGCCCGGCCACACATTTTTATTTCTTACAAGTTTCCAGATGATACAAAGCTCCTGGTTATGTTCCCATACTTTGGAACCACTGATTAGTGGGAGGAGGCCTGCAGGCAGTTGGGACTCCTGGGTTCTGAGCCTTATCCTGGCTTTAAAGAGCTAGATGACCTCAGGCAGTTCACTTAAACCTTAGAAGACACAGTTTCTCTTTTGTCCAACAGTTGGCAAAAAGTATGATTTGGAAAAGGCATAATTTAGAGCAGAGATCCCTAATCTTTTCTCTATAGTGGGTGGCCATCCCAGACTCTATCGGAGGGCTGAGGGGAACAAATGTCTTGGTACTTGTAGCCCATTTGGAATGTTTGGCACATAGGTTGAGAAAGTCTGACGGAGTGGTTAAAAGCATGTGCTTCTAAGTCCTGGAAGCGTTAGGGTGAGTCCTCATTTTGCCTCTCCAGGTGGTATTTTAGCTGTTTTACCTAGGTCTGAGCCTCAGTTTGGTCATCTGTGAAAAGGGACAGAGTATTCGCACCTATATCATAGGGTTGTGGTGAATATCGAGAGATAATGCATGTAGAGCACTTGACATGCATATTAATTCTTATTAGCTGTTTTTATTTCTACTTCTAAAATTCTGTGATTTGCCCTCCTGCCCATTCTGCACCTCACTGGAAGAAGGAGATAAACCTCTTCAGTGTTTGGAAATGTATAAACTTTTTTAGGGGGAGTGAGCAGTGCTTTAAAAGAGTACTTCTCAGTGTTTAAAATGCATTCAGGTGCCTGGGGATGTTGTTATAATAAAATGCAGATTCTGATTCAGTAGGCCTGGGGTGGGGCCTGAGATTCTGCATTTCTAAGCCGCTCTCAGGTGATACCTATGCTTCTGAGCCACAGAGCTATGCTTTGAGTACGGCTATGCTTTGAGCAATGGCTCTTACACTCTATCGTACATCAGAATCTTTGGAGAGAACTTTTAAAAGCCCAGGCCGTACCCAAAACTAAATCACAATCTCTGGGGTGGCATACAAACATTAGAGTTGAAGCTTCCCAGATGATTCCAGTGTGTACAGTTTGAGTACCATAGTACTGATTCTCAAAGTTGGCTGCATATTGAAGTTTTAAAATAAAATGATGCTTTCATCTCACCGCTAGAGTCTGATTTGGTACAGGGTGAGGCCTGAGCATCAGGTTTTTTAAAAGTTTCTCAGCAGCCAAGTTGGAGTAGCACTTTTTAAAGCACTCTTTAGTAAAACATGGGGAAAAGTTGAATTGATTTGTGTTCTAGAAGCTGGAAGTAATTAATTTCCCTTCAGATAGGTCCCCTTTTCCCTAGGAGATTTGCACTGAAATATGGCCAAAATAAGAACCTTTTAAACCTTTATTTTAAAGGCAAAAACCTGTTTAACATCTGCATTCAGGAAGCTGTGTTGTCCAGTAGCTCAGAAATAGGCCCAGGAGAAACAGCATTCAGCCCCTAATCCTCTCCACTACCACCTTCACCATGACCTTGGGAAATCTTTTCATGTTTATGTTTCCATATTTTCTCATTTGCAAAACTTGGCTAATCCTACAGAATGGCCACAGGATGTGTGTACGGTCAGATGCAGCTTTAAAATCACTCCTGCTGCCCATCTCCCAAATTGCTCTGACTTGCTCACTAAATTTTGACATTTGTGCAAAATGCATACTTTGTAAGTCTTGGAAATTGGTAATATTTAAACTACAGTCTTCTCTCTCTCTCCCTCTTTTAATAGTACCAACTGCTTCCTCTTCTATTCACACAAAGTTTAGGCTTAACGCACCCCAGAGCTGCAGAGAAATCAGCAAGAGGGCGCAAATGATTTTTTGAAAGCTATGGCACGAAGATTGGCCTTGCAGGATTAGCCTTTTTCTTGGCCCTCTAGTGGAAAAGTCCATCTATACTTGAGGGTGGAGGTCACGCGGACAAAAAGGGTTCAGTAGGCAGGAGTGGAATGGAATAGCTGGGTATTAGGGCCATCCCCTGCAGAAGATGAGACAGAGGCATTCTCCAGCAGCAGTCCTTAAACCCTGGTGTGTATCAGAATCACCTGGGGATCTAGTGGCGCCCACAGAGACTCAGGCCTTTGAAGTCGCCTAGGGCGCAGTCCCTGTGTTTCTGCAAGTTCCCCTGGTGATTCTGACACCGACCAAAGTGTGAGAACCACTGTCCTAGGGTGCTCCGCTTTTCCTTGGTGTTTTTCAGTCAGTGTCTTCCCAATCACATTTCTAAACCCGCCCAAAGCTGAAAAGCTTTCTTCTTCTGGTATGCAAAATACTAGTTGTATATGTTAATTTTCAGGCCACTCATAATGTCAGTGGAGGTGTTTTTTATAAAACCAGGAGGGGCCAACCCTCACAGAACTGCAGAGTGGAAATAAAAGAGGTTCAGAATCCTCATTATCTCAACTTGTCCTCCTTCACCCTAGGAAGAGTGAGGGGGCTGGGGAGAGAGGTGTTGCTAGCTGCTGGCCTGGTATATCTTACCTGGCACCTCTGCTAGGGGCTTTAAGACAGTGTTGTCCCACCTTTGTCACAGTGGGCCAGGAACCTTTTGCAACTCTGGATTGTGATGGAGAGGATGAGGAGCACGTCGCCTTGAGCATTAAAGCTATGGTGGGTGGGGGATGCTGGAGGCGTCAGCCCGCATTTCCTCTGGATGATTGCCCTAGTATATACAGGCAATAGGCTTATACATCTTTTCTTCACTAGCATTCAGCACGCTGCCCAGAATACAGTAGGTGCTTAATGAATGCTTGTCTAAGGAATGAATAAAAGATGGAAAATCGGGTAGCAGAGAAGAACCAAAAGATGCCAGAAAATAGAAAGAAAAAAACATCGAAGGTGAAAATGAGGTGTTTGTGTTAATAAATCTTAAGAGGAATGAAATAAAGGGCTGAAAAAGCCCAAGAAAGGAGATGCAGGAAAGGCTGGGAGTCCTGAGTGAGGTTTGTGTGGAGTGGGGAGGAGGAGAGGGCCCCTGAAACAGCCAGATAAGAAGTGAAAAATAGCAGGAGGGAAGGAAAGAAGAGCAGTGATGAGGGACAGAGGAAAGCAGTAAAGAGCCAGGAAGATGGAGAGAGGGAGAGCTGGCAGAAAGGCCAGATCCTCCAACCAGCCAGCAGGTTTGGTTTTATTCCTTACTGGGAAGAGACAGAATGACTGCATTTGACGAGGAGTGACTCAGGCTCAAGACAGGCAGAACTGGAGGATAAAGCCAGACGGGTACAAGTGAAGTGGGTCACTGTCAAGAATCATCACGTTTTCTGGAATTCGATGTTTTCAAATTGCATAATCCTCCTTGTTCTCAACTATCCTCCACAAGAGTGTGGAGTCCCTCCCACGTTACAAGTCCATCTCAGTTAAGCCCCAGACATGCACTTCTAATACCATGGAGGACTTCTTGGCAGCCTTCCCTGCCCGCCCTCTCCACATCCTGCCCTTCCTCTGCAGAGGGACAACTGGCTCTCCAGGCATTTCCCTTCCGGACTTCCAGTGTGACACACACGCTCTGGCTGCTTTCCTGTCCCCAAAGACTCTTACTCCTCCAGGGCCACTGCCAGCCTAGTCACAGCCTTTGTACAAATTAGAGAGGCCCACCTGGATCATGGGCAGATGAGAAC
Organism: Hylobates moloch; assembly: GCF_009828535.3. Taxonomy (NCBI): domain Eukaryota; kingdom Metazoa; phylum Chordata; class Mammalia; order Primates; family Hylobatidae; genus Hylobates; species Hylobates moloch. The sequence continues at coordinate 7,253,370 of NW_026652297.1, read as the reverse complement.
AAGGCACAGAGTCTGAGACTCAAAGAAGTAGCTGTGTGTTTGTGCTGGGGCCGGGGAGGGGTGTGTAGAGGAGCATTCAGGGAAAGTTTCAAATAGAAAGTGATACCTGAACTGAGTTTCCAAAGAGGAACAATGTTCTTCCTGTTCCAGGTGGGGTTTTTTCTTTTTTTTTTTGAGGGAAAGAGGGAAGGAGGCAAGGCCTCCTAGGGGGCTGGAATAGCATGTGCAAAGGAGCAGAGGTGTGAAACAGCATGATATCCAATATTGCTGGTGTGTTCTTGCATGAGAGGCAGCAAGAGGAGGACTAAGTGATGAGAATGAGGTTAGACTAGGTAGGAAGGGCCAGGTGTCTGGTTTTAAGCAAGGGAAAGACACAGTGAGACTTGCATTTGAGGATGATTACTTTGGAAAGATATTATTTGCTTTTTACATATGCGCATACTAAACCTCAGAGAGGTATTTATAAGTGACCTGCTTCATGCGACACAGTTAATAGCGGAACTAGTACTTGACTTCACCTTGTGCTAAACCAGGGTCTCCTTACCTACACTTCAGGTCTGGATGACCTCTGAGATTTCCCTTGCAAAACTTGCCAGGCCCGTTTGACTCCTCCCAAAAGCCAAAAAAGACTTAGCTTCAGGCCAGCAGAGACACTGCCCTTGGTCCCCTAAAAAGATAACTTAAAACGTCTGTTTTCTCCATTTCTTAACAGAGGAACTTTATTCATTCCAGATTAGTCTTTAGAAAGCAAACCCAAAATACTCCACTGGACATTTACTGGCATGGATTTCCAGAAAACATATTTCTACTGAATGGGGGAAAGAGGATGAAGAGGTCTCTCCGACATTTGTGGGACGATGGCAACTAGAGTCAGTTCTTAGTCACCCACTGGAATGGTGGATAAGTCAAATTGTAGCCATCGTTTTGGGTCTCTTCCTGCAGCATAACTTCATAATAGGTCTGCTTATGATAAAAATAGAATTATTTCGGTATTTCTCCTTTTTCTGCCTCTCATACATCGGTGAGATTTCTCCTAGATAGATGGCCTCAGGGAGAAGAGAGGTGAAAAGAGCCATTAAAATCCACACTCTGGTTGTCTGAGCCGTCCAAGAAACACCCACCTTAACGGCTGTGCCTAGGAGGCGCATATGTTTGACTCCAGAAGCAACAAACACTCTGGTTAGACGTGGGATGTATTCCCCTGTTAAGACAAGGAACTGAGAGAGGAATCCAAAGCCTCTTGATAAGTTTGAGTTTTACAAGAGAGGCACTAAGAAATGACTGAATAAGAGGGGATGTTATTGCCTTGTTCAGACATGGCTTCATCTTGGCAGCATTCAGGCCTTGGGTTAAGAACTTGGTTTCGAGTTGACAGACTTGATAAAAGTCCAGCCATGGCTGGCTCATAAACGAGACACCCAAGATCTATCTTCAGAAAAGCCAATACATTTCTATTCTCACTGCTGATAAGGCTGATTCTCTTTGAAGTTTAATAATGACTCTTCCAAAAATGTTCCCTCAGACATTCAAAATCCATCTTGTATTAGTTTTTCTAAAGGCTGGTTTAACATCCTCCCATTCCTATTATGACTTAAGTCCACTGGTATTAAGTGCTTCAGTCTTGACACATGGCTCTGTTTACCTGCGAGCCCAGGTGAAGAGTACCACCACCCTTAGGGTTCAGCACCCCCATACACTTTTCTGCAGCCTAGCTCCTCTTGCTGGTGTTTATAACTCAGGGTCAACAATTAATTTGGGTCTGTGAATAATCACTCTGGAGAGTACTTTTATATTCTGATATCTGATCCTGAACCAGATATCAACATTATTATTAATTTCTGGGATTGAGAAAATGATTCCCTTCCATCTACTTAGGGAGTGATAAGGCAAAATCACAACTTCTATATCAATGTCTGTTTGCTCAAGAATCTTAAATGCCAACTGATATGGGGCATTTGGGTAGGCTGAGAAGGGGAGGGTTGAGGACAACTTTTCGAGAAGCTGTATTAAGCATTTCTTCGTTATGTTCTAGCAGGTGACTCGTGTTCCCTTCTCTTAACCCCCTCACTGAATCGCAGTCACTTGGTTAGACAGCTGCTGCTGATGGGAATAGACATGCTGAGTGCGAAGCCCTTGATGTTCGTTACCTCATTCATTCTCCTTGACAATGATAGAAGGTAGATGATACCGTTTCATAGCTAAGGAACAGGCACAGAGAAGGAAATGTCCCAGAGTCACATAGTTCACAAGTGGTGGCAACTAGGACTTGAGGATTTGAACTAGGTCTCTTTGACCTTAAAGTCCCAAAGGCAATATTGTTGCTTTGGTAAAAATTCACAACCACTGGGATTTCCACGTCTTTATATAGGGATGCTGTGCTGAAAGTGAGTTGACAGGAAGAGAGAGTCTGGAGAAGGGGCTGCCTGTGAAAATACAGATACTATCACGTGGAATGGTCTCAAGGAAGTCTTTTGGCAGATTTGACAGATCTGTTTAATGAAGATCAATTCTATTTAAAGCCCCTCATCAAAACTAACTGCCCATCACCTCATTAAAAAAGAAATGACTGAAGATAATAAGGAGTGTGTCTTTGGCCAGAAGTGGGCTGGCTGGAAACACGGCTTGAGTTACAGAACTGTCTCCTCAGCTGCTTTCCTGGCTTGTCTCAATTTCTCAGCTGTCAAGTGATGGCAAAGAATGCTTGCTATTCATCAAATTTATATTTGTTTGCCAATGGACAAAATACTCTAACAATTTCCTTGTGGGATGTTCTAATTGACAGTTTAAGCAGATTATGAACATTTGATTTTTTTCCCCCTCGTATGACCTGAAAAATCATAAAAATGGAATTTCTTTAAAAAAAAACCCTCTAAAATGTGAGACTGACAAATATGAACATTATTCTCCTTATTGTTCGAATGTAGCCTTTCTTCCTGGACTGGTACAATGCTAATGCACCACCAGGGAGGCAGTGGGGAACATAATGGGACCACTGGACAGGAAAGCAGAGGTTTGTTGGCAGAAGGTTGAGGCCTCCCCGGAGGACCTGGCCCTTTCTGCCCTTATTCTAACCTCCGCACACCTTCCTGCTACCACAGGCTCACCTCATAGAAAGCACTGCAAGCCAGGGCAGATGCCTGTACTGTGAACCTGTCTGCTTTGTTTTCCACCTACTGTCTCAACCAAAGGTAACATTTGACTCTATCCTCTAGAACTGCTGGGAGAATTAAATGAGATAATGCATGCAAAGTGTTAAGTACTGTGCCTGGCATGTAGTCAGCACTTTTTATTCTCATATCTTTAAAAACATGTCTTGCCTGTAAGCTCTAGGAAGGCTAGGACGATGTTCTTTTTGATGAATCACCAGGGCCTAGCACAGTGATAGGTACATGACACAAGCGCAATAAATGCCTGTTAAACAAATACATAAAACCTGAACCCGGTCAGCAGCACCTTCTGCTTGGAATCCTGCCATCACCTGATCTCCCCGCTTGCCCTCTTGTCCCTCAACACATTCTCCACATTTCAGTCAGAGTGATGGTTCTAAAATATAAATATGCCTATGGCTTCCTTAGCAGAAAACGCAACTCTAGAATATGGCAAACCTCACTCCTACACTCTCTGGTATTTTCTCTTCTCAGCCCTGTCTTTCCCTGTTCTAGGCTTTTCTCAAACATGCTTTTCTCTTCTTTCTTTCCTCCTGGCCTGTACACATGCTATTTCCTTACTGTAGTTTGTACGTGCATCCTTCAGGTCTCAGTGAAAATCTCACTTTCTCAGGGAGGTCCTCCCCACTCCCTGTCCAAGACACATTGCTCTGTTTTTCTCTGTGTCCTTGTCTACGAAACTTATGGTGCCATAGTTTGTCTGTTCTTTCTAATAGAGGGTTAGCTCAGTGATTGCCTGGTTTAGGCTCTGCAGAGAAGATGATGTACAACTCATCCCAATACTGTATTCGGTACCTCTATGCTGGCAGATCGACATTAGCTATGGGGGCAATGTTTATACCATGGAAACTGGCATATGCTACAAAGCAGTTTTTACTTTTTCTCCAAATAGCTGGTTGTTAAACACTTACCAGCACACCGTTGGTTAATCCTGTGAGAGCAGGAAGTATCTCTAATCTGTCCCACAGTGACTGGCTTATAATAGACCTCTGTAAATATTTATGGATTTAAACAGAAATTGACATGACCATACTGAATCCTGCACATATGATCTCTTGAAAATGATCTTAATGCAATTCTTATTTTTCAAATGAGTACATTTAGGCTCGCAAAGTATAGTAACTTGCCTAGGTCACAGAGTAAACCGTAGATGCCTTGAGCCCGCATGCTGGGTCTTTGCCTCCGCCTATTGCCTTCTGCTGTTGTCTGTCTGCACCCACATTGTCTGTAGCCTGGCTTGGGTCTCTGAATAGGCCCTGTAGCCTCTCTGTTCCCAGGCTGACTGGTCCCTCTGGCCTCTGTGGCCTGGTCCTCAGCCTTGCAATGATAGCCAGTTGGCTGCTCACCCACTTTCTGCCTGGATCAAGGTCTCTAGCCTGACCTCTGGGTGAGCCCTGACTTTAAGGACCTACATGCGGCCCACTAGGCACAGGACATGGAAAACAGATAAGACCGAGAAGCCTCCAGCCCTATGCCTGTGACTCAGCAGTAGGCTAACCAAATCAACCCAGTTTGCTAGGAACTTTCCTGACTTTACCACTGACAGGGGATTCCCAGGAGTCTCTACAATACTGGAAAAACCTGGATGGTTTGATCACTCTACTTTGCCACGTGACCCATGAGCACACAGGCATGAGGCCATCAGAAGAAGGGAAATCCCAAAGGGCTTTTGAAACCGCAGCATCCACTTAACCACTATGGTAGCTGAACAGTGCGTCTGCCTCCACCTTCACCCTGACCACTGATTCTGTGTCTGTATCTCCATTTTGGTGAGTGGTTGGGACCAAGAATGAGCAATTTAACTTTTCTAGGCCTCTGTTGACAGTATATAAAATGGAGATAATGAGAATCAGCTACATAATTTGTAGGGGTCAGTGAAAAATGAAAATGGGGGACCCCTTGTTTAAAAATTAAGGATTTTGGCCAGGCGTGGTGGCTCATGCCTGTAATCCCAGCACTTTGGGAGGCTGAGACGGGCGGATCACGAGGTCAGGAGATTGATACCATCCTGGCTAACATGGTGAAAACCTGTCTCTACTAAAAATACAAAAAATTAGCCGGGCATGGTGGTGGGCGCCTGTAGTCCCAGCTACTTGGGAGGCTGAGGCAGGAGAATGGCGTGAAACCGGGAGGTGGAGCTTGCAGTGAGCTGAGATTGCACCACTGCACTCCAGCCTGGGCAACGGAGCGAGACTCCGTCTCAAAAAAAAAATTAAGGATTTCAAGATGGTGGCCAAAAGCATGGGGCCCTTCTGAATGGGGGTCTCTATGTAACTGCTCAAGACTCATGCCTGTGAAGCTCGCCCTGGTGATAATAATACCCATAATTAAGTTCTGGGGGTTAAATGGCCAAATCATCAATAGCACTGAGCACAGTGCCTGGCCCAGGGTAAACGTTCAGTATACTGGTGGTGGTGATTATTTTTGAGGTTTGGCCTGGCTTCCCCTGGCTTGCTTGGCCTCTTCCAGAAAGACACCTGAATTTTTACCTTGATACTGAAGTGTATCTAGTGATCTTCTGTAAGTCACTTCAGCTTCTCTTAGGCTCAGTTTTCCCCCCATAAAACATGGAGATTGCAGGAAATCTCTAAAGAGCTTACGAGCTCTAAATCTATTTCGGCCAACTCTGTGACATTTATACACAGGAGCAAGGCCTTTATGTTCTTTTCAAAGCAGCTTCTTCCTCCCTAGGCTTGCTAAGATTCTATTTGGACCTCAAGTTCCATTCATATCAAAGAGTCTCTACTTCCAACCCTGAATACATAAATCAAGGATTCTTAGATTATTTCTAAAGTTCCTCTAATTCAAAGGTAAACTCTCTTTACACATGAGCAGTCTGAGGCTTGGGAAGGTGGAATGACTTGCCTAGGGCCATAAAATGGGATGGGCAGATGGTAGGAATCAAAGCCAGGTCCTCCACAGTATTACATTATTTCTTTCCTGGCTAAGGAAACACCACAGGGTACCTTTATGATTGTGCTTCGCAATTATTCTTTGAGTAATTTCTCATAAAAATAAACAGAAAAGCAAAAAAAAAAAACAAAACGTTACTTTTCATTTGGGGTCACCAGATGATTTTTTCCAAAAACCCTGGACACCTGACTCAGGCTTGGTTTCATGATTTCTCAGTAGTTTTTATTTAGCAAGGATAAGGGTTTCCTCTCTTCCTAGTTGAGTGCAGGATTTCCAGACCCTTTCTTCTTATGTTTCTGTACTCTAGGGTGAATTTGCAGATGTTCCTTTAAAGGGGCGTTTTCTTAACCTTTTGTTTCCCTCTATCTCAGGTGGTCTTGTGGGGGATATCTAGTCATTCCCTTAAAAGAAAAGGTTGGAAAGAAGGAAGAAATGTTCTCAGCCATTTCCTGGGTCTGACCCATGTGAATTCCCACTAGGCCTCTCCATGGGGCATCTGGTTATGTGCCTGGTGGTTGGAAAGTTTTGAGCTTTTCCCAAGGGTGAGAGTGAGAGGGAAAAAAAAGTCTCTGTCCCTTGAAATCCTGTTGCTTCCTAAAATCGTGCCCACCCTTGTCTATGTTGCTGTTTTCACTCATGGAGCTCTGACTGAGCAATGGATCTGGATCACTTTTTAAGTGATTTATTTTTTAATTTTTCACTTTTGACACGAACTGGCTCAGGACCAGCCAAAACATGTGTTGCTTACTTGGGAGTAAGACTGTGATTTTATAATTTTGAGGCTTGCTCTTAGTTTAAGCCAGCCTTCTCCTGCTGCAGTGCTGCTGCACTGACAGAGGCTTCAGAGTCAACTGGAAAGGATTTTTTGGTGCTCCCCTTATCATTCATTGCCATCTAGAGCAACATGCCATTTTCTCCATTTTCAAGCAGCTTAGAAAGGAAGACTAAAGGCTCACATTTGAAGGCACTACGATTTTCCAACCAGTTTGAGACTGCCTGCAAGTGAGGTTTGTAAACTAAGAACAGTCTCCAGTGCACACTTTCTTCCTTCACCATAAGGCTGGGTAATAATCTTTCTAGAAGAAAGTCACGTAAATCTGGGGCTGCTATGAATTTTCAACTGGTGTCAGACCAACATGAGAGCTAAAAGCCTCAAAGCGAAATGCAGGCGTGGTGTGGCCTTTACAAAACAAAACCAGAAAGTCTTATATCAAAAAAAAAAAAAAAAAGCCCGAATTTAGAATCTAAGCTTGTACCAATTTTAGAAATGGAGACTTTCTGCTTCCTGCCCACTTTCCTACACAAGAGAGGCACTCTACTTGTAGAACGTTTGAGCAATCATTGAATAGGGTGTGTAGGTAGATGGCACATACACTAGAGGGACTAAGAAAATATCCTGTGTGTGCAGAGAGGGCAGTGATGAGAACTGCGGTAACCAGAAAAGATTATGTTTATGGGGCCTCTCTCATGCTCATGAGATTATATTAACACTAACAAGCACAGGTGGTCATGATTTTTGTGAACAGAGAATCAGAAGGAAAATTTAAGTTCTAGAAAGATATTCTAGGTCTAAAATCATTCAGAGCTAAGAGTCAAACTGGATTGTTTATTTGGGAGGCTGTCTGATGTCCTCAGGCCTCTCATTTTGGAAATCAGGAGGTGGGCGCCCAGAAAGGTCAAGTTACCCAAGGTTGCAAAAGGGAAGAACTCTGTAAACAACTTGATTTCCAGGGAACCTTTCCCATCCACTTCAACCAAGACTAAAACTGGCTTCTCAGCCCACACAGTCAATGGGAGATGGTGGTCTTTTCTTGAAAAGCAAGTCCATTGTGTATCAGTTGGCCCTTGCTCAATGTCTCTTGACTTGTCTACCGTGACCAGGCCTCCTCTTAGCCCAGCATCTCTCTGTTGGGTAAGAGTGTTTATACTTTAGCAATAAAGAAAGGATTTGTATAGGATTTCACAGTTGGCCAGACTTTACATACACATCATTCTCATGTGTCCCAAACATCTGTTTTGTGAGGTATGTGGTTCCCATTTTAACAGATAAGGAAATTAAAAGCATAGGAAGGAATGACTTAAGTGCATACAATTAAGTGGCAGATGTGGGGCTTGAACCCAGAATTCTTATTCCAATTCAAAATTCTTTTTGCAACATGATAATGCAAGTTGTCCAGGACATGGGAAATTCTTCTCTAGGAGCCAGGTAAAAGCAGATTTCCTTCCTGGGCAGGTTGGGTGCTTCTACTCTAAGTAACTACACCTTTTATCTTACAGAACAAAACAGCAGTAATGGGGAGAATTAGGACCAGGTACAGTTGTATTAGAAGCAGGTGATACGTCAGGTCTCATTACATAAAATAACAATATTGTGAAAAAGTCTCTCCTCTCTGTAAGAGCATGTTTTCTCAAGATGCACATCTAATTATGCTGACAAGGGCAGGGAGAAGAACTATGTTCTGAATGTTCTTTTGTCTCTATGTGTGATTCTCATATACTTTGCTCTCATGTGTACTGAAATCGACCTAAGCATTATGAGAATGAAAAGTGAGGACTGTTATTCCATATTTTAGTTTCTCTGAGAACTTCCTAAGGTCAGCCTTAGAAAATATTTTGAAAATCCATTACACTTCCCTATCCAATGGAGAAAAGATTAAATGGGTTAGATTTTTGTGAGATAGAAACATTCTATTTGTCTATTAGACAGAGAAACAAAGCATTAAGCTCAGATTTTTATGGAGAACAAAACCTGGATGCTAAGAATTTTGTCTGTTACATCTTTTTTAAGTTACAGGGATTCAAAACACTGCAGGAAAATAATCAGTTGCCCTCTCACACTGGCAGAGGATATGGCATAACCTACTTCTGTCATTTACTGAACAAGAACTGGTGTGTGAGGTGGATGGTTAAAAAGGTATTGCCACAAGGCTCAATCCAATACAAGTCAAAAGGAGTGGGAATAAACTTTGGTGGAAAAACAAGTGGTTTTTAAATGGTTGACCCTCAATTGCAATGTCACAAAAGCACCTCTACCAAAGGTCTGGCCTTGCTATTAATGCAAGCATGAGCACTTATATGGAAAGAGCTTGATCTGCTCAAACATTAATCCTTGACTATCTCTGAACCTGTCCCAGAGGAGGAGGTGAGCTGCTTGACGACATATGCCAGAGCAGTGGGCATGGCCTTTCCGAGTGGGACACTGGCTTACCAGGCCAGAGGGTGAGATGGGGTCCAGTGAAGCCATCTGTTCCATCATCCTGCTTTTCTTTCTAGTAGCTGAAAACTTACCCTGCTTTACACAGCTGACAGAGAAGTAATTTTCTACACCTTCCTTCAGGCAACTCTCTCCTAGGGTAGCATCCCCAGCCTTCTCATTTTCAAAGCTGAGTCCCTCATGTCACAGTGTTTGGCCACCACCTTTTCATCCTTCAGTACAGCTGAGCACTGTTTTCTAATCATGTCAGTCATTTGAGGACTGAAGTCATCCCTAGGTTTTGTTCTTACACCTCTGACCATTGCTAGGCCAAGGTGGCATCCCAGCTCTAACCCTCGCTCAGTGTCGCCAGTGTAAATTCCCCAATCTTCCATCCCCAAGAACATGCTCTTCTTTAGATAGACACTGTCTCTCCTTTCAAATATCCTCCTTCAGGTCACTCTTTGGACAAGAAATTTAACTAATTCCTCTTAGGAGACGTCGAAGCTATAATATTACACAAGAACAGAATATAGGCTGAGGAAGTTAAAAAAAAACTCAACAAAAATACCTGTAATTAATTTGTCTTTACTGTGGAAAACAAGTAACCATGCCAGGGACTCCCACTCATACCATCAAATTAACCCTCATGGAGTCCTTCAAGGTAGGTTCGGCTGTGGCCACTTCCTTGGTTGAGAATGTAGAGCCTGAGTCTGCTGTGGGTGGAGGAACTGCAGTTCAGTGTCTTGCAGATTCTAAAGCTGTGCTCAGACACACAGGCACTCACAGAGGGCAGGGACCCGATGATGGAGAAGAGTTGCGTGCTGCAGATTAAATCACGTCCCTGCCTTATTTTACTTTATTTTTTATCCTTCTATAGCCATAGGAACATAGCTCTACATGTAATTCACAAAACACACACAGGACCAGCCAGTTTTGGGATTGGCAGAGTCATCTAAGTTATAGCCCTGCTCCTTCCTGGCAGCCACAATGGCCAGAAACAACTCCTTACCCCGCCCAATCCCATCACCTCCTCACAGCCTTTTTCGTCATAAGATTTCTTTATGATCCCTTGCCAGAATATCAACAGTTCTATTTGCTCCCTGAATCTTCCCTAAATATTCCAAGTTTTATTCCCATTCTGCATATAGAAATACCATGTCCCGAGAGCAGTGGAGGACTGAAAGTTCACAACCTTTTGACCTCTTGGCTTTGGAAAACAGGTCTCCCTGCTTCCACCATTCTGGCTACAGGCCAGGCAGCATCTTCCTCCCTGCCTAGATGCTGCTGGGGAATGGCCCTGGTTGGGGTGACCGCTTTGCAAATGGGCCTGCCACTCATGGGAAGCGCAGAGCAGGGAGGCTGATGGGGAGTATATTTCACCTCAATTTCACAATGGGCAGAACTCATTTCTAGGAAGTGATCAGGCCAGGCGTCGGCATGGCTGACCATGCCCCCCATAGCTGCCTCTCTGTGGGACTGTGGATGTGAGGGCATGGGCGGGGTGGAGAGGGAGTTCAGCAGCCCTCCTCTGGGCTCCCACTGTGCCTGTGCCCACCTCCATCCTACTTAACTTCTCTGTATTGTGATTTTAAGCTGCTGTCTCCCCCATTGGACTGTGGGATCCATGAGAATAGGGTCTACATTTTCTCTTTTCCATCTCTAGCAGATGGCAGTTTGCTAGCACATTACTAACTGTTCAGTAAATGTGTATTGGACCAGTGGAAGGAAAAACATTAATACCTTATGTGGATCACGTTCCTTGCTGCTAGGATCACAAACTGCTGTATCTCATCAAATGTCAGGGTCCTGTGCTCCTTCCTGCTCACAATCCTCCCTCCACACTGTGCTGACCCTTCTCCCTCTGACCTGTCCCACAGAGGGGGGTAAGGAAGCTGGCAGACAGAGCCATACCGAGTAGGTTTAAGGGAGGGACGAGGATGGTTCGAATTATAGTTTTCTAGGGCTTGAAAGGGGATTGGGTGAGTGACACAGAACAGCTGTTTCCACTTAAAATTGATTAGCAAGTATCGCTACAAATGAACTCAGAATTTAAAACAAAGCTCCATGGAAACGAATCATTCTAAATCATTCTAAACTGGCTGAAGTAAAGAAGTTTCTCCAGCTGATGACTAAAAAGTTCTCCTTTGGCCCTGCTTCTCCCCACTGGCCAGCCCTCTTTGAGGTTACACAGCAGAGATGGAATGAATCCCAATTCTTCCCTGCTGGCTGCTTGTCATGAATTTTAACTGGCCCCAAGCAAATGCCGTGGCGCTGTCTGCAAAGCTGGAGGTAAAAATATCACCGGAGACAGAGGCCGCTGGGTTAGCCTGGCTCTGCTTTGGGGCAAGAGCCACATTCTTGGTGATTAACCTCGGAGCCACCCTTGAGCCTCTTAGAATTGGTCCGTCACTGCACTCAATAGTGAGTAACTGATGGGCTGGTGGACAGTGCCATTTCCATTAGCCCTGCAACACCTGGGAAGTTAAACATAAAATACTGTTTGGTTTTTGAAATGGTCTCATTAGAGAGTTGAGTCTAATTCATAGAAACAAATAACCCTAAGGTGTGATACTCAAGGAAATTAGAGAATCCTTAATGGCATACAATTGGGCAGTCTTAGAACGTCTGACACAGGAGGTAAACCAAATAAAGAACATCAGTTTTTGAGGATAAATTTAAAGTACCTCAGCTATAAGCCCCAGTAAAGACAAGTTGTAGTATATCTTCTGGTCATCTAACTAATGGAAGTCACATTCCCATTATACTGGACACACATTAGCAAGCTCTGGTCTCTCTAAAATTAGATCTTTGCAGAGATAGAGTTGGCTCATCCTGACAGGGCTGATGGGTGGTGAGGGCCTCTAACAGCAACTTGTTCCATCTGGGCAGATATTGTTCAGCTCGGCTTTATAAAGTGTTCTTTGTGCTTCAAGAGGTGATGTACTACTATGTGGCATGACCAAACAAAAGTCAGTGGCCTACTTATTTTTCCACTTCTGCTTCCCACACAGAATAAATCCGTGGCTGGTCCTAGCCAAACATCCCTACCCTCCCAACAAGAACTGGAAGATGCCATTTAGTCACTTTCCTACATTTAAAAACATGTGTCAAGATCATGGCTCAGGATCCATAGATAATCAAGACCCAGGGGGTTGTATGTTCTTTGGTCAAAGAGATTGAATGATACTCACTCAGAGGCTGTACCAATTTTAGGTTTTTACATTATCTCCTTTAATTGGAAGAACTCCCACTTGGGCAGAGTTAAAATAAACCCAATGTTTAATGCTTCCCTGGGGTAAAGCTAAAATATGTATTAATTGCGGAATGGTGGCACGAACACAATCCCAAGGCCCTATGCTGTGAAGAGCAGAGAAAGACACATGGCCTGATCTGGAGGGAAAGGTCTCCAAATGTCATCCGGGAAGGATCTTTAGCTGGTGAAAAGAGGAAGCAGAGCAGGGAGATGGTGACACCCAAGTCCTCTTGCCCAAAGTTACATCTATAACGTTCTGTGATAATGTGTCTGGGTTTCTGAGCAGACAAGCTGTATTATACTTGGCTGACGCAGCCAGAATTGACGGACGTTAGGGTTGGGGAGTTGGAGGGCTTGGAGCTTAAGATATGCAGAAGAAACAGTCCAGGCAGAAACATTTCCCACCTCTTTAGCCATTAGAAACCACCTGTCACTCACGAGATAAATTTGGCCACATGGGCAAAGGGGGTTGCTTGTTTTCTTTCATTTTTGTCATGAATCCATCCAACATTTACAATATGTCAAGGAGTTTGCCATCAGTGAAGACACAAATGTAATTATGGCATAATCTCTGCCCTCAAACTTGCTCCTATTTTGGGGAAGACAAAGTAAACAGGCAGCTTCGATTTCCTGTGCTCAGCGCTCTGAGAGGGACTGGATGGGAAGCTCTGGGAGCATATAGGACTGGCAGATATTACAAACTTGGTGGCAAGAGGATCTCTGCTATATTGTGGTGCTTCCAAGAAGAGCTGGTTACAACCAGCAAATGATATTCTATGCAGTGAATTGCCTTGGGGATATACCTTTAGGATGGCACTGACAATGATGTATCACATTGATGTTAAGAAGATACCTTCTTGGCCCCATATCAGGCACGTAAATAGGAAGTAATGCACCCTGGGCATTGGATAAACTCTGACCTTCTGACATGGTCCAAAAACACAACTCTGGGGAAAACTAGGCCTGCTGGGAATCAGTAGGATATAATCAGGGAATGAGAAGGAAAAACATATTGACAACATTAAGAGCAAATTCATACTGAGCACTTAAGACATTTTACCAGGGTTACTGCATTTGATTCTGTCAACAAGCCACCGAGGAAGGAGCTATTATTATTTCCATTTCATAGATGAGTAACTGAGGCTCAGAGAGGTCAAGTAGGTTGCACATGATCACACAGATACTATGTGGTGGACGCAGGAGTCAATCTCAGTTCTGATCCTAGGGTTGCAGTGAGGATTAAATAAGTTAATACTCCCAAAGTGCTAGGAACAGGGCCTGAAATACAGTCAGCACTCAATAATCGTTAACCATGATTACTAACACAGATACATCTCTGTCACGGACCTCCTCCAAGAGAAAAACAAATGATCTCCCCTCAAAGAACCAATCTAATGTTAACCCCTCAGTGATTAAAAACACTAATTATCTGCCTGAAAAGGAGGAAAAAAATGAGCCAAGAACTTGCCAGCTCCCTCTGTCCAACTAGCCATCAGGTCCACCGAGAAATGAGAACGTGGTCACTGTGGCCAGGGCAGCCCTCCTCAGAGACAAGCTCCTGCCCAACAGGGCGACAGCCCTCCCGGGAGCCCACAGCAAAGGAGAACTCTGCCTCATTGCCCCTCACTTTCCTCTCGGGTTGGATGTCTCGGTGTTACTGAGACTAAAAGACTTTCCTCAGTCAAAATCCTCCTGATTCCCACAGCAGCAGGAGGGTGTGAAGTATTTATGGGGGCTGAAAGATGAGATTTGGTGAATTACACTTTCCACCCTTTTTCCCCCACCCCCAGAAGATGTAGATCCTCCGGCTACAGGGATAAGCAGACACCTATTTTCTTTCTTTTAAAGAAAGCAGTGTCTACAAATTTCCTTATGTATTTCTCAGGTTTGAAATGTTCTATGTTCCATTTTCTTTTTTTTTTTTTTTTTGAGACAGAGTCTCGCTCTGTTGCCCAGGCTTCAGTGCAGTGGCGCGATCTTGGCTCACTGCAAGCTCTGTCTCCCGGGTTCACGCCAAGTAGCTGAGACTACAGGCACCTGCCACTACGCCCGGATAATTTTTTGTATTTTTAGTAGAGACGGGCTTTCACCGTCTTAGCCAGGATGGTCTCGATCTCCTGACCTCATGATTTGCCTGCCTCGGCCTCCCAAAGTGCTGGGATTATAGGCCCGAGCCACCCCGCCCGGCCTCATTTTCTTCCTTCTCTCCCCATCCCAATCTCTTTAGAGGCCTTTGCATCCCAATGGGATTTCTAGTAGATTGTTATAACCACCAGCAGTGGGGCTGGATGTTGATGTAGTCTTTTTTTTTTTTTTTTTTTTTTTTTTTTTACTACTTCTCAAGCTATTTTCAAAAACTGCACCTCAGGTTGTTTCACCATTGACTAATAAATGTTCTTAAATACATTTGACCCTTCTCTCAGTAAATCAGGGCTAGAATATTTTGACAAGAAAATGAGAAACAAACAACTGAAAATGATATTAGGAAGAAGCTGTCATTCCTGCAGTCTTTAAAATAAAAGAGACAAGCAAGTATTTTTATGTTATTTCTTTGAAGAACTCAAAGTAACCTTGAATTAACCCTGTGAAATAAATATGAGAGAAATATTAGGTGCATTTTTCTCATGAGAAAAACAGAGAGAGGAAAAGTGATTTGCTTGTTCACAACACATAATGTAGTTAAGCAGAGCTTGTAACTACATACAGACCTCACGATTAGCCAGGAAATGTAATAGCTAATCATCGAGAAGCATGAAGTGGCCCAAATAAGACAAAACAACCCATCTGTCACAAATGGCTGCTATTTGTGGGGTACGAACTTGCCAGAGTCCTCACCAGTTCTCCCTGACATGGAGTGGGGTCTCAGTGGCCATTTCTGGTCCCCTACTCAACCTGTGATACCCAGTTCTGCTACCTGCCTGAAGGTATAGGACCCCCTGTCTACACGAATGTAGATGTTGCTTGAATCCTGGAGACTTGTTGCATGGGACAGAGGCAAGGCAAAGAGGGTTAGTGATGAGAGATGCTAAAATTAACTGAAGATCTCTGGGGAGAGATGGGCTTGAGCTTGGCCATGCAAGATGTGTTGTCAAGGTGGAGAGGAAAGTAAAAAGGCGTCAGAGAAGGCCACTAGCTCTAGGTCTTGGGGTAAGTTTCTTATCTTGACCTTGATTTCTTGTAACCAATAACTTTGACTTATAATAAGTAACTGTCAAACTAAAAACAAACCACCTGCTATGTAAAGATAACAGAAATTCCCACAAATTTGGCTTCTTGAAGTGGGAGCTAATACAATAAATATGGGAGCTCATTCATTGCAGATCCAATCAATAACTGGGTGCTAGTCTAATAACCAGGTCCCTGGTACCTGATTTGACAAAGTCCTTCAAAGCAGTTTGAGAAGGAAAGCCAAAAAGAGACTATGGTCCTCAAGGTGCACCCCGAACAGCCAGGACACAGGCTTCCTGCGTTCTCTCCTGGGGAGTCCTATAAATGTCCCTTTTGACCTTGGCAAACCACTTTGGCTGCTGCCTCATGTTTTCTATCTGCAAACAGCAGCTAATGAGTGATACCTTCTCACGGGGTGTGGGGTGGATTAATTAGTGAGTGTCTGTCATTTGCTTTGAAGACCAGAGCTCTACCTAATGTAAATGAGAAGTCAATTCCCTGAGAAAAAGAGGCTGCCTCACAGGACAGTGGCTGCTCTCCATCTGAAGGGATAAGATCTTCCCCGCGTTTTCATCTGTCAGAAGAAAGGGGTTTGTTTAATTAGCAGGCAATGTTTTTCTGGAACCAGCCTCTGAATTAGCAAAGAGGCTGCAACTCCCAGTGTATTATTATCATTTGTCTTTTCCGCCGCTGACATTTGCAGTCTGTTGCAAGTCACAAATTCCTAAAGGATAGACCTACTGGGGGGAAAGCTAAGTGGGGAAGGTGACAAGCCACTAAGGATGTCTGCTGAAATTGAAATCTAAAACCTCGCAAGAAACATCTGCAAGCTTATCTGGGCAAAATGGTAGCAGAGAAAGCCGAGGTCTGGCGGGACTAGGGGTAAACGCCTTCCCATTTTGTGTTTCTATTTTCCTGTCTCTGAAATAGGGAGGACAGTCTTCGGCGTTTTGTTCCTTTGGCATGTTATATGGGCTGGTGCTGTCACCTGTGTCCACTGCTTCAAGATTTTTGCCACAGCTTGCCCTATAAACATGAATTGTTTTTCCATTGGAGATAGATCCCACTTAGTTCCCTGCCACCTGGATGGTGTCTTTGGAGTGGCAGAGATGACAGTTTTTAACCACTGTCTAAACTTATTTTGCTCGTTTGCTTATTGATAGGCTGCCCCCCTCTACTGCACCAATGGTTCCACGAGGGCAGGCCCTGCATCCATCTTACTATCGTATCCTCAGTGCCTGGAACTGGCCTGGTGCATAGTAGTTGCTCAGTGAATACTGTTTGAGTGAATTACTGCCTGTCCTCTGTACACTACTGTTCCAATGACATCAGATTCTTGTTTAGAATGGGAGGATGTTTCCATATCCAAAGCATGGTGGGTTGAATTATGCGTTAGTCTTCTTGTGTTGCTATAAACAAATACCTGAGGCTGGGTGATTTGTAAAGAAAAGAGGTTTAGTTGGCTCATGGTTCTGCAGGCTGTCCAGGAGGCATGGCACTGCCAGCTTCTGGTGAGGCCTCAGGGAACTTTTACTCATGGCAGAAGGTGAAGTGGGAACAGGCAGAGCACATGGTGGAGGGTAAGGTGCCACACTCTTTTAAATAACCAGATCGCATGTGAACAGCCAGAGGCAGAACTCGAACTTGCTTATCAATCACCAAGGGGATGGCACTAAGCCATTCATGAGGGATCCGCCCCCATGATCAGATCCCCTCCCATCAGGCCCCACTTCCAACATTGGGAATCGCATTTCAACGTGATTTTGGAGGGAAAAACAATCATATGCCCCCAAAAGATATGTTCAAGCCTTAACCCCGATACCTGTAAATGTGACCTTATTTGGAAGTAAGATCTTTTGCAGATATAATTAAGATGAGATGAGGTCGTAGCATGGGTCCTTAACTCCAATATAACTGGGGCCTTTAAAAGAAGAGAGAAATTTGTACATAGAGACACAGACACACAGAGGAGAATGCCATGTGAAGACAAAGGAAGGGATTGGAGTGGTGCATCCATAAGCTGAGGGATACTAAGGATTGCCAGCAATCATCACGGGCTAGAACAGGCAAGGAAAGATTCTTCCCTAGAGCTATTGGAGGGAGCATGGACCTGCTGACATCATCATTTCAAACATCTAGCCTTTAGAACTGTGAGAGAATACATTTCTGTTGTTTTAAGCCACCCAGTTTGTGGTACTTTGTTATAACAACCCTAGGAAACTAATGCCTGAAGGTTATCACAGTCTAATAAGAAACACTTTGGGGAATGAAACAGGAAGCCCTGCTCACCGTTGCTTAGAAGCTCCGTTTACTATGACCTCCACTGCAGAGCAAGGCAGTATGTTTTTAATCACAGCAGATTTGTCATAGTGGTAACAGATTACAGATTGGAAGGGAGGGAAACAGGTGGAATTATCGAAGATTTCCCTTTGTGCCAAGGAACCTCCTGACCCTTGCTGGTCTGTCTGGTCTTCAAGTATGGCCACCTGAGGTCCTTCCCACATTTCTCCCAGGGTTAGCTTTACTTGGCACGTTCACCCCCATGAATACTACCAGCTCTTCATTGGCTGCCTTTCATTTTGAGGCTTTGTGCTCTGCTTTGTGTGGTCTCTATTCTGTTTCTAGTGAAACCACTGCAGCCTGAGTGACAGTTATGTTTTAGGGTATTTTCTCTCATACTTAATGGTTATATTATCAGTAATGTCCAAAGAGTCAGCTGAAATGGTACATCCATTGCTCTGAATTATACTTCCTTTTCTAACTAAGGAATATTTAAGAATTCAATTCAATATATAGGGAATATCAATGGTTCTTGGTTCTGATTTTTAGCTCCTTAAGGCTCTATTCACTCTAGAGTAGTGATTCTCAAACTTGTTTAGGCTATAGACCCTTTGGGAGTCTGAGGATGTTATAGAGTCTCTTCCCAGATAAGTAAACATCCACACAACATCTCGATGAGGCCTTGTGTCCCAAGTTAGGAACCCTTGTTGTACCCTAACTGGATCATCTTTTCCTTCATCCCAGCTTGGCAAAAAGGGAAGCCACTTGGCCCTTCCAATGACTTCTCAGGAGAAGGGCTAGTTGTTGGAAGACAGTGGAGTCCTGACCTTTTGGTTGCTCTCATCTCTTTTTTCTTTTTTTAGATAATTCACCAGTGTGATTATTAATCTTATGTATTAACTTGACAGGGACATGAGATACCCGGATATTTGGTCAAATATTTTTCTGGGTGTGTCTGTGAGGGTGTTTCTGGATGAGATTAACATTTAAATCAATAGACTGAACAAAGCAGATGACTATCATAATGTGGGTAGACCTCACCAGTTGAAGGCCAGACTAGAACAAAGAGACTGCGTAAGAGTCTTCAATCTCTCTGGCTTAGAATTGAGGCATCAGTCTTCTGCCTTTGGACTGGAACTCATATTATTGGCTCACCTGGTTTTCAGAACTTTAGATTCAGACTGAATAACACCATTGGCTCTCCTGGACCTTCAGCTTACCAAGTGTGGATCTTGGGACTTCTCAGTCTTTGTAACTACGGCATGAGCCCATGCCTTATAATAAATGTATGTATGTATCTATCTGATCTCATTGGTTCTGTTTCTCTGGAGAAATTTGACTAATACAACCAGGGAAAGAGGCAACAGGATCTACACCTCATTTTACCTTTGAACTTCCTCAGTTCTTCCTCAGTGGTTCTTGGTGTTTCTTTTTTGTGTATGTGCTCAAATCAGAAACTTCTAGGAATATTTCTGGTGTATTAACTAGTATAACATAGGATGCTTACAGATTTTAAGAAAAAGTCTACCAGACTAGGGAGTCTGACGTGGTCTTCACACAACTGTAATCATAAGAGGTGGTTTTGTTTTACTTACAGCCAACTGATCTTTGATAAAGCCAATAAGAACTAACATCAGGGAAAAGACACCAAAGGACACGAATAGACATTTCTCCAAAAAATAAAAAAATAAAAAAACATACAAATGGCCGGTAGGTGTTTGAAAAAATGCTCACCATCACTAATCATCAGAGAAATGCAAATCAAAACTACAATAAGATATCTTATTCCAGGCAGAATGGCTGCTATTAAATAGATAAAAATAACAAATGTTGGTGAGGACGTAGAGAAACGGGAACTCTTATAGACCGTTGGTGGGAATGTAAACTAGGACAGCCACTGTGGAAATTGCATAACGATTTCTCAAAAAACTGAAAATAGAATTACCATTGGATCCAGCAATCCACTACTGGGAATCTACCCAAAGAAGAAGAAATCAATATATCGGAAGAATACCTGTTTATTGCAGCACTATTGACAATAGCAGAGATACAGAATCAACCTAAGTATTCATCAATGAATGAATGGATAAAGTAAATGTGGTGTATATATACACAGTGGAATACAATGCAGCCGTAAGAAGAATAAAACCATGTCATTTGCAGCAACATTGATAGAACTGGAGGTCATCATCTTAAGTGGAATAAGCCAGCCACAGAAAGAAAGATACCGCATGTTCTTTCTCATATATTGGAGCTTAAAAAATAGACTACATGGAGATAGAGAGTGTAAAAGATAGATAATAGACACTGCGAAGGGTGAGTGTGGGGAGGGGGAAGATGAAGAGAAGAGAGTTAAAGGGTACAAAGATACAGTGAGATAGAAGGAATAAATTCAATGTTTGATAGCAGAGTAGGGTGACTATACTTAACAAAAATATATTGTACTCAAGTGATGAACACCTAAACATACTGACTTGATCGGTGAGCATTATATACATGGAACAAAATTTTAAATGTACTCTATATTTGTACAAACAAAACCTAAAAAAAGATAAGTTATGTTTGCTTTTTTCCCTCAACATACAGCTCCATTTATAATACATATGCACCCTGAGGATACTGATATTTAAAAAATGGATTCTTGAAACTGGCTTATGTCAGTCTTTGGTTTGTCAGTTTAAGAAAAAGGTTAACTAATTTTCCAATTATTTAGTTGGTCATATATACTTTGTCCCAATGTATATATTTTCTTTTCCACTATATTTGTCAGTCTGCTCTTGGTGATAGAGGTCACAATCCAGGTGGAAGTTACTTCCCCCTGAGAGAGAAGAGGCGGCTTCTTTTTGCTATTATCAGAATCACCACTCTCCTTTACTTGACCTAAAGTACCTGCTCTATTGGGAGGGGGCAGAGGGAGGGGCAGAACAGCACCAGCCTTCCTTGAACAAGAGCCACTGAATTAGTGGGAGCAAGGTGGGGTCATGGCAACGCCCCCCAGGCAATGGGTGAGCCTGGTCTAAGTCCAGAAACCTCTCCCTCTCCATTGCCACAGCACATCCCGGATCTTGAAGCTCCAACCACAAGCCTAGTGGTGAACAACTGTTGTGTCAGACCAATCTGGTTTTCAGTTGCAGCCAGGGACCTTCCTCTTACTAGTGTGTGACCTAGGACAAGTTCCTTAATCTCTGGAAGCAGCGTGTGCCTAGGGCTGAGTGAGGATGACTGACAGTAAATGGAAAGGACTCGAAGGCAGTGCCAATGAAGTGTGGATGCTCAGTAAATAGTAGCTGCTGGCTGGGTGCAGTGGCTTATGCCTGTAATCCCAGCACTTTGGGAGGCTGAGGTGGGCAGATCATTTGAGCCCAGGAGTTTGAGATCAGCCTGGGCAACATGGTGAAACCCCATATCTACAAAAACTACAAAAATTTAGGTGAGTATGGTGGCTTGCACCTGTGGTTCCAGCTACTTGGGAGGCTGAGGCAGGAAGATCACCTGAGCCCGAGAAGACGAGGTTGCAGTGAGCCATGATTGCACCACTATACTCCAGCCTGAGCGATAGAGGAAACCCTGTTTTTTAAAAAAACAGTAGCTTATTCCCAGTAATCTGCACTAAAACTCTCATGGCAGCCTCTTAAAGAGTCTCCTTTCTCTTCTGCCTCTCCCACCTTGTACACTAATGTCAGCTTAATCTTTTAAAAATAATGTCAGTTCCCTGAACAAATATTTCCTATGGAAAAATATGTAATAATGTCCCAAATCCTTTACTCTGGCTGGTAAGATTATGGATGCTTAATATTTTCTTCTTTGTTTCTATCTCTTCTTATTAACCAGAAAAAAAAAAAACAAAACCTTCAACACTTTTCCTTTTTCCATAGTAGTGAGAACAGTTCTGAGATCACTCTCTGGTTGCCCTCCTTGAATTTGTCTTTATTGGCTGTGTCACCATGTCACTTACCCTCCCTCAATCCCAGATTCTCCACACCTGTAAAATACAGTTCATACAAGGACTGAATGAGAAAATGCATGTAAAACACCCAACACAGTCCTTAAGCAATGGAAGCTTGGGTACCGAGAAGCGCCTGTAATACTGACCTTGTTAAGTATTTGTTAATAGATCAGTGGAACATAATCAACTACTTCTCTCTCATTTCCTAATCCTCTATAACCTAAAACCTTACCCTTGGCCTCAGTTCAGACAGAGTTCACTGTCAGATTGGGTTTTACTTTGGCAAGGCCGGCCTGGCTGTCCTCAGGTTTTCATCTGTCTCTGACTGCATGCTTCCAAGGCCATGGCACTGTCTTCCATACCACACGGGCAAATCCAGGAGTAAAGGCTTCCTGAATTTTGTTAAGGGTGAGAGTGTTGTGCACAGGAGAAACTGAGGACCAGAGACACTCTTGGAAGGCCGTGGCCAGTTCCACAGGACATATCCCCTTGGGCTGTATGGGGTTTTCAAACCTTTGGACCTCATGCTGGTCAGTTCTATGAGCAGCAGCCTCAAAAGGGATAGCTGTGGACTATCTATTGGTGCCTTGTCAGTTAGTATTGAAAGCAAGTCCTGCAGACCTGGTCTCTGCCTCTAGGATGAGCTCAGGGCAAACAGAGGAGTGGATCAGACATCACTTGTGCATCTTCTGGAATGTACAGACATGCCCTCAATAAAGAGTTAGGCATCATAATATGTCCTGGTTCGGTATATTGTTTGTATCTGTTTTTTAATGGTTGAAACTCTAATATCACTTGGTATTGGTTTTCTATTCATGCATGCAACTGCTCTGCGAAAACTTTATGTATTCAGTTGTATGTGAATATTTGTAAAAAACTCAATAAAAGTTTATTAGCAATAATAGAAAGAAAAAGTATAAAAATCTTGGATGTGCAGTAAAAAGGAGATTTTGACTATTTTCAGACCCACACTAGATCTCAAGGCATCAGGATTCCTTGAGGCATCGAGGTCACCACTGTCTATTGCCTAATGCAACAGCCTGCTAAGTGGTCTCCCAGACACTACACTTGCTTTCCTGGCCATGTTGTTCTGCAACCAGAGTGATCTGTAAAAAGTCAGTTAGGTCACATTATTCCCTTCCTTAAAACTCTCTGATGGACACTCAGTTCACTTAGAATAAAATCTCCCCTCTTAGCCTTGCCTGCCAGCCCTGCGTGATCTGTCTGCCTCATTGCTTTCTTCGGCCTTTCTTCCTCCCTCCTCTCTCCCTCTCACCATTCTTCAGCCACACTGGCCTTCTGTTTCTTCAATGCACTCAGCTCCCCTCCACAACGTGTCCCCTCCCCCACAGGCCTTTGCATGTGCTGGTCCTTCTGCATGGTCCTTCAGCTGCTCATGAGGGTGGCTCCTTCTCATTTTCACTTTTAGAAAGCCCTTCCCCAACTACCTTCTCTAATGTAGGTTCCCCACTCCATGGCTATTCTCCACTGTGGCAAATAATGATCACACTGTGTAATTATTCTACTTGCTTAATTTGAGTTTTGTTTTCTCCCCCCAGTACATTGTTAGATTGGAAACTGCATGGTAACAAGGGCTGTGCCTTCTATCCCCAGCAGCTAGTACAGTGCCTGGCACTTAGTAGGCACTAAATAAACATTTGTCAAATCAATGAAGTGTTATATCTTTGTACACTTAAAATTAATGGTCACTGGGGTCTATCAGGGGACCACTTTCTCTTGCCTTGTGCATATATCTTTTCCTCAGCGGTAATGATCTTTTTATCTGTCAGTAGATGGAGTATATACACTCAAATATAAGCCTTCTTAGGATAATTCCAGTTGAAATACCTCGTAAACGGTCCCTGCAAGTATTCTGAGAGTACAGCCAGGAGACGGAAACATAGTCCTCTAGAGTTTCAACTAGAACTAACTTGTAGAGCCTCTTTCAAACAGGAAAGAAAGAGGAAGGAAGTCTAAATTCTCCAAAAATGGCAAATGATAAAGCCAAGTGAAGGCTACACTTCCTCTCTTAAAAAATCACTACCTCCCACAATTAGAGAAAAAAAAAATCTGATAAAAGTAGACTTGTGGAGGTGGAACAGAGTTGGGGTGAATGAATGGTAAAGGAACTTTCCTTTTAAATATGGGAAAGAAGAAAAGGAAAATAAACTTAGACACTGGACTAGATAGTCCAAAAAGGAATCCCTTAGCACATACCATATGGAACCATATGAGTTTTAATTCAAGAGGAAAAGGAGACATTTTGGCAGTGTTACTTTTCCAGCTCCTTTTACTACTAGCAGATTGATTCCATTTCTTGTGCCCTGAGGCTTTTCCTGTTTCCTGTCATTTGAACTTAGAAGCATTTTCCTCTACCCACTCCTACCCTTAGCCCTCTCCCCTTCCATATTTTTTTGTTCTTCCACAAACATCTTCCATCTATGGCCACCTACTGGAGATACAGAAATATCTCCTAAGATTGTTCTCATTCTACATGCTTGGGGGTAATATTCTAAATGTAACAGGATTAACAGACATTCTGACTTCAAAATCTTGATGAATGCATTCTCATACTGTTCAGCAATGTGGTACTAGGTGCAGATTTTCCAGGCTAAGGGAAAAAATAATGAGATCATTTTTATGAAGAGCAGTGCAAATTCTTTCAAATTCATTCTAAATTCATTGAGCACTAACTAGTCTAATTCCTCTTTTATGTTCCACTAGAAGTTGCAAACTTAGATTTTCTAAACAACTTGCAACCCATGTCAACAGGGCATTTTTCTATATGGACATTTTTTTCCGTATGCACAAATACTATCTATTTTCTCTGCTTACATTTGTTTGATAAAGAATAGATCTCTGTAAATCAGAATCTAAGTTTTCTTTAAATAAACAATTACATATGATACTATAATGGTAGATACATGTTATTATAAATTTGTCAAAACCCACGAAATGCATAACACAACCTCAATGTAAACTATGGACTTTGGCTAATAATGTGTCAATACTGATGTTAATAACAGAGGAAATTATATGTGGGACGTATGGAGTATATGGCAACTCTGTACTTTCTGCTCAATTTTTCTGTAAATCTAAAACTGCTCCAAAATGTAAGGTCTATTAATTTTTAAAAACATGAAAGTTTATAATCCCTTGGTTTTCAGATATTTGATGATATCAAAGATTGTTTTACTGAACTACTGTGAATAGCCTGAAAACACAGCAACAGTGAACCATAAAGAGGCATGTAAACTTCCACTATCTTAATGAAATGCTGATGTAACACTGAAGCCTGGATAACCCTAACTGTGTTTGACACATTCCCTTCTCCATCTTCCCGATTCAAAACCCTACACGGCATTCAAAGCCCAGTGCAATGCCATCCCCTTTATCAGAACCTCCAACCCTCCACCTGGAAGTAATTTCTGTCACTCCTACACCCTGGTGGTAATTTGCTTGAACTTTTCCGGCCTTCACATGTTGTACACAGGCCTCTCCTGTTTCTACCACAAGATGTCTTTAGCTGCTAGAAGATGTTTGGATTGTTCTCCTTGATTAGCTTGGTCGTTCCCCCTAATATTCGCTTTGTCATGGACCCCAGGGGTTGTATGTTGGTAACAATGCCTGGATCATTCCTCTGTAATAACACTGTTCTAGCCTATCTGCAAGTCTGAATGTTTTGTGATGATTCATATTCTGCTGTCAGTTTTGCTTGACCACATCTGACCCATTTAGGGATCTTGCCAGAGTCCTGAACATATAACTTCTTGCCTACTGTGTGCCCTGAACTTTCCATTCGAGTTGACCTTTGCAAGCAGTACTTGCTCTAAAAGGGTATCAAAGTCAAATGACCAACTTTTAACAATCTAACTACATAAGAACAGGGAGATGTTTCCCAGCATTAGCGCAGCCATAACCCAAACAACACGTTGCTCCATAATGCTCACGATAAATCCTGTATATTGCATAAAGGATGTTTCCCATTAAGGGCAACCTTACAGCTCTGGCAATGTTTTTTGTCCGTTGAAGGTGAAAGTGTGTATGCGTTTGGGGTGGAGGTGGCGGTAGGGGAGTTAGTTGATGGGTGAGTAAAGAAGACAGATGACAGTCTGAGACCAGGGGCTGACCAGAGTACTTAGCAGAACAACATGGCCAGAATGAAAAAATGAAGCGGTAGAACCCGTCGAGGAAATTCTCCTTTGCATCGGCAGCATCAGATCCCTATTGACGTGAAATTTGAAATCATTGGTTAGCAAAACAATTTTGATTTCCTATTGAGTTCTTGGGGAGGGGGTGCAAATAACATTGGTGAAGCTGGGCTCCCCGACTCTGCCATCCTCCCATATGGCAGGTGTGCAGGCCACCTTGGCCTCCTGCGCGTGCTGCTCCTCATGGGCAGCTGCAGTTTGCCCGTCATCCCTGGGGCTGGTGGAGACGTGCTCGCCTCTCTGGCAGAGGGAGATTCACTTCCGTTCCATTCATCTCCCTAGCTGCTCAGCAGTTCCTCCTTTTGGAGGCTGCTGTTCCTCTCCTCCTCCGGGGCTGGGGCATCCCAGCGGCAGGACCTGGGAGCCCAGGCCCCCAGGCCACGTGAGCCTCACGCCCCGGTGCGCAGCAGCCCCGCTCCTGCCCAGCCGTCAGCGCTCACTTTCCTCCCAGCTTTTGTTCCGCACCTTTCCTCCCTACAGGTTCTGCACTGCGCCTTGCTGCTGACTTGTATTTTTTTCTCCATGATACAGGAGGGAGGGTAATTAGGAGGAAATCCTGAGAATCTTCAAAATACTGGAAAAAAAAAAAGAAAATGCTGGCGGCGCTATTCATGGAAAGTGGAATTTGGCCTGGCTGTGACCTCCCCCATGCCTGGCTTAGACTCCCTGGTGGAGGAGACAGATGGTGAGGTGAGAAAAGCTGTGTGACCCGATCACTGACGGCCAGAGCAATCGGCAGGAGCAGTGAAGAGCAGATCGTTTTAAAGCAAACATGGACTTCAGGGCAGGAGAGTAGAAGGATGAATCTTTATATATTGGAAGCCAAGGCATTTCTGAATGAAATGAACTTAGCAGTTTTATTTTAAATTCAGCGCCAAGAGGTAGACAGTGGACTTGCCCAGCATCAAATCTCACATTCAACACTGGGGACAGCTAGCTTAGAATCTGAAAGGGACAGTCATGGTCCCTTTCTAAGGAAATGTTCCCAGCAGTTAACTAATCCGATCTGAATTGTGGAATAAATGGTGCTTTGAAATATGTTTCTCATTAATTTTCATTTAAATGTAGACAGCTAAGTGGTTTGGATGTTATTTTGAGAGCATCTCTTTAACCAGAAATTTATTATTAATGGCAAATATTTTAGGGCATGGTTAGCTGAATTTTCCTGGGTGTCAAACACATACTGTTTCCCGGAAATCATAAAATATCCTCCTTCTGTTCCTAACAGAAGTGACATATCCCATTGCCTTGTTTCCACAATGCTTAACTGTGTTATAACAAATGTCAGTAGTGAATTAACTATCCCTTTGAATGTTTCAAATGCGACTTTTAATTAAGCATATTAACCTGATATATCATCATTTGAGCAGCAACTAAAATAAGATTATATGAATTTTAAACTTTTGGATGCCCGCAGAACATGAAAAGCACTTTATGAGGCTTGCATTAATGCATATTTCATTATAATGTAATTCTATGTTAGATATTCCATTTATGCATAGAGCCAAAATAGTTTCCGCTCTGTAGTGACGCTGATTTAAATGAGTAAATCACAAGGAATCGAGAAATCTTAACTCTTTGTGAATCTCAGCATCATCATGCATATAAAGAAAGTCTTTGTGGGCAGAATCTTACCTTTAGTTGATTGATAGAGTACAGCATTTTTTATTCAAGTGGGATGGGGTAAGAGAGGATGGATGAACTATTTCTTCTGTATAACATTAACTGATCAGAGACAATCCTGAGCATTCCCTGAGCATTTTTCATTTACTCCACATATAGCAGCTGATCAGTTTTGCCACGCAGAGCAGTCAATAAGGCTGAACTACACATGAGACGGTTATGAGGGGCCGGTGGGCTGCCTTGCCCACATGGGTAAGGAGAACATGTGCAATATTAATGCATAAAGAAACTCTGGGAGCTAGATGCATGCTACTCTGCAGGGCTGCCTTAAAGTATCCTGTGTAATATTACTAATAGACCTTTTACAATTTTTATAGCTTCCCGAGTTATTTTTGAGTCAGTGCTAGCATTCAATTATTTCCTGTTGAATAGGGAACAAAATAGGCCTAAAGACTGAAAGGAAAAGCTGCTGTGGGGAGCGGTCTCTCCAGATGGAAGTTTTCTGGCAGATTGTGATTTGTGACTCAGAATGAGCCCAGATTACTGTGCCATATGGGTGGCAGCAGTGCCTGTAGACACTATTCAGTTACTCAGTAGGCTCCTCCTGAACTCCTACTATGCGTTGGTTACTCGCTGGGCACTGGGAAACAAAGATGAGTAAGCGATAGTATCTGCCACCAAGGAGTCCATTCATTTATTCATTCATTCATTTAACCAACATTTACTGAGCATCAATGATGTGCATTGTATATTAGGGGAGTTGAGCACGTAAACATAGAGTAAATTACCATATGGTGTGACAAAATCAGTTATAGGAAAAAAATGCTATGCAGCTTAGAGGTGGAGAGAGAGACAAATTATATTTGGGACAGTCAGGAATCCTCACAGAAAAGGTGACATTCAACATGAATCTTGAAGTAGGATTAGGAAATTATTGAGAGGAAAGGAGGACAAGGTCATTCCAGATAAAGAGAACAGCATGAGCAAAGTCACGGAGCTAAGGTTTCATGCTTGGGAGGAAAAATAAGAAAAGAAGAAATAGATTGTGGATACAGCTTTTGGCTCATAGGGAGGAAATGCAGCTAGCGAAATAACTTATGTGGGATCTTTTATGTCATGTTAGAGTTTGGCATTATTCTGAATGTTGGGAATGGAAAATTCCAGAGCTCCCTCCTGTCTATCCTCATGGCAGATATCCCTAATCTGGCATGAATGGTATTCTTTCCTGCTGAGCCCAGGCCGACCCTTGGAATCTTTCTCTATGTAGGGTTCTAAAAAACCTCAACCAACTTACTGGAACTGGTACAAAGAAGAAGTATACTCACCATCTTGGTTACAGGCAAAGGAAGCAAAGGTTTTTAAATAGGGAAATGACAAGCGTGTGCTGTCATTCTCTATCCTGATTTGATTATCGGGAAGACCATTTGAACCAGTGCACTGGAGAATGAATTAGAGTGGGGAGAATCTTGAATCAGGAAAACCAATAGGAAACTGTTTAATAGTTCAAGTCATTGGTTCTCAACTTGATGGCCCCCTAAAACATTTGAGATGCTTGTTACAAATGTCAGTACCTAGGTTCCACCCTTGACCAATTAATCCAGAATTTAAAACAAAACAAAAGCCAAGTGGTTCATTTGTGGCCAAGGGTTGAGATCCACTTGTCTGCGAATCCGATCATGAAAACATTTATTTATTAGACAGAAGAGGTTTTATGTCTTTTAATGTATACTTGGAGAGGAGAGTGGATGACTTCAGGCAGATGGGAAATGATTTGCTTCCATTGGGCCTTTACTCATATAGTACTACTCATAATGGCTGCTTTCTTGATTGTCATCTATATCTCTGCTGACTTATCTATAGATATTTAATCCACCATATCAATCATCTGCATATGTATTTTTTATCCACAATTTACAGATAAGGTAACAAAGTGTCATAGGCTTTAAGTAACTTGCTTAATATCATAAGGTAATTGATGCCAACTACAACTGCCAATACATCTACTGTAGTTTTTTAAGGGGAAGACTGATGAGAACGCGAACGTTTCTCTCTGGTTCAAAACAAGGTCATCCTTACCTATCAGGAACTGTGCATTTCCTGTTCTGATTGGCTCAAATCCTCACTGTATGCACATTGCACAATTGTCCTGCCTAAGTGTGCTTTCATGCTTGTGATTTCTGTGAACAAACAGTACCAAGAACCACCACCTCCCACCCCCCGCCCAAATCAGAGACATGTTGGCTCACTTTAAATATCCTTTTAAAAACATCCATATAAATTGGATTTCTTTCCCTAATTGTTATTTAGCAAGCAAACAATGCTCCATGGCTGCCTAATTATTTGGATTGCTTCAGAACTAGTAAGCAGAAAAAGTACTAGCAATAGTATTCACAGTAAACACTAGGTTCTTACTTTGTCTGAAACTTCTATCCTAGAGTCTCTCTATGCCTCCAAGGCAGCTCTCATAGCCAGTACCCATGCAATGCATTTAATTCAACAATGGGGGTCTCATTTATAAGCCAGCCGGCTGCTTCTGGACCTGGGGGATAGACCACGAAGGTTTGGCTTTAGGAGGGGCATGCTACTGCAACCAGGTGAGCCACATGGCTTGCCTAGCAACAAAGAATGCCAAGAACAGAATGCACAAGAGTGAAGAATTTCTAATTTGGAATCCAGTGCTTTCAACTACCAGATTGCATTAATTCCTAGAAATGAAACAAAGTAAGAGGTGCTTTATTTACTGGATTTATTATGGTTTACTCTTTTGGCAAAATCTTATGCATTGTTAGCATCTTCTTTTTTAGTTATCATTGAAAGGAGACTCTAGAACCTTCTGTGGAGCCCCAGGATTTCTTAGCAGATGAGGGAAACTTCAGTGGATGTCACGGGGAAGTGAAGGTGAAGTTGCACTCAGCTCTATAACTTCCATCCCAACTTCGACTAGAATAGTTTTGCTTTTATTAATTTTGTATTTGAAAAAAAATAATCTGCTACAATTGGTACAAAGAGCACTGCACTAGACATAAGAAATCTCTGGGTAAAACATTTGCATATGCCAATCAATTGGATTCTTGTTGTTTTTAATAATTCGAAAATCCAAAATCCAATTTTGATCCTGTACATGTCTGGAAAAAGTGGCATGAACATAGCTGAAAAGAGGTGTTATAAAGCCCATGAACTTGTCTCTTAGGAGATGTCTGGATCCGCCTAGAGGTGCTCAGTCATGGCCAATGGAATTAAAATGGGTTTTAAAGATAAGGTTTCTGATTTTACAATCCTGGTCATTAGATTTCAAGAAAGAGCATATATTAGCAGACGGCTGTTGGAAGCGGACATGCTGAAAAGTGATAGATACCACAAGGGAAGATGCGAGTTAAGACTTAGTCACCCACTGCACCGGAGGGACTATCTCATAGTGAGTAGGAGTGTGGACTCTGAAGTCTGGCGGATTTTGGTTCATGACCCAATTTGGACCTTTAACTTGCTTTGTGATTTTGAGCCTCAGTGTTCTCTTCTGTAAAACGGGCTTAGTAGGAACCCCTACCTCATAATGTTATTGTGTGTATTAAATGAAATCATGCATGTAAGGTATGTATCAGTTTCTGGAAGACAATAAAGAAGGCTCAGTAATAATATTCTGATTATAAAGTGACTTGAGTCATTTTTTTTTTGTAGAAGAGGAAAACAGAGCATTATAACTATATATATTAGCTAACTCATAATGATAGCCCCAACCCATAAAGATATGCCAAGCTATGCCTAATGAGAAGACTATGTAATGCATTTCAGAACACTTTCCAAATAAAATCATGTTTAAGGTAACAAATTTTAAGAAACAAGGCAAGATGCTCATTTTGCCACTCCTATTCGACATAGTACTGGAAGTCCTAGCCAGAGATAATAGGCATGAAAAAAAAAATGGCACCCATATTGGAAAGGAAGAAGTACAATGATCTCTGTTCACAGATGACATAATCTTATATATAGAAAACCCTAAAGATTCCACAAAAAATCTGTTAGAGCTAATAAATGAATTCAGAAAAGCTGCAGGATTCAAGATCAACACAAAAAATCAGCCGTGTTTCTATACCCTAACAATGAACACTGATAAAAGGAAATTAAGAAAACAATCCCATTTACAATAGCATCATAAAGAATAAAATACTTAGAAATAAACATAACCAAGGAGGAGACTTGTACATTGAAAAGTACAAAACACTGATGAAAGAAATTAAAGCAGGTGCAAATAAATAGACATTCCACGTTTACGGCTCAGAAGACTTATTATTGTTAAAATATTTATACTGCCCAAAATGATGTATAGATTCAATAACATTCTGGTCAAAATCCCAATGGCATTTTTTACAGAAATAGAAAAAGATTCTAAAATTCATGTGAATCTCAAGGAATCCTGAATAGTCAAAACATTCTTGAAAAAGAAGAACAAAGCTAAAGATTTCATAATTCTTGATTTCAAAACATATTACAAGGCTATAGTATCCCAAACTGTGTGGTACTGGCATAAAAACAGACATTTAGACCAATGAAACAAAATAGAGCACCTAGAAATAAGCTCTTGTATGAGCAAATGATCTTTGATGAGTTAGGATCACACAATGGGGAAACGATAGTCTCTTCAGCAAATGGTGTTGGGAAACTGAATATCCATATGCAAAAGAACTAATTTGGACCTTTATCTTATGCCATATAGAAAAATCAACTCAAAATGAATCAAGGACCTAGGTATAAGATCTAAAACTATAAGGCTTTTGGAAGAAAACATAGAGGAAAGCCTTTATGATATTGGACTCAAATGATTTCTTGGATATAGCACCAAAAGCACAGACAATAAATGCAAAAATAGACAAATGGTACTACATCTTCTACATAAATTTAAAAACTTCTGCACATCAAACGAAACAGACAACAAAAAAGGCAACCAATGGAATGGAAGGAAATATTTGCAAACCACTGATAATGGAGTAATATTCAGACTATGTTAAAACTTCTACAATTCAACAATAACAAAATAACCTTATTGAAAAATGGGCAAAGGGTTTGAATAGACATTTCTTCAAAGAAGATATGCAAGTTAACAAGCGTATGAAAAGATGCTCAATATCTCTAATCATTAGGAGACTACATAATGAGATATCACCTATAAAAACAGAAAATAACTGTCGATGAGGACATGGAGAAATTGGAATCTTCGTGCACTGTTGGTGGGAATGTAAAATGGTGCAGCTGCTATGGAAAACAGTACGTATGTTCCTCAAAAAATTAAAAATAGAACTACCATATGATTTAGCAATCCCACTTCTGGGTATATATCCAAAAGAATTGAAAGCAGGAGCTCCAAGAGATATTTGCACACTGGTGTTCATTGCAGCATTATTCACAATAGCCAAGAGGTGGAAGCAGCCCATATGCTCATCAATGAGTAAATGGATAAAGAAAATGTGATATGTATAATACATACAATAGGATATTATTCAGCTTTAAAAAGGACAGAAATTCTGTCACATGCTACAACATAGATGAAGCTTAAGGACATTATGCTAAATGAAATCAGCCAGTCTCAAAAAGACAAATACTGCATAATAACCACTTATATGAGCTATTTAAAGTAGTCGAATTAACTGAAACAGAAAGTAGGATGGTGGTTGCCGGGGCTAGGGTAGGGGGAAATGGGGAATTGTTCAATGGGTATAGAGTTTCAGTTTCGCAAGATAAAAAAGTTCTAGAGATCGGTTGTACAACAATGTGAATATAGTTGACACTATTGAACTGTATACTTAAAAATGCGAAGGTGGTAATTTTTATGTGCTTTTTACTACATTAATATTTAAAAAAATTTTTTTTAAATACAGAAAATCTTAAAGTATTAGCTTCAGTTATCTGGGAAATTGACACAAGGAGCGCATTGTTATGGCAGGGACCATGGTTTGCTACACAGTTCCTTTTATTTGTAAAACTCCAAATTATTCCAAATTGGATGACTAAACTATAGCTAACCTATATATTTTAAAGGAAACTATTTATTGATAGTATGGGAGAGAATATTATAATTTTATTAATAAATACTTGAGTCCCTACCATGAGCAAAGAGCTATTAAATTGCTTGCTCAATACCAAGGATATAACTGGCTTTTCTCTCCCTGGAATTGAATTTTCAGCCTCAGAGAGATCAGAAGCTTCCCTCCTTCCACCCCCCCCACCCTCATTCAGAACTGGCCACTGTGGATTTTCCGAGGCATTTATAGCCTTCTCTAAATTGTATTTTGTCGTGTGTACTTGTCGTGTGTACTCTGCCTGTTTGTCACCTGATAGGAAACATGGGCTGAAATCAGTGATGAAACTGCCTACTTCCAAACAGTTAAGGGTAACTCGTTCCCTCCTCTTGCTTCTTCCTTGTCTGGACCTGGTCATTCACACGCCCCCTGATGCCGTCAGGCTCTACCTGAGTCTGGCAGAGCAGCTCCTTCACAGGCCTGTGGACTTTCCCAGAGCTTTCCTGATGACCTGCTGTAGCAGAATCCCCTGGGACGTTGGAGAAACATACGGCTCCCTTGGCCCTAACCCCAGGCTGCCGGAATCCCAATCTTTAGTGCCAATGAAGTGAACGCTAAACAAGTGCCCCAGGGGATTCCGAACTGCTTCCGCCCTTGGAGACCTCCACTTTAGAAGCAGCTTGGCAAACCTTGATGAAGGTTCTTGGGGGGACTAAAGACAGGGAAGGGGAATCTGTAGCCTACGGTGACTTTGGCCTTGTGCCCAGATCCCTTTCTTCCTAGACTTGTGTCCTTTGTTGGTGGAGGAGCATCTGCCTGGGTTCTTCTTGTCAGTGCTGGAGTGGCACCAGTCATGGTCCCACGATGGAGAGGAACATGCTTTTAGCTATTCTCTCCTTGAGGAAAAAAGGTAAAAGAAGAAAGGAGGGATCCCTGAATGCTAATTAAGTGACTTTTGTGTATAAGAGATGAACATGCGTGTCTCTTTAAATTAAAAGCCCTATTAAAACATATACTCACATATCTTTGGAGAGATGCAGAATGTGTACTTCTTGTACCAGGCTGAAAAACTGGCTCTGTTATCATAGTGGTCTCAGGGAGTTTCAAGAAACAAAAGAGGTCTCATTGTGACTGCAATGTCAAAGTGTTATGGCCATCAACCCAGCTGTGCCTAAATACATTTTAAGAGGATTCATTATAAGCAAAAATAAATTGTGTTTTCTGCAATATTTCAGCTTGCACAAGGAATGTGACAAAGAGAAGGACATTGTAAATATTTTTGGCCTTATTTGGTCTTGGTATTTCTCTATGTCAGACCGAAAATCCTGACAAGCAGACAGAGCAGTGCTATGTTTAACAGACACCTTCGTGAAACCCATGGAGAGAAAGAGGGAGGGAGAAAAGCAGTAAGCGGGAGAGCTAGATAGCTCGGTTTAATCATTTGTTTCTGATTAAATCATTCCCAACCAAAATCATATGTACAGATCTTGGGACATAAATACATATACTTAAAAGGCATTCTTTAAAAATAATGCTACACCTGACTGCACCCCAATGGCCTTACAGGTGCTTGTTTTCACTCACAGCAACCACTGGGTACAGGAAAAGAGTCAGACTGGTCCAGGGCAAATCAATCATCTTCATGTTAAAAACAACTTAAAGCAGCCTGGGGATTACATATCCAGGCTTCAAAAGTATTACCAGAGTTACGAATGTGAGAATGGTGCCTGAGACTTTCTCCCATTTTAAATATTAGAAGACAGAGATATGAAAAAGTGACTTGCCCAAGTCACTCAGTTTTTAAGTGAAAGAGCTGGGGGTTTGAACCCATGTGTTTTGAATCCATGTGCCTCAGCATCACACCACCTTTAACTTATTACATAAAAGAATGTTATGTGAACTGAAAAATTCTTCACTTCTGTTCTCTGATAAGCATTCCTGGCTTGTTTATTAGTAAATTACAGCAAAGGAGTGGTTGAGAAAGCTGGGACCCTTCAGATGCCATAATTTAAATCTTATTGCTGTCTCCTACACAAGGCACTGTGTCAGCTGACAGCTTGAGGGATGGAATTTTGGTTTCTCTGTGCCACCACCTGCCACCAATGGTGGCAATCGACATCAATAATTATTTGTGAGTCTCCTGGAATTCTGCTTTGCTCTATCTCACAATATTCTCCTTAGAGCTCCCCCCTGGTGTGGAGGTTCATCGCATGGCCCCTTGGACAGGGCCCCTGAGCCTCCCTGCCTGCTAGTATGTATTGTCTGTCATCTTTTTCTTTCATAATTAATTGCAATTTGCACAGCTGCATATGAGGTGAGTGGCTGGAGGGAAGAAATGCAGCTTCCGACTCTCTTGCTTACCTACCCAGTTCAAGCCCTGGTTGAGGATTTTCTCTGCTTGAATCCCAGGCTGCTCATTTCTCACGCAGTAGATAGCATTCCTTTTCCCTGCTATCTTCTTTATGTTACCTTCGCCCCTTCTACACTGGCATACTATGTTGTTCCTTCACATAAATCAATTACTATTCAGATTCTTTTCCCTGATGTTCTTAAGGCTTCCCGTCACATTGCATTGCCACATCATTTAAAAATATTGCAGTAGCCGGTGAACAATAGTTAATGACTAAAAGAGCAGACTGTTGAGAGCTATACTCTGGAATACTCAATAATCACGTCTACTCTGATAGTTTCTTTTCCTGTTCCAACGCTGAGCTCGGTTGTATTCAGTTCTGATCATCAGGTTCATGTTAACAACTGTTGCTCAATTCACTGTTTTTCAAAATAATTATTAATACAACTCTGGGAGTGACAACTGCTTCTGTAAAAGGATGCTGCTGCCTGAATGATGGGGTGTGCTACGTACAATTATGGCTTCCAAAAGGTATTAACTGACATAAAAAAAAAACAACCAAGTCAAAGACTAACGCATAGGAGAAATCTCAAAAGCACTAAGAGCACAACGTGAGAACTTTTTGCATTGTGACATTGTAAACACAATAATAAGTGACTTGGAATCACGGTTGATTAAACTGATGTTAGAAGCTCTCAGTACTATTATACCATGCTTCAGCTCCTGAGCACCCTGTGCTTTGTTGTCAGCCAACAAACTATAATTTCATGCCTGACTGGCCTAATACAGTCTTAGGTTCCAGATTCTGTGCACAACCTCACCAGACCACAGAAGTTAAAGGAAAAGCAAATAAATAAATAAAACAGTAGGTAGAGGTCAAAAGACAATGCTCAGCACCAACCTGAAATAAAGCAAGTCTTTCACGGGAATACATTCAGGATTTTACTATCATTTAACTGAAGGACTATTTTGATTACCTGCTGATTCAACATTAACTAGACATTTATTAGAGCACCTGCTTTGTGCCAGGCACAGTGGTAGGCCTGGAGGCTATAGTGGGAAAAATAAAACAGGTACTAATGAGTAGTTGGAATTTCTTAATGGAAAACAAGATGATTCTCCATTGCAACCACTCTATAGCTAGTGGAGGCTTTGAAGAGACCCTTAGAGAGGTTTGAGTTCAGATCTTTCCTGGGGCTCACTTTTGTACCGTCTTCAAGATTTCTCTTGGAAAGGGGCATTAACTCCTAATCCTGTCTTAGATGCAATCGTCTTGAGTTTTTGCCCTTACCATATTCATCAGTTGACATTTCTGAATATACTCATAAAAGGTCTCCTGGTCAGGTCTTATCTCCACTCAGTAAAGATCGTCTTAACATCCAGAAATCTATCTCCAGACACCCTTTTATGTGCTCTTTCTAGAATGACAATATAAATGAGTTGGTACAAGAAATGTGAAAAACAGAGATTGGAAATTTATTGAAATTCGCTAGTCATTAGTGCAAAAGGCTTTATTCACTTCCACATATTTTCTGCAGTTAGGATCACCTGAACTTTATCACTTTTGCTGGTAGCAGAATAATTAAGCTGAATAGGACACTTAATTCTAAGAAAGTTCTAAAGAAATCCTTAAAATTTTTAAGGCTATCCCTCTCACTATCCTTTAGGCTGAAAGTCTGTCCAAATGTCTTTTGGCACTTATATGGAATATAATAAATTCCTTTCTCTGGATGTATCTCAGGATAGCATTAATTTGGTGTGATCGGGAGGTGAATTTCTTTAGGATCTTTTTCACTGTTCATGTGCTTCTTCTGCAGTTCCTTTGGAGTAGTGGGGGCTTAAGGGGGCTTAGCTTTCATCAACTTTTGGTCTTGAGAATATATACCTGAGATGGGGTCAGTTTGGGAGCCTCCAATGCCTGTCAATTTGGGAGCTCCAGAGTAGGATTTTATAAAAATAATCATCCATTCATAACTGTATTGAGTTACAAGGGAGGGCAGGAGAGTCATCCCAGGTCATAGTTGCACGATGTAAATTTAGACCAAGGGATGAAATGTGTTGGAGAACACCCTGCAATAATCATTATTTGGTATCTGTGAATTTAACACACTTTTCAGAAGGGGACAAGTTGCTTGCCATGGTAGGAAAAGCTGTGCCAAATATTTGAGGAGAAATGTGGAGAGGAATAACATCAGCTTCAGATACCAAATTGCGAATTAAACTTCCTGAGGATTTCCTGAACCCTGTTCAAATAAATTAAAATTTTGTTTACCAAAATGACTCCAATATGCAAATACAGAACACAGTGTTATATAGGTGCTAGGGATTCAAATTTTTTACAATCATATAATTTATTGTAATACTTAATATTATGATAAGACCATTAATTTATCATATTTTCCCTGTAGTGTTTACTCACATGGACAGGGATAGATCCAGATTTCATGAAGTCTGAAGGTCACCTAATTTAGGAGGCTATTCTTAATAAAAAGATTGCACACTTTTGAATATCAACACTGGTCCCTGACAAAGGACCCATGCAGATGAAGAGCCCTGAAAGCTGAGTTTCATTGATTCCGGGTGAAACTACCTCTGGATGTGGAGCTGTGTTATGGGAAAACCGCATCACAGGCAGGACCCAGCTCTGCTGCCACCTCAGTAGGAGGCAAAGGCGGAAACGTGGAAACTATGGTTGTAAGGTTCATACTTTACTGACCATCATAGAAGCTGCTTGTTGGTTCCCTTAGGAAGGGATCTCTCAATGAAACAAACAGTAGAGCTTCTTATTTTTTTTTGAGACAGTGTCTCACTCTGTCACCTAGGCTGGAGTGCAGTGGCACCATCTTGGCTCACTACAACCTCTGCTTCCTGGATTCAAGTGATTCTCCTACCTCAGCCTCCTGAGTAGCTAGGATTACAGGCATGTGCTACCACACCCAGCTAATTCTTGTATTTTTAGTAGAGATGGGGTTTTGCCATATTGGCCAGGCTGGTCTTGAACTGCTGACCTCAAGTGATCCACCCTTATGACCAGCAGACCCTGATCTAAGAAGCTAGATGATTCCTCATGAGGTCACTTATAAACTTTATTGCTGATGTATTTCAGTTTATTATTGGACTATCTTAGATTTTAAACACCCCACCCAATGCCACCATCTATGTAGCAACTAGAGCAGCACTCATAAATAAAATAACCTTCAAGGCCAAACAGCTGCCAATAGCCAGATTTGTCAAGATTAACCTAAGGTTTTAAAATCAGGCAATGCTTATAGACACAAACCCCTGTGGGCACCATAAAATATCATCTTATTTCAAAAGACTGAGAAAACTGAAGATGACCTGCAAAATTCCTATTGAGTGATCTGTTTAATTCCTCAGGTGGGGTATGGTGTATCTGGTGCATGTGCAACCTCAGGTGCATGTGCATGCAAATATACACATGCCACGCTTTTAAACATGTATCTCTCTTTGAAAAGATCATTCC
The DNA here is from genome assembly GCF_009828535.3 of Hylobates moloch. Lineage (NCBI taxonomy): Eukaryota > Metazoa > Chordata > Mammalia > Primates > Hylobatidae > Hylobates > Hylobates moloch. Next base: position 7,213,768 of record NW_026652297.1, on the reverse strand, counting down.
TTCTTTCTTATCTGTATGTGAACAAATTGTCAAAACAACCTCAAATGCTAGATGATATAATCCTCAAATGCTAGTAATATAAAAATGACTGTAATAATACAAGTGATATCATTGCTATCCATAGCACCACGCTTTTACTGTTTCTCAAATCTGCAACTATCCTGTTTTCTAGTGTTTATTCCTTTATTCACTGAAATGACTGATATGGGCAGTTTGGACACCCAGAGGAGGAGATAATGGTTTTGATTGTACTAGATGGTTGGACTCTGCAGAGTGTATCCTATAGACTTAATACCACTAGAGGTCGTGGATATTTTTTCCCCACTTCTTTTCCTCTTTATTGTTAAGGAGACTAATTGTGTGTGAGTGTATGACAGGAAATGTTTTGATTTTTTTGTAGTGGCAAGAACAGGAGGGCATTCTTTTACAAATCTTTTCTTTTTCTAGGCAAAGTGTGGGAATGGAGGATGAGAGATAGTCAATTTTCAGAATAAGATGTTCTACCAAGATATAAAGAGGGGAAAAAAAGTAATTTTCAACAGCTAGGCAAGAACTGCCACAAGCAGTAGTCGAAAAAATCAGTGGCATGGTTTCATAATGTAGTCTTGGATTCAGCAAGAAAATACTACAGAGAGAAAACTGCAGGAGTCCCTATTTTGTCCCCTCAAAATGAATTAAATGGTCTGGTGGAAGCTGAAGGACTCTGAAGGTGGTGAGTCTACCACTGATTCTTCAGATGGTGTCAAAGGTGATTCCTGGTTAGGTATAAAAAGCAGCACTTTTGTCTGCTATTCATACATTAAAAATGACAGAGAATATACACCTAGAATATTTACCTAGTACTGCTGGCTTGGAAACATGGTTCTAGGTCTCATGAGTTTCCCAACAAGGAGTCTTTGTGCTCTTGAGACCTCAACAATGTACTGAGCTGACTACCTCAGCAATATTCTATCTAAACTAACACCCAGGTATAGTGATCAATGGTTTAACCAGCTTGCAAGTTATGGCTGAAATAGTGGTTTACCTATCAAATCCATGTAACTCCCAGAATAATTATGATCCTATCTTTTGGGCTGGCAATTATTAAATAAAAGGTTATTTACAAAGGAAACAGCAGGGAGAAGAATCATGTAAATTAGATTCATTAAGTGGACAGATTCACTTACAGTTCATTTTGGAATAATTTATGCCAATTTTCTCTGATGTCATCTGTTGTTCAGGTTAACAGTTAGCTCATTATTAACTGACAAAGGTTACTTTGTATATTGGCAGAGGAAGGCATATTATTTGGGAAAGCTTCTACGACTACTGAGCTTTCATATGGGTGCAAGAGTTTATTTGCAAAAATCCAGCTCTTATTTTCTCAAACAATTCAATATCCTGATGCATTTATCTCTGTATTCTCAGGAGGCTTTGCAGAGGAATATATTTCTCTTTGCTAGTGTATAAGCAGTCAAGACTAAAAGAGAATAGGGCAAAATATTCATTCCAATTCTGTATTACTCTCTGCTTTGAACTAAAGATAATATTTTCTAATATATTAAGAGACACCTCTTTTACAGGCCAAGTTACAGATCTCTTAAAAAATCCAATATGATGATGCCCATTTACAAAATTTTATGATGAGAAAATTAACTTTAAAACTCTTTTACAACTCTATCAAATGTAAGAAATATATGTCCCTAAGAAGGTAAGGCATTAGTCCATTTAGATCTTTTGAAATTCTTGCTGTTGCTTGCAGTCTTTTATCTGTCTCAGCTCTGTGTAGTTTAGTGACTCTGACCTTGAGGAGGTAACAGAAATGGTGCCTACTATTAATGTGGTTTTTCTTTTAAAAAACAAAATGTTTCCTGGCATGTAATTGTTTTTTTCAAAAAAGACTTGACCCTGTGCAGTATTTTACACTTACATCATTTCCCCATTTATAATTCTTTCTTGTTTTAGTGTGTTGGAGGGAAAAAAAAAGTGTTATGTAGTTCTTTAAAAACATTCAACAAAATAATAATAAACAATTGTAACATTCTGAAGTATTTATCATGAATGTAAACTCTGAGAGCAGTAAAACTGGTAAAAGATGATTTCCATAATAACTGGATGAGGGAGGACCCGGGAAAAATCTTGAGATTTTTGCTTGCATAATAGAATGAAGGAAATGCTGAACATGGCTTAGGTTTGGAAGAGAATTCATGAGTTTGGTTTTGGATATAATGACTGTGTCTTAGAGTCATACAAGAGGAAATATCAAATAAATTCCATCTATATGACTGAAGTATAAATTTGAGTATAAATTCATTTTTATTTCCATGTTATTACAATCCAAGTATATAGATGGAATCACCTAGCAATAGAAGACAGAGAAAAGAAGGGGGCCTTGGATAGAACCTTTATTAGTTCCAGCATTTAATGGAAAAGAAAGGTGAACCTGAAAATGGCCAGAAAAGTAGGGGGAAATTCAGAGTATTGAGTTAGGGGAGATAAGGGGAAGAGTATTACAAGGAGGAAGCAATCAACAGTATCATATATGTTGCTAAAAAGACACATCAGGGGAGAACTGAAAAATATCCATCTGGTTTGGCAATATGGTGGTCATTGCTGACCTAACAAGCTGCTTCAGTACAGTTGTTGAGATGGAAACCAGACAAGTGGGTTGAGGAATGAGTAGAAGGAGAGCAAATGGGCTGGGCGCAGTTGAGGATAAAAATGATGAGAAAGGTAAAGCAGGATAGTTGGGTAGTATGGGTCTATTTGAAGTTGTTGATCAATCATAAATAAGGGAACCAGTCTCTGCAGGTGTGTAAATCTCTCCAACAGGGCTCATCTATGCAGATATAGTGTCCCCAAAAGCAACATGTTGGCTTCATCTCTGTTTAGGGTTTTTCCAGATGGGTATAACAAAAAGATAATGGAATCCAGACTGTTTGCAAGGGTGATATGGAAATAATGGAGAATGGATTCCAATCTGAATAAGTAGGAAGGTGGAGAAAGGACAGACATTAGTGAACTGGAGTCCCTATCAGGTCAAAGAAGGATCTCATTTATTCATATGCCACCCTAATACAGCTTGTCTATAGAAGGAGGAAAATAAATGTCCTCTTTAAAGCTACTGAATACAAAGATTTTTTTTTTTAATTAAGCTAAAGGGAAAAAGAGACCTAGGTCCAGTTTTAACAATTCCCTCTTTCCTAGGCTTTGTGGGAGGGCCCAAGCACAGACAAACCCAGCCTTATATATATATTCTTACCTGAATATAGATTTCTCCCAATATGCCAGTTGAAACTCTCTCAGCATAAAAACTTATGGAAAAAATACTTTTGCCTTTTCACTTGGCTAAAAGAAGATTATTCTATAAAAAGAACTGTAGTCCAGATGATTAAAAAATGGAGGGAGAGGATGAAAACCAAAACTTTACTCAAATGGAAACCTCCTTAAATTTTCCCATTATTCTTAATGAAATAAAGGCTGAGCTAACTGCTAGAGAAAACTGATTCTTGATGTTGCAGAAAATAAACTTAAAAATAATCATTCTAAAGTCTTGTTTCTTTTTCTATAGTATGTGTATTTTCTGTTCTATTTTAATATTATCTTATTTTTATAAAACCTTTGGTTAGGCCGGATGCAGTGGCTCATGCCTGTAATCCCAGCACTTTGGGAGGCTGAGGCGGGGGGATCACTTGAGATCAGGAGTTCGAGACCAGCTTAGCCAACATGGTGAAACCCCGTCTCTACTCAAAATACAAAAAATTAGCTAGCTGGGCGTGGTGGTGGGCACCTGTAATCCCAGCTGCTCAGGAGGGTGAGGCATAAGAATCATTTGAACCTGGGAGGCGGAGGTTGCAGTGAGCCGAGATAGCGCCATTGCACTCCAGCCTGGGCAACAAGACTGAAACTCTGTCTCAAAAAAACAAAAACCAAAAATTTGGTTAAAATGAAAAGGGAAAGAAATAAAATACTAACTATATAGAAAATAAGAGAAGAAATAGCGAGGAAGAACTTTATATTCAAACTCTACAAAATTTTTCAGATGACTCTTGTCAATTTTCTTTATCAAATAATAAATATGCTCAAGAACAAGTCTAACTTTTCTCTATTTTTCAGACAGAAAAAGAGAAGCAGATGAAAGGAAATAGAATTTTCTATTTTCTCCTCATCATCTAAGCCTCAAATAAAAAGCATCTAACAATTCAGCGATCTTAACTTGGACCTGGTAGGAGACAAACACTGAAGCAGTGGCTAGAACTCCAAAATATACCAATCTGTGAGGCTATGAGATGACAGGTCAAATTTTTCTTAGAAGAAACATCCTAGCTATATTTCATCATTGAATGTGACCATGTATTGGCCCAGTAATCTTCACAAGCATCACAACCAATTACTTAGGGCTTTAATAAAGAAGGGACCTTATGTAGAGTTTAATCAGATGGCAGTTGTGGGAAAGAAGCAGAAATAGTTTTGTTTGTTTGCATTAACAAATGGATGGTGAGAAAGATAAAAGGGGAAATCAAGAAGACAACCCAAAGGAAACAGATAAATGGAGGAATAAAAATGAAATTCAATCTTCCCCCAAACAGAATCTGGCATAAGAAAATGCAGGCGTTTTTGGCTAAACCAGAAATTAGATGGGAACTACATTTGTTTAAGGTCCAGAGTTATAAAGCACAGGGTAAGGAAAGGGCACCCAGATAGGGGAATCCTATGCCCTGGGTTTTAGTCCTAGCTTTGCTGAGCCTCAGTTTCCTTACCTGAAAGGAGAGAGAAATGCTTCTTGCTCTTTGCTATAACAAAAAGACCACCAATGTTGTCCCCTGCCCACACTCATCCACAGTTGTTCTGATAGACTTGCGACAGCTATCTTTTCAACCCTCTCTTCCAAATACTTGAGATGTATTTTATAGATCTATGAGTGAGCAGCTATTTCTAATTCTGTTTTGAAAGGATTATTCCAAAACCAAGATGATGAAGGGGATGCCATTAGAAAAATATTTGTAAGGTGACAATCAATTTAAATTATCTCATAAAAAGATGAGTTCATGGCATATCATAAGTGAGGTAAGATTGCTTCCTTGTTTCTATCAGAAATAGGGTAAAACCAGCTCAGTCGAAAGCTGGATGAGAAGTTAAGCAGCTGTTTTTTTTTTTTTTTTAGAGGGAATCTCACTCTGTCGCCAGGCTGGAGTGTAGTGGTACGATCTCCGCTCACTGCAACCTCCACCTCCCAGGTTCAAGCGATTCTCCTGCTTCAGCCTCCAGAGTAGTTGGGACTACAGGCCCAGCTAATTTTTGTATTTTTAGTAGAGACAGAGTTTCACCATGTTGGCCAGGATGGTCTCGATCTCGACCTCGTGATCCCCCGCCTCAGCCTCCCAAAGTGCTGAGATTACACGCGTGAGCCACTGCGTCCGGCCCGAAGTTAAGCAGCTATTGATGGCAGTCTGTTGGACTTTATTCCATTTATTTCTTTCATTTTCATGTAAGCTTTCTGTGACTGAATCACAGGAAGATAATATGCCAATTATTTACTTCCTGGGAGTCTAAGAAAGCACCTTTATTTACTATATGCCATCAAACAGAGCTATTACATTTTGTTGAATTTGTAAGGATAAAAACCATGACAAGTTCACCATATTTCTAGAAAATAGATTCCAAGTGTATAACAGAGGGCTAGACATCTCTTTTTTTCATATAAAACCATGAGTGAATATATACTCCTTTTTTATAAAACTGTCTTTTGTTTGGCCAATAAAAAGCCAAATTCTTACAGAATACTTTGTTATAAGCACTTTCATTGTGCAATATAGTTTTGGTTGGAAAGGCTAAAAAATGAACTCTACTTCCCAAGCCTATTAAAAAACATGGAGAATGCCATATGAGAATCACGGGTTGTCAAGGTCTTAGGAGTTCATGAAATTGTGTCTAGAACGCTTTGGGTACGGGGGAGTTGCTGTTGTGGTTAAAAACAAGGAGGGGCATTTCTTTTACTTTACAAATGAAACTGGAGCTTAGAGAGATTGGTTCAAGCTCATGTGGCCTGCAAAGCCTGGGCTCAAAATCAGAACTTCTGACTCCTAATCTCGCTGCTTTGTGACCGCTGGGGTTCTACTGCATGTTGAGATTCCCAAGAATCCCCTGATCTTGGGGCAGGAGGAAGCCAGCTGCCCCCGGAGGAGGAAGCCAGCTGCCCCTGGTATCTGCTGACTACAGCCATAGGGACCTACTCTCTCCTCAGTCTCCAACTCTCTGCCCCCAGCTACTGGCAGACGGGAGTAACACGAATGTAGCAGTCCCATCTTTGCCTGTTTATTCTTTGTGAAGGACACTTAGCATTTTCAGACCATCACTGAGCTGGAACAAAGTAATTTTGCCTGAAGAGCCTGTAGCTGGGCTTAAAGGTGCTTACCTGAAAGGAGAGGGGTGGTGATAATCTTTTTGCTCCTAAAGAGGTGGGTCCTGACAGGTCAGCCCTGGAAGCTCTTTTCTTTGGACAGAACCAGGACACGCCTCATCCCACAGAACTAGGGAAAAGCTTCGGCGTGTGGTTGTGAAGGAGGGTGGGGCCCATCAACTCATGTCCTTTAATAATAATGACAAGAGCAGCCCTTTATCAAGGACCTAATTTTTCTAGGCCCTATGCTATGTATGTTAAGTGTAATAGTGTGACTCTCACAAACATCCTGCAAGATAGGTATTATTATCATTGTCATTGTCGCCATTTTACAGATTATGACATCAAGGTTCAGAGAGTTCAAGTAATTTTCCCAGTGTCACACAGCTAGTAGGTGACAAAGATCTGAACCTAGCTATTTGACTCATGCTCTGTGCTGTTCCAGGCGATTGAGTCTGAACTTGATTGGTAGGATGTGGTATATCAATGTTGTATTCATAACATAAGTTAACCTGGGGGTTAACTTAAGTGAAGTCTACAGATAGAAGACAAGTTGATGAGACTGAATTAGCACAAAATACTAAAATAAGTATTCTGCCTATTTTTGAGTAGGATGTTAATTGTAGAGCATCCCCCCTATGAGAGAGCCACTCAGAGAAAAACAAGTTCACTCAGAGGTTTAGAGAACTCCATCTGTGAGGCAACGCTGGGCAAGTGGCTTGTTTATCTCAAAGAACTGGCTCAGTAGGTAAATGGAGCAGGTTCATATAAATAGGATTCTACCTGGAGACAGGGAACCAACCACACACATTGTCTCCCCACAAGAGTAGTCTTTCTGCCTTCCTTGTTTCTTTGACTGGCATAAGCAGACTTACAGTCATGAGGGCTGGAACCCCACAGTCACCTGCGGCTGCTTCCTCACAACTGGCACCTGCCTGGCCCTTTCTCTCTGCAGTCCTGGTACCCCCAATAATGCAGCATCAGATTCTATGGATTTGAGGCCTGAGTTTTCTGGCATCTATACTTTTCCTTTCTATTCCCATTGCAACTACCATAATTGAGGTCCCCATGACTTCTTCCTAATCACTGCTGTTAGATCAATCTTTCTAAAACAAGACTATGTCACTCTTATGTCTACAAATCATCCGATTCCTCATTATTTACTAAGTCAAATCTAGACACCTTCACCTGATACTCAAAATCTTTTCAGATTTCCCTGAACACATCTTGTTAGTCTTTCCTCTTTGGCCAATCTTACATGTGCCGAGCTGCAATCCTTACTTAACCCCAAGCACACACAATAGTTTTCCACATTTGCACCTCTACTTGTGACCTTTGCTTTGTCTAGAAAAAGAAAACACGTATGTTGTGTTTGTTTGGTACTTTCTAGTGTTCGAAGTGGTTTCATTCACCTTTTTCCATTTGAAATTTACAGTTACTCTGTGGGGCAGATATGATTATATTCATCTTACAGATTAGAAAATAGTGGCTCAGGGCAGGCCTGGAACCTAGAGTTCCATAGCTGAGGGGCTGAGGGATGACTAGCAGCCAGATCTTCAAACTCATTGCTCTGTCCACAGCTCCATGTTGCTTCTCTCTCCCCCCTAATCTGGCCTTTACTCCAGCTCCCTCCAGTTGCTATTAGTCAAATTCCATCTTTTTCTCAAAGTCCAGCTCGAATCTACCAACAACTGTTAACTTTTCGAAAATAAACCCAGAATTGAGGGCTCTCTCTCCTTTGTGTTCTCACAGCTCCTTGCTCAACTTGCTGGACACTTAAAGCAATTAGGGGAAAGGCCTGAGAGTTCCTACACAAGAATTTTATACCAGCAATGATCAAGGTTTTAAAACTTTTTGATTATGACCCCATTAAGGCATACATGTTATATCACAACCCAGTGTACATGCACACACCCCTGAAACAAGTTTTATGAAATAAAATTTACTTCTAATTCCTCAATGCACTGTGACATTTTCTCTAGTCTACTATTTATTAAGAAGTGTTGGTTAGGAACCCACTAAATTGCTTGTGAGAACCACTAACGAGTTACGATCAGCAGTTTGAAAAACCCTGATTTAAATATTATTATGTCTCTTCTAAATGGCCTAGACAACATTTTCAAAGGTTTGCAAAAGACTGAGCTCGCAAGAAAGATAGGTACGTTCATCAGGGATTTAATCTGTAGTTCCCAACAGGAACACCAACAGTTTTTACAAAGGCTAGGCCGAGAAGGAAGGGCCTCAGCTGGAGAGCATCAACTTCTGTTTGTTGGGAGGTCAAGGAGAGGGATTCTTGGTGAATAGTTGATGGTGGAGGGGAGTACCCATTCCACAGTGGGATATCTTCCAAAAAGTGGGATTTGTAGAAGCCAAAGATTGAGGCGAGGAGGATTTCTCAATAAGGCATATCTGTGAACTGAGAAGAGACTTATGGGCTCATGATAACCTTGAATATAGCAGGAAATCAGCTAGAATTTAAAAATAATAAAAATGTAATAAAATTCTTTGTTTATATCTGCAAAATGAGTCTGAAGGCCTTCAGGCCTATAAACCTGTCACTGAATTTAGTATCATTTTAACTTTATGAAGCACTTGATGTTTGCAAAGTGCTTGTACAATTACCAATTACCATAATGTTCATCTTCCGAATATTTCAGATCAGAGAAGGCCTGAGGACTTTAGACTAAGAAAATGGGGAAAAAGGGGAAAAAAGTTGGCCAATCCAGTTAAATACCAGGCTTCTGAGCTTGTACTGCTAGAGTTGTTTACCATGTGGGGCACCCACCTAGGGGTACTCTGGGGACTTCTCTTCCTTCAGCACCCGGAGCCCGCAGTGCACACAGCCAGCCTTGGTCAGCCACCCCTCATGACTGACACCCACTCGCTGCTCTTGGGCATTCCAGGCATAATTCTGTGTCTACATGAACCAGTGGAAGGAACAGCAAAGGGCTTGGCACCTGTAACCCAAGGGCTAGTCCATAGCGAGGGATGTGGGAAGAGGTGTTTGCAGTTACTGGGAAGGGGCAGTGAGGAAATAAAGCTGCTACAGTCTTTCCTGTTTGAGGTATTAAACACATGTTAAAGGATTAAGGAAAGATTTGCTTAGCAGCCTGCATGAGCTAGAAATCAGTTCTGGCCATGTTTATAGGCGACAGGTCAGTGAAACCTAATACACCGGTAGATTTCAAGGAATTCCAAGGAGATGGCTTCCAGGATGTGTCTGTTTCCTTTGGAAAAAGGTTAGCTCTCTGATGCTTCTTCCCCTACATTTAAAAGCCCACAGTGCCAGTCACTATTGGCGAGAGGTTGCTCCAGGAAGCTGAGCGTGGCTCGGGGGCTGGTGGCATTCTAGTTTATCAGTTTAAGAACAAAAACAACTTTTTATTTGAAAATGAATTGCAATTCAGATATTTTTGTTAGACTAGTTAAAACCTTTTGTTAGATTAATTGAAATTCTCCAGTTTCTGACTATGGACAGGAAACTGAAATACTAGAAGACAAGCTTAGAGACTGATCTGGCTTTTTAGCTAAAGAACATTCTAGTAGACTCTGGCCCTAACAATTACACCACTGGATAATTTTCAGTAGTGGAAATTTAATAATCAATATCTTAATGAAGTGATACTTTTATATATTAACTCATTTTTATTGGGAACACACATTGAATGCTCTAAAATAGTTTTCAAAGTAGAATGAAACATTTTGTCTACATTTTTATCCACACAGAAAACTGGTGGGTTATTTGCAGGGCAACTGTCCTGGATCATGGATTATTTTCAGTTTATTCATCTCCCTGTCAGATCAGCTTCCATACAGCCACCAGTTCTCTGCATTATAACAAACAGGACTCTGTGACTCTGTGCTTAAAGTGCTGCATTGGTTTCCTGCTGTCAATAAATAAAATCCATTTTCTTAACGGGGACACATGCGGTCCTACACAATCTGTGCACGTGATAATTCCCTGGTTTCACTTCCCACTAGTTGCCCTGAACTTTTCACCATTTTCTGAACACTCTGCACCCTGTTCAGGCTTTTGCCTGAGCTGTTATCTTGCCACAAAATCCTTCACACTCTCAGCCCTGCTCCTTACAGATTCCTACTCTTTTATCACCCACTTCCAAAGTCGCTTCAGTGTGGCTTCCTGGCTTCTCCAAAGCTGTTTAGTTGGCTATTACCCCCTGTGGCTTCCATAGCACTTGCTGTGGTCTGAATGTTTGTGTCCCCCCAAATTCACACGTTGAAGCCTGACTCCCAAGGTGATCACATTAAGAGGTGGAGCCTTTGGGAGGTGATTAGGTAATGAGAGTTCTGCCCTCATAAATGGGATTAGTGCCCTTATCAAAGAAGCCTAAGAGAGCTTGTTTACTTTCTTCCACCACATGAGGATAGAGCAAGAAAGTGAATTCTGTGATCAGGAAACGGGTCCTCACCAGACATGGACATTGCTGGGAACTTCATCTTGGACTTCCCAGCTTACAGAACTGTGAGAAATGAAATTCTATTGTTTATAAGCTACCAGTCTAATGTATTTTGTTATAGCAGCCTGAATAAACTAATAAAAACACTTCTTTTGCTCAGAACTTTGTGATAGCTCTCAGCATTGGTGGCTGCTGCCACCAATCTACCTCATTAGGATGCTGGCATCTTAAGGGCAATCACCATTTCTTTTTTTATCTCTGTGGCTTAGGAGGAGGCAGAAGACTATTTTCCCCCTAGGGAAGAAGTATTAAAATTCAATTTAGTTAAAATAATTGAATAAAATATAATAGAATAATTATTTTTCTGGGGGAAGAAATATGAAAACCAAACCCAAGCCTCACAGCAATAAGATCTGTGACAGAAAGGAAACTTTAAAGGATACTTTAGCCTGTACCAGATCACTCTACCTTTAGCCATCTGAGTAACCAAAAAAGCATAAAATATTAACAAGAGAGAATTCTGATTACACTAGGCATTGGGAATAAGGGTTTCACGCTTGACTTCAAAGGCTTATTCATTGTTCCTCGAGACCACCTCTTTTCTCTCTCCTGTAATTCTGTACTTTTCAGGTGGGTTATTCAGGCTGTCTCGCCATACTATTCATGCCACACTCATCACAGGACCTTCCCCATGTTACTCCCTATTCTTGGAAAGCTCTTCCTCCCTTCTCATTCTTTAATTTCATGTTAGGAAATCCCCGTTCCTCCATGGGCCCTTTCTCACATGACTGGAAGAATAGCATTTATTTCTTCAACAAGCTTTTCCTCTATTAACCATCAGCATAATAATCTCTTTGCCTGCTCTTTCTCATGAGTTGGTTTGACATACATTGAGAGTCATCACCATCTCCCTTGTGAAGTGAACCTTAATCAGGGAAGAGACATGTCTGCCCAACACTCTGTGTGATGTCTATCATAGCTTCACATGCAGACAAATGCTGGATAACTGCAGTCTGCGAGCTAGACCCAGGACTGTCTCACTGGCAGGTGGTAATATGTGAAGCTGGCAGCCATGGCCTATGCTGATAATGTGTCTCTGGTAGCTCATGAGCTTGTTGGCAGCCTGCAAATATCTTGGCTCCTACAGTTGAAAAGGAGTGACCAAGTAACAATTAAAGAACATTTAAACATTATACTCTTTTTTCATGGGAAAGAAATATTAAAACTAAATTCAATACTGGCAGCATTAAGGTAATTCATATGTTTTTGTAAGTCCTATCATCTTCCCTTTCTCTTTTTTTCCTAATAAAATGATTCGGTACTGACCTAGCAATCTTCAGTATAACAGCACACTGCTAATAACAAAACACCATGGCTTCACCTGAAAGGTGCAATTGAAAGATTTCCTTTATCACAGTAAGGTACAAGAGGAATAATTATCATCAAAGGCTTGTATTGCTTTCACTGTGGAAGAGAAAAATTGCTGCACTTCTCTATCAAGTCAAAATTGCTATCTGTAGTATAATTTCCAGAAAAATAACTGAGGTGATGGACTGTAAGTTAGAAAAGTCATAAATGAAACAACTGCATGTGAAGAACAGAGGACACAAAAGAACAGCTTAACACCCAGCTCCGTCCATTTACTCAAAATCAAAGAAGAAGAATTATGTCTGATTTATAGCCCAAGTGAAACCTTTCCTTTATGGAAACTAAAGACTTTGAAATGGTATTAAAATACAGCTGTTGCAACTAAAAAATTATGACAAGTATATAAAATACTGGAAATTTTAGTCACTCAGATAATAAATAACAATATTATACACATCACATGATGCCTGTCTTTAAGACATGTGGCTATCAGTCGGTAGAAATAATAATAATAATACATGTAATGAGCACTGTTCTAAGTGTTTTGTGTTAATTCATTTAATTATCAAAACAAAGCTATGAGGCAGGGACTTCCATTATCCCCATTTTTCAGATGAGTGAGGGAGACACAGAATGGTTAAATAACTTTCCTAAAATTACATAACTAGTAAGTAGATAGGCTATAATAGCAAATCAATAACTTCTGGCCACAGACCAAGACTTTCTTCCATTTGATAAAAACCGACAGTGGAATGTCTGTGTGTTTCTTTATACCATAGATGTGTTCCTGAAAAGATCTCCATAAATCAGAAATTTAAAAACAGAACCATATTGGAATGATAGCTCTGTGGGAATTTCTTTACAGGTGCATGGCGAATGCCCAGGATGGTGCCTGGCATGTGGTAGACTTGATAAACGTGAAAAGCGAGTGAATAAATCAATGAGGAAAGTCTAATATGGTGCTTTGCACTGAGAAAATAATAAATGTATTGAATTTGATTTAAAGGAATTTATTTTATCCATTCTACGAGGGGAGGAGTGACCTTCTGATTTCTTATTTGTGTAAATCTAGATCTTCATATGATTTGTTTAAAGTGAAGTTGAAATATGAAAGCATTTTCATTTAATAGAAATATTATTAAAACTTTTCCAGGGAAAAAAGCAAAACAAAGCAGAGATGCCAAAGCTTACGTAGAATCCCAGGATCATTGTACAAAAATCAGTTACCATCTTGGGATTCACAATATTTTATAATCACAGTGGGGAATCCATTGTGTTTAGGTAACAATTCATAAAGTCATACGTGTAGTCACTTGTCAGGTCTCCAGAAGAGTTTTATACCAACTACAGAATATTGCAATGTATTTAGGCCACAGGGTCTTGAGAAAACTGCACTATTTAACTGTTTTAAATGTGTTGGTTCTGAGAGGCCAGTGAATCAGTTGCCATCAGTAGGAAGCTGTTTTAATAACTAGCCAACTTTACTGATGGATTCAGCCAAAACAGAGGATAGTATGTATCATTCCTATTATGAGGAAGAAGAAATTATGTAAGATCCAGGTTGTTACCTGAACAAAAGACTGCACATGTTTCCAGATGCTGTTAAAATTCCCCTGTGTTGATTCCTACCCAAAAGTCATAAGAACACGGGAGTCCGAGAAGAAGCTGATGTTTTCTCCCAGGATTTTTTAAGAGATAGGAACTCACTTTGTTGCCCAAGCTGGAGGGCAGTGGCAAAATCATAGCTCATTGCAGCCTTGAACTCCTGGGCTCAAGTGATCCTCCTGCCTCAGCCTTCCTAGTAGGTAGGACTACAGGTGCATGCTACCATGCTCAGTTAATTTTTTTTTTTGTAGAGATGGGGTCTTGCTATGTTGCCCAGGATGGTCTCAAACTCTTGGCTCAACTGATACTCCCGCTTCACCCCCTAAGGTGCTGGGATTACAGGGTTGAGCCACTGAACCCAGCCTCTTTCAGGAAGCTTTAATTCCACTTCACTTAGGTGCTAAGTCAAAGACTTTCTATGAGATTTTTCTACAGCAGCACCTGTAAGGATATGGATGACCAAAAGTCAACCTAAATACCCCAAATAATAATGGTATTCTAGGTATTATTAACCATGGGATGGGAGTGATGGCTGCATTGCAGCCCAGTGCAAGCTGGGCTCCTCCCTACAGCCAGCTTCCCAGGAGAAGCAGTTATAATGCCATGTGCATATTCATGTGCGGATGCCATCCGAGAATGCGTTTAGGAAGAGCCTTTAGGAAGCTGATTGCTTATGTTTACTTCAAATATTTCGAAATTTTGTTGCTTTCTGAAACTACTTGTGGAGTTATCTTTACATTTTGCAAGTGAGAGCTACCAATGATTTTAATTGATGGCTCTCCTAAAGAGTTCATCCCCCCCCATGAAATTCTGATGATGCCAATGTCTTCCTTTCCTATGCTAGGGACCACCTGTGATTTCAAAGGACTTTGTGACCATGAGGAACAAAGCAAGACTTTGTGAGGGTCAACCATGCCTACCCTCAGTACCTAGTATATTGCCTCCACATAGTGGGCAATCAATAAAGTATCCCTTGAACAAAAGATTACTTACATCCTTTGCTATCTCTCCTGCTTGCTACTGAAAGTAAAACACACCTCCCCTTCAGACAGGTGAGGCTTTTGCTGAACCACCAAAGAAGCCATCAGACTAAAACAACCAATTATACGCTAGGAACACTTAAGAAAATGGCATCACAATCATGTTAAAGCTACCAGAACTCACCAGATGGGCCACCTGAACTGGGATCCTTTGATTGCTTAGGTGACACAGCCTGTTCTACTGTTGATTACGAACGCTGGCTCCAAGTCCATCAGTAACCTCGGATGTGCCTTTTTCCTCTCTTGGGCTCAGTTGCCTCATTTATAAAACTGGGATCACAGAACTAACATTCTTTGTTCCTCTGAGAGTTTTTTGTGAAGTAAACTCAAGTCATTCACAAGGCCACAGCAAACTACCCCAATAAATAATTCATGGGTGTTTCAGCCAGTCAGGATAGGGAAAAACTGCAGTACAGGATCATCATTTAAAATGGAAATTGCTGTTCACAATATTCATACCTATGACTTAAAATAAGCATGACTGTGTGGGATATAAAAAATTCTGTCAAGTTTTAGGAGGGGAAGGTTTTTCTTTTTTTTTTTTTTTTTAGTTAAGACTAAAATGCCATTACATTTAAATCTATTAATACATGGTTTCCAAGTATCATTTTGAATGCCCCTGATATTTATGTTTGCATTTCCTGAAGTGGATTCCCAGTCTGCCTTAGCCTGTACAAGATGGGGTCTGGTACCTGCCACTTTCCTTGCCAGACTCTTTAGAATGGAAAATGCAAGCATTTTCAGCATCCACACATCCTGCTGTGGGCTTTTCATTTTGTTGGCAATACCTCAGTGCACTCTTCATTCCAACCAGTTAAGGGAAGGAAATCTCCATCCATGTGGCTTTATGTAATTCTGTTACTGTGTCAACTTGCCAATCCATTGTTCTTTGCACTTTCTTTACACTTAAAAAGTGTTGGCAACCACATAATAAGTCCTTATCTTCAGTCGATGTTGGCATACAGGAAGTGCTAAAAATGATGTTAGGCTGCCCTTTTTATTTTGGAAAGGTCATTCTTATCCTGTGTCATTCACATTTGTGGGGCTAATTTATACACCTGTTTAAGGGGAGAGATGGTAAATGAGAGAATGGAAAGAGATTCTAGAAAGGAGACAGTCAAGCAACATCCTTAGTCACCTATGAATAAGGCAACATGAGATTCTCATACCGACTGTAACACTGCGAATCCATGCAAATAATTTTATCTGATATCTTAAAATATGAATAAGGGGGCATCAATTTCTTCTTCTAACTTCCTCATTATGAGAGATTGCTAGTGAGGACGATAGGTGGCTTTACAATTTTGAGTTTGTTACTAATAAAATCAACATGATTGGTGAGATAAGACATATGTATTCAACGTCATTCAGACAGAGAATGGCTTCTAAGCCACAGCCAGGCTTGAATGTGCCAGATCGTTGTACTAATAAAACCTAACAAAGGATGGACCAACCACAGGAAGGAGGTCAGCTCAAGCAATAGGGATTTAAGTCTGCTGTGAGTGGCTGTTCCTGTCTAGGGAGTGAGACACTCAGGCTGCGTGTCTACACAGGGTAGCCTGGATGAAAACATTAATATTATCCGCTCTGTCTTGCTCTGCTTTCAGACTCACTTAGCAGCCTTCTGATAATTAATTGGATTTTCCTGCTACGTCAATGCCTGAAATGAAGGTGCCCTGGATAGAAAATACTGCTTACTTGCTTAATTGATTCATTCATTCATTCCTTCAACAAATATTTATTGAGTGTCCACTCTCTGCCAGGCATTGTTCTATGCCCTGAGGACACACCAGGGAATGAAAACAGACCCAATTTCTGTCTATGGAAGGCACATATCCTGGCTGGAGGAAACTATTAAAACAAAGTCCATTCTGTGTCGGGTGGTGGTGAAGTGTTATGGTGAGACAAGTAAAGCAGGAAGGAGCGAGGGAGTTAACTCCTTTTAGACATTTAGATATAGAGCCAGGAAAGTCTCACCAACAAGTTGAATGAAAGAGGTAAAGGAAGGAAGCAAGCAAATGCCTGAGGGAAGAGCCAGTGCAAGGGCCTGGGTGCAGAAGGGTGCTTGGTGTGCCTGAGGAAGGACAGGATAGCTGGAGCAGAGTGAGCTGGGGGGAAAGAGTAGGATAGGAGGGGCTCTACGGACCAGACTGTGACTTGAGCCTTCTTATGGCTGAAGAGTATCTCCTCCTGCCCATACCTCCCCCTCCACAATGGGGATATGGTGATTTAGGAATTTGCTGTCTGGTTTGTACTTCTGCCTCCTTTGAGCTTGGCTACAGTGAGTCCATCTCCTATCAGACTGAACCACTCTTGGAATCTCTGAATATTTAACTTTCTGCCCCTAAAGAGTTGAGGATCTGATTCAGAAGTTGGGGACTCCTTCGTGGTGGTGTTCTCTGTGTGACCAACAAAAACCTGTAACCTTGTTATCACACCGATATAGTACCAACAAATGTTCAAGATGTGAGCTCTGGACTGTACCATGTAAGGAGTCCTAATTATTCATTGTTTTAATGGTGACTTTATGAACACAGTGAGACATGAGGATTTACAGGTAGAATAAGAGATATCATGGACAGAATTGTTAATAATCAAGTTTGTTTAGGTGTCTTGATGGACTTTAGGGTGAGACTAATCAGGGCTTGAATCATGAAATTGATAGTTACTAGCTATGGAAACAAAATTATTTAAGTTATCTGGGAGTTTGTTTCCTCCACATCAAAGAGGGTGATTGTAAGAATTAAATAAAACAAAAAGAGTAGTTAAATGAAGAGAATTAAATGAATAACATTCCTCGCTGCTCAGTAACATTCGTTCCCTTTCTCACCTCCGCATTTCTCAATTTCGTCTTTGCACTCCATAATTTGGAATTGCTGCCCACGTTGAATCATAATGAACCTTAATTAATCATCAGTTTTGGCATCATAGGCTTCTTTCCAACAGGGGAGCCCTGTTGCAGCAGAGGCCAACCCAATCAGTAGTACACTTGTGTTGTTATATCTCTAGACCCTCCCAGCCTGCTACAGAGCTGGGGAGGTGGAATGAAGTAATAAATGTAAAGCACTGAACACAGTGCTTGGCATTGTTCATCCTCATTGAATGTTAAGTTTTATAATTTTTATTCTGTAGTTTTTGGAAAACTTTTAGGGGAAGGTATGTATGTACTACTTATGCTATGAAAAAGAAAAAACAAAACTATGTGAGTGACTGGTTTTATTGATAACAGTGGTAAATTAAGAGGGGCTTTCTACCTTTGAGTCTGAATATTAGGCATTAATCGAATATAAATTCGGTGATGTGATTGTTAGTTTTATGGGTCAACCTGGCTAGACTACTCAGTTATTCATTTAACCCCCAACTTAGGTGTCATTGTTGACACCTAAGGTATTTTGTAGATGTGGTTAATATCTGCGATTGACACTAAGTAAAGGAGTTTATCTTCAATACGGTGTGTGGGCCTTATGCGATCAGTTGCATGGACTTAACAGCAAAACTTAGGCTTTTCTGAGGAAGAAAGAATTCTGCCTAAGGACTGCAGTATTAGCTCCTGCCTGAATTTCCAGACAGAGAGCCTGCTCTGCAAATTTTGGACCTGCCAGCCCCACAACTGTATAAACCAATTCCTTGAAATAAATCTGTATGTATATGATATGTAAAGTACTTCTGCTGGTTCTATTTATTTGAAGAACCCTGACTGATATAGGTGTGTATGAAGTTATATATTCTTCTTTTTCTTTTGTCTAATTATTTGTGATACCTCATTTGCATGATACAATTTTACTGAAATGAAACTTTACAGCTCCAAACTACATAGCCAATTTCTTTCAGCCTCGTGAAAATTTCTTTTTGGTCCAGGCCAGCAACCTGATCTCAGGATGAGGGGCTAATCTCTACACTGGTGGTGGCTGGCATAGCCTAACTTATGAAGTTCACAGGACACACTGCCTGGGTTCTGGGTGGACAATAGAATGAACATAAATACCAAATGGATAATTTGCTCTAAAATAACAGATATATTAAGAGGCCACATAGTTGAAACTGTTTGCTTGCTACTCTCTAGGTATAAATTCATTGTCTAAGTGAATATATATTTGTGTAGTGACGGCAGCATAGCAATTTCTAGAATGAATGTGCAGGAGGATAAATTACCATGAGAAGAGATATGACTGAGAGTGTAAATCTGCTTTTATTTTTGCTAGTCTGTCTATAATCATATGGAAATAAACCCCTGATGAAAGTGAGACAAAAACTATGACATCATCTGAATTTAGTGTCACTGTCTTAAGCTAAAAATTTTGATGGGCTCCAAACTTTTATTTTCTTGTCTTCAAGTTTTTTTTTCACTTTATTCCTTTTCTTCATTGTAAAGCTTTCCTCATAGCATTGTCAGAATTTGAACAAAAACATCTTTTATCTCATTGCTGATTTACCGTGTTCTTTCTGGACATCTCATTGTGTTTACTCTTTGGTCAAACTTTTATAATTTTGAACAAACTGGGTTATCAGATGCTTATAAGCAATGGCAGCGGCAAATTCTGCTTCCAAAGAGAGATCAAACAGGAGCAAAAACCAGCAATAACTTTCTAAGAACTAGCTTTCCTTAGAGAGACCAGAAAGTCTTCAGGTAATTAATGAGATACCAGAACCTTTAAGAAATAATTAGTGGCCAAGATGGACTTCTCTCAAGATGGTGGCAACCTACATTTGTCCATAAAACTGAAAACTGAGCAAGAAAGGATATCTGGCCATAGATAACAGAGCTATGAAAAAACAAAACTCTAACCTCAAAAACCCTCTATCTTCCACATCACCATTTAATAATTCTTGGAATGCCTACTTTTGCAAAATTGCTTTTTAATTCTCACATTGTTTTACTTTTGCTTATCTCTGCAATCTTCAATTGGTTTCTCTTCACTTCTTTCTTAATTTTTGCTTTCTATTTTCCAGTCATTCCTCTAATTTGCTTTCCTTTCCTTCCTGCCGTAAATTTCCTATATTTCTCTTGCCTCCTCTCCCCTGTCCATTTTTACCTCTTTTTCTTCACCTATTCTTTGAATTTTCTTTCCCTATTCTTAATTTTTCCTCCTCTCCCACTGATCTGTTGTGGCTTTAACCATTTTTGCTTAGGCACTTAAAATCATCCAGTGACTGACATTTTCTCACTGAAAGGAGAGGGATTTGTGGCTGGAAAACTAGCTACGAAGACCCAACACATTCAATTTACAGTGCAGTTCTTTCCTTTCTTCCTTGGAGCTTTTGCCTGGGATTAGAGACGGACCGCTTACTGCAGCTCACAATGGCAAAACACTTCAGGCCTGACTTAGCCCCAGGAATCACATGGCAAGGTATATCTGAGCTACTATGTTTACAGTGATTGCCAGATTTTTAAAATTGCCCTTCACTGGAAAAAGCTTATTCAAGTCTGCCTGGAAAACAAAGCAGTGCTATTTTATGATGAACTCTGATGAACTGGACTCATCTCCTTGGCCCATTTATTTTTGTTCCCTGTCCCAACCCCTTCATTTTTTACAGCATGAAACAAAAACACACAAATGGGTTCCTGGAAGAAGGGTGCAGGAGCTTTGGCTGGGTTACCCTGGCCAGAGGCTGCTGAGACTGTTCATACAGTGCCCTCAATCAAGCAGGCCTATTTGACCAGAAGTATTAGAGCTTTACAAAGGGAAGAACAGCAAAACAGCTTCTTCAGGACTATATGATTTTATCAACTGGCATTATTGTCAGGAAAACATTAGATAAATTTGACACTGAGAAGTTTCACTTTAGCTCTCTGAAACACTTAAGTATGGACTACCCTGCTTTTTAGTTTATGAAATCATTCCTTTTTATGAGTTTGGCTGTGAATTCACTTTACCTTTTGGTGTTTCTTGAAGAGCAGGAGTGCACACTTCAACGATCAACAGCTTAAAGTAATTCTCTGCCTGCAGCAGGATGTGTGAGATTGTTATTATCAAAGGATACTTGTGGTCGAAGCCATACCACATTCTGAAGAGCCGAGCACTCTCTGCTTTCGTCGTGTTTTTATCCAAGTTATTTGCTTCCTGGGGAGAAACAATAGAAAAAGGCATTGGGTAAATAGTCAAAAACATTTTAATATAAAAACACATGTCAAACGAAATTAAATTTAACTACATTTAAAAAAAACCTTTCTAGGTATAGGCATTTTCATCTAAATGGTGAAGCAGTTGCCAGGCAAATTAGCTCATAAATCTTGCTATGTGGATGAGACCCTTTTGGAGTATTTCAACATTTACTTTTCTTAATAATCCCGATTTTATTAAATAGCTAAGAAATGCTATTTTGACATCAATAAAAATGACATTTCTGTCATAGTGCTGTTGTGGGAATTTTACAGTTTACTTCTGTCAAATTTGGATGATATTTATTTATGGATTACCAAAACGTCAAGGCTAAAGTGAGGATAATAGTCTAATAAGTGTTACGCTATATTTTATTCATTTTGTTTGATAGATTATTACCAAAGGCTATTGGTTGGTTTTTGATATATTTCTGCCTAGATTATGAAGAGTTTTGAAATAGATATTCCTGATGAGAAGATTGCAACAATTGAATGTGCTTGTCTATCTCTTTTTTTCTTTCCCACAAGGGCCATAAAGGGTGAGAGGATGATAAAGAATTAAAGACAAAAAAGGAAGAGAAAGTGTTTGATGGGTGTTTTTGTGAGAGAAGGTGATGAAATGTGAAAAAAAAAGGAAAGAAAGTGAATTTTTTTTTGTGAGCTTTAGAGACAGATAATAAGATGTAAGGAGGGTACACAGTGGCATTTTTACTGTATTCCATTTTGTGTGTTAAGAGAATTTCAATCAGTGTAATTATCCTCATCATTAAAAGCATTTATATATCTTACTGTGGGCTTTGTTGCTATGTCTGGACCCACAGTTTTCATGCCCAAATTGTGTCATAAGTTGCAGTCCAGTAGTAATATGAATAGTCTTCTGAGGATATAATGACCCATGGAAGACAATGGAAGTCGACTGGACGCTCCACAGCCAGCCCTTAGATGAGCTCAAATTGATTTGCTTTTATTTTTTTTGTCCTTTTCTAGCCAGTTCCATCATTGGTTAATGATAAATAGCTGGACACAAAAGGCTGTGTTCTACCCCGGGAAACATATGTGTACCAGTAGATGCTGCTGTTCTATCCCCCACAAATGAAATGGAACTACAAGAAAGCAAAGTGTGCTTCACGTTTAGTCAGCCATTTATCCTTTGTTTAAAATGGCTGAAGCAGAGACTCACAATGAAATTAAAGCCCAAACTATTCATTGTCTTTTTCACTGATTGTCTTAAGATTTCTGATTTTTCAAGCCTTGCATTTTTCCAAACAGTGTCCCCTAGAGTATCACTGTTCACTTGATGTTGATGGAAATCTTGTGCTAATCATTCAGGAAAGGATGGGGTCTACAGTGTTAAATAGGTTTCTTAAATGGAGGACTTCTCATTCATTGCAGCACTATTCACAATAGCAAAGACATAGAAGTAACCTAAATGCCCACCAATGGTAGACAAGATAAAGAAAATGTGGTACATATATACCCTGGAATAATATGCACTCATAAAAAGGAATGAGATTATGTCTTTTGCAGGAACATGGATGGAGCTGGAGGTTATTATCCTTATTAAACTAATGCAGGAAGAGAAAACCAAATACCATATGTTCTTACTTATAAATGGAAGCTAAATGATGAGAACACATGGACACAAAGATGGAAACAATACACACTAGGGCCTACCTGAGGGTGGAAGGAGGGAGAGGTCAGAAAAAATAACTATTGGTACTAGACTTAGTATCTGGGAGATGAAACAGTCTATATCACAAACCCCTGTGACACAAGTTTACCTATATAACAAACCTGCACATGTATACTTGAACCTAAAATAAAAGTTAAAAAAGAAAGGAAAATGTAGAACTTCTCAGTCTTTCATTTATAAATGAGCATTGCAAATCTTCAACAGAAAGTGTGTCTCAAAGTTACTTGGCCATGGAATCTATTCCCATTCCCAGTCTCTGCTGTGGGACACGATGATCTTTTCCTGGACATTAGAGTTCCGCAGGTCTCTATTTTCTGATAGGGCTGGAGTGCCGTGCCTTGTTATCTATAGTCAGAATTTACACCTATTTCCTCAAGAAAGGAAACCAGGGTGTCTGGTTCAATTTCTATCCTTCCCTATACCTTTCTCAAAGCATTTCTACCCCAGCAAAGGTATCAGATTTGCAAAATCACTGTTGCACACAGTGTTTTCTTCATCATCCTCAAACATCTGCAAATTGTTTCTGAGCCACTGTTTCTCAACAGCATATTGGGGTTCATATGGCAAAGCAAAACTGCACATGTTGAGCTAAACTAGTTATGAAAAGCTCAGGGCCAAGGGTGGGGACTTTCCTTTTTTCCCACCCTTTAAGAATAAGCTTTTTCTCCATCAACAATCATAGGTAATTTTTGATAGTGGATAATATCTACTGATGACTAGAAAGTCATTTAAAAAGCCGATAAAAAGGAATGAGAGCAAATTCCCATTTTTTGTTCGTTTTTAATGTAAGGGTGGGCAGTGTTGTGGTGAGCTATACTGGCAATCAGGGGCCGGGATTCTGGCAGCTGGTCTGCAGCACTGCAGCTGAATGATGTTCCCAATAATGATGGTCTCAAGCTATTGAATGCCCATTAACTCCCAGGCAGAATGCTAGTCGCATTATCCAGTCATTAATTTTTTCAGTCATTATTTTTTCAATTCTCACTCTATCAAGGTAGGTTGCATTGTACCTATTTTGCACATAGGGATTTTAGAGAGTCTTAGAGAAGGAAAGAAATGAGTTCAAAGTCACACAACTAGAAGGTAAGTCTAGGACTGCTGGACTCCAAAGAGAATGCTTTTCTGCAAGTGTCTAATTCAGCCTTTAATTCAAAAGCACAGACATTCTATTAACAGACTACGTAACTTCGATGGGCTGCAGCTTCCTTGTCTGTAAAATGAATTGAGGAAATTGGACTGGCTGGTCTCTTAGGTCCTAATCATATGGAAAAGACTTTTTATTAATGACAATAGTAATACTAAAAAGTATACTTCTTGAACACTTACCATATGCCAGACACTATTCTAAGTACTTTTCATATATTAACACTTCAGATTCTTGTGATTATTTGATGAAGTGTGGCCTATTATTATTCCTATTTTACAGATGAGGAAACTGATGTAACTGGGATACATATAGGTTTCCAAGAATACTGAAGCCCGTAAGCAGGCAAGATTCCTCTTATCTAGATGGGGCCCCAGGATACAAGTGGAGAGCAAACTAGTGCAAAAGGGGAAGTCAGAGCAATGGAATGCTCCTCCCGCAGGCTGAGATACAGCAGGTATACACTCCCCAAAACATACTGACAATGTAGGGCTCCCCTCAGCTGGCTGAACTGCCAATGGCTTTGAAAATGTCCCCATAGAAACTTCACTTTAGTGTTAGGAATTTCTTTAGACTTCTAGATACTGGTTTCAAGGTTTCCCAAGGTCTTAGAAATCCTCTCTTTTTCTCCTTTTCCTCTGCTTTTTATTTCCCGAGGGGAAAATATCAGCACTCATATGCACTTCTGAAAGAGCTTATACTCTATTTTTGGCAAATCTTCCAGGGATGTTTACGGTCGGCTGATGGGAGCAACATACATTAGGTAGTATTTCGGAAAAATATTAACACATGCAATCTCTTTTTAAAAAACCTTCATTTTATGTGGGTGACTGGAGATGTTATTCATTTCAATACTTTGTGAGGAATAAACTTGGATCTAATTAGAATAAAACATCTGTGAAATATGTTTTCCCAGGTGGGGAAAATACCACCGATGACCCAGCATTGACATTTATACCGATCCTAGATAAAATGTTCAGAATATGTCTTAAATATCTTTTGGCCCAGTTCTGGATCCATTCGTTTATTTCTCTGAAGTTATTGATGACTTAATAACTTGGTTATGAAAGGCCATCAGTAAATGAGTAGAAATAAATGAATTAGTCTAGTGTATGCTCTGCTTGTGCACTGAGGGTTGAAGATAAATGTGCTAAGGGAAGGCTGGCCTTTGAAATCACCCTGGAACAGGGAAGGTATCTGATGAGGCAGCACAGAGAGCCAGCCCACGGGAGGGTCCAGATGGGTAGCGGACAGCAGGTAGCATCAATCTATCTGGATTCTTCTGAAGCAGAGATGAGCTCACACCTCAAGGACAATAGATGTGAGCAGTCATCACAAGTCGAATCTGGAACTTGATGGTATTTTTCTTATCATTAGCAATATTTCTTCTCTTTTGAGGATCTTTATTCCAGAGGGGATGTGGTGTGCATGTTAGAATAAGCACAGGCTCCAGAAACTAAAGACCAAGATTTGAGTTTAGATACAACATTTTAGTAATAATACTATTACTAATGATGCCAACTCTGAGCCTCATGTTTCACAGCTATAAATGGGAACTGGAGAGTCAAGCATGTTGAATCTCAACTTTTATTTAACTAGATACTCTAAGCAGCAGAATATTTGATACATGGGGATTTTCTGGCTCTTTTATTAACCTCCTTTTTTCTGGGGAAATTTTAAAAATGACTGGGCCATTTGATATCTTTTTCTCCTTAAATAAGGCAATAGACCAGAGGTTGGGAAGTGACAGAATAGCAGGCAGTGGGTAGTTTTCTTTTAGGTGATCCCCTAATACTTAACACCCTCTAGAGAGAGAGCAACAGAAAAATTATGATGGTACTCTGTTTCGTGCTTATTTGAACCCCTGAGAGAAAACAAAAGGTTCTGGCAAGAAATCTGTGAAAAACAGGCACCAAAGCAAGAAGGGACTGTTTATTGTATTAACTTTGATGAAAAAGAACTAGGCAAATGTAAATACATTCCTCCGTCAATATTCAAATATGAGGACTTTGCTAAGCGAACTGGATGAACTCTGCTTTGGGATAATCATATGGGATTGCTCCTCATTTCAGGGGGATTCAGTGGATTAAGTGAGAGAGGGAGGATTTTCCTTTCTATTTCTCAAGATTTCATATTCATTATTAATGTCAGTGAAAGTTGCACCAACTGATAACAAAGACAAATAATTATCATAATTAATCTGCAGCCAAGGCAATTAGGCAGGAGAAGGAAATAAAGGGTATTCAATTAGGAAAACAGGAAGTCAAATTGTCCCTGTTTGCAGATGACATGACTGTATATCTAGAAAATCCCACTGTCTCAGCCCAAAATCTCCTTAAGCTGATAAGCAACTTCAGCAAAGTCTCAAGATACAAAATCAATGTACAAAAATCACAAGCATTCTTATACACCAATAACAGACAAACAGAGAGCCAAATCATGAGTGAACTCCCATTCACAACTGCTTCAAAGAGAATAAAATACCTAGGAATCCAACTTACAAGGGATGTGAAGGACCTCTTCAAGGAGAACTACAAACCACTGCTCAATGAAATAAAAGAGGATACAAACAAATGGAAGAACATTCCATGCTCATGGGTTGGAAAAATCAATATTGTGAAAATGGCCATACTGCCCAAGGTAATTTATAGATTCAATGCCATCCCCATCAAGCTACCAATGACTTTCTTCACAGAATTGGAAAAAACTACTTTAAAGTTCATATGGAACCAAAAAAGAGCCCGCATCGCCAAGTCAATCCTAACCTGAAAGAAGAAAGCTGGAGGCATCACGCTACCTGACTTCAAACTATACTACAAGGTTATAGATCAATGGAACAGAACAGAGCCCTCAGAAATAACACCGCATATCCACAACTATCTGATCTTTGACAAACCTGACAAAAACAAGCAATGGGGAAAGGATTCCCTATTTAATAAATGGTGCTGGGAAAACTAGCTAACCATATGTAGAAAGCTGAAACTGGATCCCTTCCTTACACCTTATACAAAAATTAATTCAAGATGGATTACAGACTTACATGTTAGACCTAAAACCATAAAAACCCTAGAAGAAAACCTAGGCATTACCATTCAGGACATAGGCATGGGCAAGGACTTCATGTCTAAAACACCAAAAGCAATGGCAACAAAAGCCAAAATCGACAAATGGGATGTAATTAAACTATAGAGCTTCTGCACAGCAAATGAAACTACCATCAGAGTGAACAGGCAACCTACAGAATGGAAGAAAATTTTTGCAATCTACTCATCTGACAGAGGGATAATATCCAGAATCTACAATGAACTCAAACAAATTTACAAGAAAAAAACAAACAATCCCATCAGAAAGTGGTCGACGGACATGAACAGACACTTCTCAAAAGAAGACATTTATGCAGCCAAAAAACACATGAATAAATGCTCATCATCACTGGCCATCAGAGAAATGCAAATCAAAACCACAATGAGATACCATCTCACACCAGTTAGAATGGCCATCATTAAAAAGTCAGGAAACAACAGATGCTGGAGAGGATGTGGAGAAATAGGAACACTTTTACACTGTTGGTGGGACTGTAAACTAGTTCAACCATTGTGGAAGTCAGTGTGGCGATTCCTCAGGGATCTAGAACTAGAAATACCATTTGACCCAGCCATCCCATTACTGGGTATATACCCAAAGGACTATAAATCATGCTGCTATAAAGACACATGCACACGTATATTTATTGCAGCACTATTCACAATAGCAAAGACTTGGAATCAAGCCAAATGTCCAACAACGTTAGACTGGATTAAGAAAATGTGGCACATATACACCATGGAATACTATGCAGCTATAAAAATGATGAGTTCATGTCCTTTGTAGGGACATGGATGAAACTGGAAACCATTATTCTCAGCAAACTATCACAAGGACAAGAAACCAAACACCGCGTGCTCTCACTCATAGGTGGGAATTGAACAATGAGAACACATGGACACAGGAAGGGGAACATCACACTCTGGGGACTGTTGTGGGGTGGGGGGAGTGGGGAGGGATAGCATTAGGAGATATACCTAATGCTAAATGGCGAGTTAATGGGTGCAGCACACCAACATGGCACATGTATACATATGTAACAAACCTGCACATTGTGCATATGTACCCTAAAACTTAAAGTATAATAAAAAAAAATCTGCAGAGCTCTTTATGGGCTCCAAGGCACTTTTTAAGATAGTACATGTGAACAGAATTTGTTATCAATACGTTCTCCCTACTGTCTCCTTCCAAACTGGAGTATATTTGCATAACAATTTCAAATGCATTGCCTTGATTTTCTAATTACCAAGGACAGGATCGGATTCCATGCTTCTAAAGAGAAAGAATTCTGGGTTCTGAAGAGGGTACACAGTATATAATTAAGGGGCAAAGAAATATTTTTTTCAAATTTACATTTTAAAAGGTGAATCATTAATTCTTAGCCTCTGCATAGAAAGCACTTTATAAAAATATTCTCACCTTCCCAATGCCCAGTTAAATTCATAAATGTTACCAGGAAGATAGAGTCAGAAAATACATGCCTAGAGAGAAAAAAACTGAGACAACTAGCCACAGATGGATAAAACTGTTAAGATGACACAGAGATCTCACAGATAGACTACCAGATGGGCTTGGCTCGTGCTTTAGCTACAAAGAAAGGGCTTGGTCCAGGTAACTCTGTCTGTATAGTAGATCCAAGTTAATCCAGAGGCAAATAAATTCTTTGGTTCAGGAAAATATAGTATGATATTGTGGTGGTCTTAAAGTGTATATCTATGCATTCTTTGATATTTTTTCCTTTAAAACATGGAACTTACCTAGAGGTAGAAAGTAGAATTGTGGTTACCAGAGGCTGGGAACTGTAGTTGGGAGGGGAGGATAGAGAGAGGTTAATAGATACAAAATTACAGCTAGATAGGAAGAATAAGTTCTAGTGTTCTGCAGCACTGTGGGGTGAATGTAGTTAACAATAATTCACGGCATAATTTCAAATAGCTAGAAGAGAGGATTTTAAATGTTCCTAATACAAAGAAATGAGAAATGTTTGAGGTAATGGCTATGCTAATTACCTTGACTTGATCATTACACATTGTATACATGTATCAAATTATCATTCTGTACCCTATAAGTATGTACAATTATTACATGCCAATTAAAAATTTTAAAATAAAAAAAAATCTCTTTGAAGGAAAAAAAAAGATGGGGCCTAATTTCTCTTCCTGTTGGGTGTGGGTCATACTTAATGGCTCATTTTTAATAAATAGAATATAGCAGAAATGATGGTGTGTCATATCCAAGAGTAGGTCATAAAAAGGCATTATGGCTTTCTTTTTTGCTGTCTCTCTTGGACCACGTGCTCTAAGAAAAGTTGGCTGCCCTGTTGTGAGGATGCTCAAGAAGCTCTGTGGAGAGATCCATGTGGAAAGGAATTAAGTATGCCTGCCAATGGCCAGTAAGGGACAGAGGCCTTCTGCCAACATGGAAGCAAATCCTCTAGGCCCAGTCCAGCCTTCAGATGATTCTAACTTTAGCTGACATCTTGACTGCAACCTCATGGAAGACCTTGCATCAGAAACACTCAGTTAAGTTGCTTTCCAATTCCTGATCCACAGAAACTTTGAGATAATAAATGTGGGTTGTTTTAAGCCACTATATTTTAGGATAATTTTTTATGCAGCAATAGAAAATTAATACAATGATATACTGGAATAATAAATTCTAGATGTGAAAGGTATTGAAATATGATTTGGAAAGAGATAATAAAATGTTGAGGCCTACAACTGCATAGCTCTTTACAGTTTATGAAGTGTTTTCACAAAAGTAACATTTGTGGTATAGAAGACATATGTTCCCTCTTAAAAGTATATCAAAAACTATCCTGGGTCCAATATACCCATCTTACAGATTGAAGATTAAATACAAAGACAAAAAATGACGGGCCAACTTAGAGGAGGAAGTTCACAGCATCTCACTGTACCTGCTTCATCGTATTCTTAACTAACGCCTGACATATATCATAATTCAGTTGGTGTGATAACTCTTTTATATACATGCACACAAGCATATGCATGCATGCGCACATACACACACACACCCTAACAAATAATTTTCCTGGAACAAGAAGATGCTGGTTCATGCTAATAACAAAACCCAGAGCCACTACTGCCATAGTAAAGATAAGAGTCTCACGTTTAGATTTGTGATTCCGTTATTTAGTATTTTGTATGTGTCTAAAAACAAAAGAAAACAATGTATCTCCCTACAAAACCACTTCAACATCACTTTCACAATGACGAGCCATGATAGAATAACTGGATCATAAACATACCATAGGATTCAGATATTGGATAATTGGCAGCAAAGGACTGTGATCCTTGAAAGAAGGGAAGAAATGAGGTGAGCCCTCTATTCTCCTTGACTTGCTGCCTATAAGTCATTCCCTTGAAGGTAAGGAGATAAAAAGTTCAAGCAGAGAACAGCAGTCTCACTGAGTCGAAGAGCTAGAGATGGGAATTAGGGTACCGCTGGTGTGGGTGCGTACAGAGAGGAGGAAACTGCACAGAGAGGACACCCAGAAGTCTGTGGAGATATTTCCCTTATGTGCTTGGCTTGGTTGAACACTGACCCGTACATGTACAGGTTGAGGTTCACAAAGGCTTGCAGGGAGAAACTCCTGTGAAATTGAGAAATAAATGGAGAGATTAAGATCACATAGTGCTAGGAAACGCTGCAGTTTTGTCCAGCTAAAGCCAAAAGTCAGCTATTCTATTGAGACCTCAGAAAAAAGCATGCTTTATGAGTAAGGACAATGTTCTAGAATAATGACCATGCCCTAAAACCGAGGATGAAATGAAAATATATCAAGGAAGGCAAGCATAGAACTAAGGCTTACAAGATTTTAATGGCTTGACTGAATAAAATTCAGCAACCTTCATAGAATACTCCACACTCCATTCAATGTAATATTCATAATGCCTAGCATATCATAACAACTGCTAGACATGGGAGGAAGCAGTAAAGCATGACCTGCAGCCAGAAGAAAGGTAACCTATAGAAACAGAACTTGAAATGACTCAGATGCTGGAATTAACAGGCAATGGCATTAAAATACTCTAAAAAGTATGCTAGGGAATTTAAAGACAAAGAGACAATGAAAACACAAGTGAAGATTTCAGAAGGATGTAAATTGTATTAAAAGAACAAAATGGAAATTCTAGAATCAGGCAAGAGAAGGAAATAAAGGGCATCCAAATTGGAAAAGAAGAAGTCCAGCTGTAACTGTTCACTGAGGATGTGATTGTACACCTAGAAAACCCTAAAGACCCCTCCAAAAGACAACTGGATTTGATAAAGTAATTCAGTAAAGTCTCAGGTTACAAAATCCATGTACAGAAATCAGTAGCACTGCTGTATACCAACAGTGACTAAGCTGAGAATCAAATCAAGAACTCAATCCCTTTTACAATAGCTTCAAAGAGAGATAAAATACCTAGAATATACTTAACCAAGGAGGCGAAAGATCTCTATGAGTAGAACTACAAAAACACTGCTGAAAGAAATCATAGATCCAAATAAATGGAAACATATCACATGGTTATGGATTAGAAGAATCAATATCATGAAAGTGACCATACTGCCTAAAGCAGTCTACAGATCCAATGCAGTTCCTATCAAAATAACTAACATTTTTCACAGAATTAGAAAAAACAATTCTAAAATTCATATGGAACAAAAAGAGCCTGAATAGTCAAAGCAATCCCAAGCAAAAAGAAAAAATCTGGAGGCATCACATTACTGGACTTCCAATTATACTACCAAGGCTATAGTTACCAAAACAGCACGGTACTGGTATAAAAGTAGATACATAGACCAATGGAATGGTCTAAATGGTGCTGGGAAAATCAGATAGCCACATGCAGAAGAATGAAAGTGAACCTCTCTCTCTCTCTCACCTTATTAAAAAAACTGAAGATGGATTAAAGACATAAATCTAAGACCTGAAACCATAAAAATTCTAGAAGATAACCTAGGAAAAACTCTTCTGGACATTGATTTAGGCAAAGAATTCATGACTAAGACCCCAAAAGCAAATGCAACTAAAACAAAAATAAATGGGACCTAATTAACCTAAAAAACTTATGTGTAGCAAAATAAATTATCAATAGAGCAAACTACAGAATGGGATAAAATATTTGCAAACTATGCATCTGACAAGAAACTGTATCCAGAATCTATAAGGAACTCAAACGGATCAAGAAAAATAACAGTCCCATCAAAAGGTGGACAAATGACATGATAGACATTTCTCAAAAGAAGAAATACAAATGGCAAAAAAATAAGGAAAAATGTTCAACACTACTATTCATCAGGGAAATGCAAATTAAAGCCACAATGAGATATTACTTTACTGCTGCAAGAATGGCCATTATTAAAAAGTCAAAAAACAATAGTTGTTGGCATGAATGTGATGAAAAGGGAACGCTTATACACTACTGATGGGAATGTAAATTAGTACAATCTCTATGGAAAACAGTATGGAGATTTCTTAAAGAACTAAAAGTAGATTTACCATTTAATCCAGCAATTCCACTACTGGGTATCTACCCAAAGGAAAATAAGTCAATATATCAAAAAGACACCTGCACACGTATATTTATTGCAATACAATTCACAACTGTAAAGATATGGCACCAACCTAAGTGCCCATTGGCCAATGAGTGGCTAAAGAAAATGTGGTGTATATATATATATATATATATCACTGAACATTTCTCAGCCATAAAAAAGAATGAAATAATGTCTTTTGCAGCAACTCAGATGGAGTGAGAGGCCATTGTTCTAAATGAAATAACTCAGGAATTGTAAACCAAATAGCTTTTGTTCTTACCTATAAATGTAAGCTAAGCTACGGGTATGTAAAGGCATACAGAATGACATAATGAAATTGAGAGACTTAGAAGAGGGAGGTTGAGAGGAGCTAAGGATTAAAAAACTACACATTGGGTACCATGTATACCACTCCAGTGATGGGTGCACTAAAATCTCAGACTTCACCACTATATAATTCATCCATGTAACCAAAAACCATTGTATCCCCAAAGCCACTGAAATAGTAAAACAAAAAATAGCCATCAAAAATTTCTAGAACCAAGAAGTACAATATTTGGAATTAAAAATTTACTAGATCAGCTTAAGGGCAGATTGGATACTAAGAAGAAAGTGTCAGTGAACTTGAAAAGAGATCAATAAAAATTATGTAATTTGTAGAACACAGAGAAACAAGATTAAAATAGACTAATACCTAAGTGATATGAGAAAAAATATTAAGTAGCCTAATATATATAAGATTGGAGGGCTAGAAAGAGGGCAGTAGGAACATGGCGAACAAAAATTTTTCAAAAAGCAATAGTTGAATATTTCCTGAATTTGATGAAAAATATCAACCAAGAGTTCCAAGAAATTCAGTGAACCCAAATTAGGATAAATTCTAAGAAAACCAGGCATATAAGAATCAAACTTCTAAAAACTAGAGATAAAGAGAAAAAATCTTAAAAGCAACCAGGGAAAGCCAGAGCATATTATGTTCCAGGAAATTAAAAAAAGTTCAACTGACTTTTATCAGAAAAAACGGAGGCCAGAGGCCGGGCGCGATGGCTCACACCTGTAATCCCAGCACTTTGGGAGGCTGAGGCGGGTGGATCACGAGGTCAGGAGATAGAGACCATCCTGGCTAACACGGTGAAACCCCGTCTGTACTAAAAATACAAAAAATTAGCTGGGCGTGGTGGCGGGCGCCTGTAGTCCCAGCTACTCGGGAGGCTGAGGCAGGAGAAATTGCGTGAACCCGGGAGGCGGAGCTTGCAGTGAGCCGAGATGGCGCCACTGCACTCCAGCCTGGGAGACAGGGAGACTCCGTCTCAAAAAAAAAAAAAAAAAATGGAGGCCAGAACACAACAGAATGTGATTTTCAAAGCGTTGACTTTCAAAGAAGACAACTATCAAGCCAGAATCCTATATCCGGTGAAAAGCATATTAAGCACTATTTAACAGATAAAGAAACAGGAAAATTCCTAATTATAATTGGAGGTTTTATGTTAAATTTTTATTTTTTAAAACAATTTTTTGTGGGTACATAGTAGGTATATATATTTATGGGGTACGTGAGATGTTTTGATACAGGCATGCAATGTGAAATAAGCACATTATGGAGAATGGGGTATCCATCCTCTTACATTTATCCTTTGAATTGCACACAATCCAGTTACATTCTTTAAATTATTTTAAAATATACAATTAATTTATTATTGACTATAGTCATTTTATTTTGCTATCAAATAGTAGGTCTTATTCATCTTTTCTATTTTTTGTACCCATTAACCATCCCCACCTTTCCCCCTCCCCCAAACACCTACTACTCTTCCGAGACACTTCTAACCATCCTTCTACTCTCTAGATCCATGAGTTCAATTGTTCACTTGGGGGTTTATCAGTAACTGATAAAATAAGTAGACAAAAAAACAAGTTGACATAATTTACACTTACTGAGCTATGCCAACTGGATTCTGCAGTTGTTTGGTATAGTACGGAAACAGTTGCAAGAATATACATTCAAGTACACATGGAATATTCACCAAGATATATCAATTGGAACCATAAAATAAGTATCAGTACGTTTCAAAAGTCTGAAATTGTACAGATTACTATAAGGTCCAAACTGTTTACATTGGCCCATGTGACCTATATGGCAGACTAATTGCATTAGAGGTGCCATTTTTTCCATCCCTGTATCTATGGCCTTTTCCATGTAAATCTGCAGTTCTTTTGACCAAATAGGAGCCATTTATTGATACATCTGTTTTTTAGGACGACCTCATAATTTTCTCTGGTCAGCAGTGCCAACATATCACTTCTGATGCTCGGCCTCAAGAAACCTTGCCTGTTTTTGCTTACATTCTTGCCCTCTGTCATGGCCAGGAGAAAGACATACTCAGGGTAGCCCACTGGTCCCAGATGAGATGAGAATCATGTGGTGCACAGCTGAGGCACTTAAGTCATCCCTATTAAGGTTATCCTAGATCAGCTGACAGCTCTCCAACTCCAGACACATGGGCAAGCCTAGCTAAGATCAGCAGTTATCTAGCAAACTGTAGCTGACCCTAGACATATGAACAAGTCCACTGTAGAACAACCGAACCCCACAGACTTGTGAGATAAGTATTTATTGTTCATGCCTCTGAGATTTTGCTTGTTATGCAGTATTATGTGGCAATAGATAACTGATCCTGCCTATATCTCTGACTCGTAGCTTATAATACTCTTGGTGGCTCACTGTAGCTATACTTGTACCTTTGCTATTTCTCGAACAGGTAGGCATGTTCCTGCCTCAGGGCCCTTGTCTTGTCTAGTATGTTCTTCCTTTAGACATCTGCATGAATAAGAGCTAAAAACTGGTTGGCACCTCAACCCTTGCTGGGAGGAAGTAACAAGCAGAGAATGATGCAGGTTGGCCCTCTCCTCCTGGGAGACAGTAGAGCCTGCTGCACTGTGAGTGAAGGATGACACACTTTGCAGTAGGAAAAGACCTCCTAGACAATGGACCCATACTCACAGTTTACTGGGTTTGGGTGAAGGGAAGGATTGCAAGGATGAGGAATATACTCTAGCCTCTTGAAATGAGAATATGCTTGATACTCTTGATAGGGTTGGGAAATGAGGCTGGCCAGGAGTTAACAGGGAAAGGATTACTCAAATGTTAACTGACAGGCTATCCTTGCTGGGAAGAAAGAACATGTTTATAGATTGGATGTGGTGCAATGGTGAGAATGAAACAGCTTTGGCCTTTAGTTCTGGTTCAGCCCATCACTGGTTTGTTGTCTTGGGAAAATTAATTCTTTGAACTCCAATTTCATCATTTGTAAAATGGGAGTGATATAGGTATCTTGATTGGTCAAGGTAAAGATTAAATGTGATTATGTATATATACACATAGGTATGTAATTGTTAATCACTTAATATATAAAAATGCTCATTAAAGTATAGCTGCCACCTTCCACTTCTTCTTCCTTGTTATCATTCCTACTTTCTAGAACATGTACTTGCAGAAACTACTGGTGAGATAAAAATATAGAATTTAGTCCTATGCAGTAAAAAGTTAGTAGGGAGAGGACATAATTTCGAATCTAAAAGCCGTAAGTAAGTATAAGCAAAATAAATTCAATGTTGGCCAAGGGAAAACCCAAGATATTTTCTCTGAAATGTTTATTTTATTTTTTTCAAAATACCATTAGTTACAATGACATTGGAATGACACAACATTACAAAAACTCTCACCTGGGTCACATCAAATTTTGAGACTCGTATTCTATTTCTGAAATATTTGTAGAAGTGTAGTGTGAAATTTACATTCTATGAGACTAACTCCAACAGTATAGGAGCAGTAAATGAAGAAAGTCTGGAAAAATGTGGATAATTGTTAAGTTTGGGGGATGGGTATGTTGAGATTCATTATTCTCTTATCTTTGCGTTTATTAGGAACATTTGAAAATATTCACAAAGAAAAATTTTATTTAATGACCATGATGACCACACTGTCTGCTAAATTAATCTCTTCCCTTCTTGAACCTACTTATATTTCCAACTCTTGCAACTCTGGGTGGCCCTGAATAAGAACTATCAATTGTGCAGAAGAACAAATACTTTTATTATTCACCCATGGCCTCTTCCAGGCTTCAAAGGTATTCCAGGTTATGGTTTTCTGGGAGTTAGCAAACAAGTCTTCATTCGCTTTACACCTTTCATATTTTTACAGATACTCTGTTGTGTCCCTTCTTAGTTCTAGTCTTTCTGATGGAAAAATCCTAATCCTTTTAATCCCCGTTGCTCTGGCAGCAGGTCCCTCTGTCAGTTATTGAAGTTGCCCTTCTTCAGACCTTTCTCACCTCTGCTGACTTTAATGTGCTGCAGTGACCAGAACTGATCCACCCAGGTTACACACAAGAATAAAGGACAACCAAAACCAGAATTTCAATGAAGGGACTTTCAGAAACAAAAGAAAATTGGAAGGTAACATCGAGAAACCGTAAAGTAACAAGCATAGTGTTAGAAAATGAAATTGTGTGAAAAAAGATGAAAATTATCCTCATCACAACAGCTGGCAGGGTGGAATGGGGAGAATTTTTTTTTTTTTTAAATGAGCTAATTCTATTACTTCCAAGCTCCAAACCAAACCATCAACGGTGTCTATCACGTTAGAAAAAAACTCCAACCTAACACCATGGCCAATGGTCTGGCCTCTGCCCCTGTCTGTTTCTCCCACTTTTTCTCCATCCGCTCCCACCTTGCTTACTCAGCTCCTGCTGCTTTTGTGCACACCATAACCCACTGTGACTCCAATGCCTCCATACTTGCTGTAGCCTCTGCCAGACCACCTCTCCTCAACCCCTTCTCACATAGATTGTTTCCTCCACACATCATCTGGCCTCTGATCAAATGCCACTTCTACCCTGACCAAGCAGCCTGCTCCCCTGTGTTCTATCCTCTGACCTGCTTTACTGTGATCATGCTTTGAATGTATAGAATGTAGTTTACCTTTTTCTTATCAGTGTCCCCCATTAGAGTATATACTCTGGGAGGAAGACAGCTTTAAATTGGTAACTCCTGAATCCTCACATCTAGGTTAGTGCCATAGGAGTGGGTACCAAGAATTACTTGTATGAATAAATGAATGAATACATGCATGCATACCAGTTAAGAGTGGAAGCTCTGGAACCAAACTGTCCGGGTTCAGATTCCACCTCTCCTTTCTGTGTGTTCTTGGGCAAGTTTTGTCTCTGTGTACAATTTCCTTATTTGTAAAATGCAGATAATTATAGTACCCACTCAGGGTTATCTTGGAAATTAAGTGAGCAAATGCATATAAGGTGCTTAGAGCAGTGTTAAGAATAATAGCTAGTGCCCAATGAATATGGGAATGAGCACGATCAAATGGCAAAAGGGAAAAAGAGAAGCAATACCGGCACCCTTCCTTGAGTAGCAGGAGTTTTCTATTAAAAGACTGAAGGCAAGTGTGGTGCTCCAGTGACTCTCACCTGCTCTGAAAGGGTGTGCTTTCAAGTACAAGGAATCAATTACAAGGGAAACTTCCTGTTGTGTGGGAGGCTACCTGAGGGTTTTGTTTTTCACGTTTAAGAGGCATAAAATTCACGACTGCAATATCTTCCAGTTCTCAAATTAGCATGTTTGCATGAAGTATGCATCCAGAGTGTAATATCTGCATATGGAACATAGGCTCTCTAAAGCTTTTGTGCCTGGTACAAACAATTGTGTAACACCATTCACACTCTAAAGGTATTGTATGGCAAAAAGGAAAGTTGTGACATTAGTAGTTAGCCACGGCTACAAGTTCACATTCCCAAAAGTTATTTTACTTTCCACAACAGAGAACAAAGAAAAATTTTAAAAACATATCAATATAATTTTAAATATATATAATTATATAGTTTATTCTTGATTTTGAGAGTGTATAATCAGTAACAGCTATAACTACCTGCAAAATTTTTAGCTTTTGGTAAGTAAGAAGGGTTTTTGTGTATCTGTTAAGGCTGCCCATTACAAAGATTAACCTATTTGTTAATGCAAACCCAGTTTAATAAATGCAAATCAAGGGGAAACATACACCCCTCCTAAGAATTGGGGTTATGTTATATAATCCAACAAAGCAAGAGATGTTGGTAATAAGACAGGTGTTGCCAGGCAAAATGAGAGCAGAGAGGTTCTTGACAGTTTGGGAAGTACCAAAAAATGGTCCAGGTTCAGCGGCAGCTGTGCGGACACTACAGCTTGTTACTTCCCGTCAGAGCCCACTGTTTCCTGTACTTGATACTGAAGAGAAGAATTATCCCAATATGTGGAGAAAACCTCTTTCTGAAACGTAAGTTCTTTGGTAATCAAACATTATCATGAATAAGAATACTTACAGGATACTTCTTAAAAATAAAATCATTCGTGGGTAGCAGCAGTTCAGGAGGAGCCATGTCAATGATAATGCTACTTACGTAATATTTAGATAGTGCTTTATGTGTCCTCTCCAGGAGGCCCCAAGTGAGAAATTTCTTTAAAAACATAGTGATGTTTCATATCACTTGAGGAGAGGGCATTATTTTTCCTTCTACTGATGTGAATTTAATATATTACCAATTATTATTTCTTTATTTCCCCTTTGGCCATCAGAAAGCTTACTTATGGTTTGACTATAAGTCTATAAGGCCTTATGATCTGCTTATCCATGATTCTTTTTACCCCTCTGGTTTTGACTATCTGCTCTTATTAATATTTTTTACTGATTTTTAAAATTCCATAAAAATATTTTACTATTATATGCGGTGGTTTAAGCTGCCTCCATCATTCATAAAATGAGATGGGTTCAGCTTAATTAAGTTAGGTCATTTTCATAAACCCAATTTCCCTTGATTATCATAAATAACAGCCTGGAGAGGCAGACGTTATTATCATTTACATTTTATAGAGAGGGAAACTGAGACCCAAAGGTGTAAACACCTTGCCCAAGACCCAAATATCACAGAGTTTTCACTGTTCTATATTATGCTATCCTATTTCTCTAATAAAAAAGTGACTTTTATTGCTATAATATCTTCAGGTAAGAGTTATTACTGATCTAACAATGATGAACTTTGTTTTAAAGTGTCACATGAATGAGATAAAATAAAATACATTTAAATTAGAAAGGATTTAGGCTAGTAGGAAATTTTTACCAAAAACGGTATATGTGATTGCAGAATATTAGGCAGTTAGAGGAAGATAGAGAATTTTATTTGATGAATTTTATAATTGTGTCTTTTCTTCTTTTAAAGAAAAAGGTATACAAGAAGGACAAAATTTAGATAAAAGATTTGCTTGAAGGTAGGAGAATGAATTATTTGACCTACACAAGATGAAAATGCTTTTTAAAAATCAGCCACCACCAGACATTACTGACTATTCATTATAGCCCACCAGTGTAAGGAGATGGGCTTTGATCTCCTTTCTAAGGTCACCAGGCTGGCTCTAATCCCAGTGCTTTGGACACCCCTGCTGTGCTCCATCCTGCAGTTAGGTGTGTTTCCTGGACAATGGAGTCTGTGGAAACTGCCTGGTCTTGGAACACATGTGACAAAAAACCTCAAAGTACGTGAGACCCAAGATTATCACCAACTTAATTTCCCAGCCTTTTCCACAGAGCACAGGCTCCTTTCTTTTTCACATCTGTGTGTGCCAGGAAAGCAGTGTCTTGCCCAGGAAAACTCACCAGTTGTGCCTCATTGATGGCATTATTGGAAAAACAAGCATGAAATAAGAGAGAGAGGGATTCCCTTAGAATACAAATACGCTCATAACACAATTCATTAAGCAATATCACTTATTTATGATACTCTCCTATTATATCTATGTCTGCCTACTTCTAATTTCAGCAAAAAGGTGTAAAATTTCCCTACATTTGCTTATCTGTGACAAGTACTGAGTTTAAAATGGCTAGTGCAAAACTGACAATGATAGGTTCTACTTTGATGTTAGGTTCAAATTCAGTTTGGAGAATGCATTTCCCCTACTTGAGGTGATATGGTTTGGCTGTGTTCCACCCAAACCTCATCTTGAATTCTAACTCCCACAATTCCCATGTGTTGTGGGAGGACCCTGGTGGGAGGTAGTTGAATTATGGGGATGGGTCTTTCCTATGCTATTCTTTTGAGAGTGAATGGGTCTCACTAGATCTGATGGTTTTAAAAACAGTTTCCCTGCACAAGCTCTCTCTTTGACTGCCACCATCCACATAAGATGTGACTTGCTCTTCCTTGCCTTCTGCCCTTATTGTGAGGCCTCCCCAGCCATGTGGAACTGTAAGTCCGTTAAACCTTTTTCCTGTATAAATTACCCAGTCTTGGGTATGTCTTCATCAGCATTGTGAAAATGAACTAATATATGAGGGAAGAGCTCATTGTTCTAAACAATTACCCCAAAGGATTTTCAGGTCTCTGTAGATAATTGTTGCTCAATTAAGTCAAGGATGGACCACCTAGACAGTTTTTTGGGCCTCAGACCTGATAAATGAGAAGCTATCCAGGAGAAATAAGTCAATTTGTTGTTTGTGCAACATGCATTGGACAATACTTTGTGTAAATTTCACTGAGTCGGCTAGCTAGCAAGTTGCTGGGTTGGGATTTGAACTATGAAGTGCCTCATTCCAAAAGCCATCATGGTATTGCCTGTACTTTGTAAAGTTTCCAGGCTTCCTGCTGCCATAGAGAGGCTTGCAAGTACATGCTAGTTCTAAGCATTCATATGCTAGAAGTTATCAACACCCTGAATTGCCTTGTATTTTATTGTAATCTCATTTGTTTTATCAGCAGAGGAAGCTCCGTTTAGAAATAGCTCCTGGGTCACATGCTGGACAAACATGGAACAGCCTACGGAACAGAACAATCATATCTCTATATAATGTGCCTTGGTTTCTTTGACTTGCCTGGTGTTGTGAGGAGGGGTCCTCCTTCAGATTTTCATCCAGGTCCACGCCAACTCTGTTAAAGAAAACCAAAAACTGGTCAATCCCCTGCTGCAGAAGGAATGAGGCAGTCTCGTGTGTCAGACGACCTAACCTAAACACAATGTGAATCTGAGAAAAAGATTTGGCAGAAAACTATCCTACCTCTTCTTGAATCAAAAGAACCTCAGATTCATACCAAAATAAGAACTTGAACAGCTGGGCCTCAGGATGCTGGAGAAATTAAGCATCAACAGCAGCTCTTCACTACTGTCTTTCCTGGCAAGGTAAGCATCCCTGAGAACCTAGGACAGCAGCCATCAGGAAAAAGACCTCCATAGCCCCAAAAACACACATTCTGGAAAGAAGGCGACCTGGTACCTCTGCAACCACCCATTGACCAAAATGCCCTGGGAATTTGTGTGCCCAGCCTGGAGCAGGGTTTCTTGAGGCAGAGGAAACAGAACGTTTTTCTAGAGACTCCCCATAGGGAGGATTCAGACTGTGGGGCCTGAGGCATATAGAGTTTGGGGCTCTCTCTTTAAGGAAAACAATACAAACATATAAATACAAAATTAGGAGTGAAAGTGACTCTTCAGAAGGATGTTACAAAAAAATTACATATGGTTTTAAAGCTGGCAAATGCAATAGACCGCTGAAAGCCCAGGAAAAATACACAACATTTTAATTAATTAGCTGTCTGCCACACTGCTAAAATAACTTTCTTCTGGAATTTTTGCCTACTGACTTTGCTACTCTCTTTATATGATAATGATTGTGTATTAGAGAATAAAAAGATAAGGCAGTCTTTCCTCTAGCAAGACTGATCAAAATTGTTGATCGTTGGAAGGCATTAAAGCACTCTTTCTCACACACAGACGCGCCTGCTATGTGCCTCCCTGCTACAGGGTAATGCCCTGCAAATGCAAGATTTCTGATAAATTTTATCTTATGCAATTCCCATAAGCAATGCACAGTGTATTTATCAGTGTACATGCTTTGTCATTGAATATATTCCTGAATTTCCATTTTGATGAGGCATCAATGAAAACTGCATTTTATACATCTCGTGATTAGAAGAGTTTTCAACAGAGTCCCCCAGTCTGGCTCAATCCATCTCAAACCTTGTTTTTCCTCCACTACCCACAGACTTCTGATGCCAGGCACCATAGGACACGTTTATATTTAATTCAGCCCTGTGCATTATTCCTGTAAGCCGTTCCTACTCCGGGGTGGACAGCAGTGGCTTAGCCATGCACAGAAGTGACTGCAGCCCACAGAAATGTATCGCATTCAATCTAAACTAAATGCACTCTCAATTCAGCTTCCCCTTAGCTGGATCCCCCAGATGCCCACAGCTATTCCAATACCATTTGATCAGAGGAGAAGTATGAAGCAAAGGAAGCTGTAGTGGAAAGAAACAGCAGTTGAACCCAACTGTGTTGAAACTATATATTTTTTTGCAAATCTTACAAAAATAGAAGACCATGGGAACACAGTACTGGGGATCTTCCCAGGGCCTCGGAGGGCCAGACCGAGTGAGGGGCCCTGAAACTCAAATTTCCTCTGTTTCCAGACAGCGTCCCTCTGCCTGCTTCAGCTGGAGTGGGGCAGGGTGGGAGTGCTGGGGAGAGGTCTGGCCCGAGCTCCACCAGAGCCCTTCCTGTGAAACCACATTTGCTAGACATTTAGGGACTTTTCTTCAACTCTTGTTCCTCACAAGCACCTCCCGAATCATCTTCCAGTCCTGCTGCTGGGGTGGGGGAAGCAAGGCCACGTGAGCAGCCTCCACTCAAGCAAACGTGTAACTCCTTATAAGGAGAAGAGTAACGGGAAAGTCCCACCTGTTTAAAATACCTCTGATTCTTCACAGGTAAGTGTCTTCTGGACATGAATAGCCCCATCTCTCTAACCAAGGGGACAAATTAATAGCTATTTATTTTGTGCTGAATTTTTTGCCTTTAGGTCACTGGGAAGAGCCTCTGGAGGGGAGGGGAGGGGAGGAACCTTTGATTCTCGGGGTAGAAAAACTAGCTATTTGATTTATGTCATCTAAGAAGGAATAAGAAGGGGAAGAGGGGGAGAGAGGGAAAGGATGTCAGTGAGGAGAAAGGAGAGGAGAAGGGATGAGGGGAGAACAGCAGTGTAGAGAGGGGTGGGGGTGGCCTGCCTCCGACAGTGGGACCCAGGTGTGGAGGCTCCCAGCCCCCTTCTCTTATGGGGCCAGGCCACTCTCACAGCTGTGTGGTGGATCAGAGCCCTCCAGCAGGTACTGGCTGCTCCCTAGAGGCTTCATCACTGGATAAGCCCAGATCTCAGGGACGAAGCTGCTGGGCACCCAGGTTGGTCGTGAACTGAACTGAGGATCATGGGGCTCCCACCACTGTATCTGCTTAGGGCCTTTTTCTAGGTCTCTGTCTAGAAACCTGGAGAGGACAGAAATAGAATTTTATAAGAAGCCCAACATTTAACGTTTGAGGCGGCACTGAGGCCTTTCACTAAAGTGGAAGCTTTTCTTTGCAGCAGCAATCACAGCAGACATTCCTGCAACAGCTAGATGGGGCAGAGGAAGTGGATGAAATTCTTTCATTTGATGGGGACTCAGTGGAAGGCATCTCAGAGGCCTGACTGGGAAGAAGACTGCACCTCCTCCCACATCTCATCTCAGGGCAGGTCCAGAGCAGGACAAACACCACAAGTGGCTTGAGGAAAGAGAATCTCCATGAAAGGTGCTTCCCTCCTGGGGAAGCCAGGGTGAATATGGTCCTTGCCCACACAGGGCATATGATTTGGGAGGTTCAATGAGTATAATATAAAAAATGTACCACAGCTTAAGCACTATGAAGGAAACAATGCCTTCTTTCACTTGTGATATTAGCTACTTTTGATGAAAATCTGGCTAATA
This sequence comes from Hylobates moloch, assembly GCF_009828535.3. Classification (NCBI taxonomy): domain Eukaryota; kingdom Metazoa; phylum Chordata; class Mammalia; order Primates; family Hylobatidae; genus Hylobates; species Hylobates moloch. Next base: position 7,169,559 of record NW_026652297.1, on the reverse strand, counting down.
TATGTTTCTTGGCTACCTGCCTCCTTAAATAGGGTGTAAGGGGGATATTCTAATCTTAACTGGAGGACTCGGCATTGCAACTGGTCCCATAGAGTCTGACACTTGCTGCATTATAATGATTTCTGAGAGGTGTATGAACCTTTTTATGATCACGTTAAATGGTCCCTGACTACTGTCTTTTTTTTTTTTTTTTTTTAATTATTGTATCTGCCAGTTAGATTGCCTTTATTTTTCCTGGCTGTGACAATATGTTGACATATTGTCCCGATGACCCCCACCACTTTAATTTACTGTAGGACTAAACCTGACAGTCAAATTTATTTTTATTTTCATTTTCTATCTATCTATCTAATTCAAATATTATAGAAGGGCTTACAATCACACACGATTGTTCTTATAATACCCTTGCACCCCCTCAGACCAACTCCCATTGCCTTGGAGGGCAATTTTCTGCCTTTTCTCGATTGTGATATATAAGCTGACACAGACATGCATGGTACCTTCACGCAGCATCCCAAGGGGCATGCAAACATGCCAACTACATACGTGTCTCTTACTCTCCTCTTCAAGAAAGCAAGTCAGAATATGGAACTGACATTATTTTAGGGCTAACCATGTATCCACTCACTTTAAACAGATTTTTACAGTTCTTTTTAATGCATAAGCATCCACTGTTGTGCACAAAAGATGATTTATACATAATGAGTTTTTGAGAGATTAGAAAGAAGACATAATATCGTCCCAGTTTGTGGTGTTACATGTATACAGCAGCCCCCCAGGTGAGATCACAGGATGAAGTCCAACCTCCTTAGGTGACATCCAAGGGTCTTTAGCACCTCTCCCTCAATGTTAAGCTAGCCACCCTTTCTGCTCATCTGATCTGGACAGTGTCCTGGGTCCAGTAACTGGACTTGTCCTTGTTTCTGAGCCCCAGTACCAAATACAGTCCCTGAGCTCTGGCCATACAATAATCTGCCAGTTTCTCTCCCATGGACTGGACCCCCTCCCTCCAAACTCCAGGCTGGTATTTTGGGCCATGCTGGCCACCACTGAACTTGTGGGATACCCTGCCTTCTTTCCTGAACTCCAAGCACTGTCCTCCCTTCTGTCTGATCACCACCTTGGCCCATCCACCACGATGCCCTTCCTAGGTCTCAGATCTCCCATCACTAGAAGTTACTGAGACTTGGAGTGAAGTAGCTGTACTCCTCCAACTCTGCTCTCTGCTGCCAAACAGAATCCTTTCTGGGCACCGGAGATCACCTTGCTCTGTCTGTGGTGACCCTGGCTCACCCTTTGCTCACCTGTCTGGTTATACCCAGCCACGCAGGGCAAGCTCTACAGTATACATCGGCCCTAGCTGGAATCTGATGACTTCATGATTACCCTGCAGTTGTTCAAGGGTCAGTGAAACCCAGCTGTCAAGAAAGTTGTTTGGAGCCAGACTACCTGGGTTGAAAAATGTGGCTCTGCCTCTCACTTGCTCTGTGACCTGTGTCACTCACTCAGTCTCCATCTTGGTTTCCTCACCAGTACAATGGGGATAATTAGAGAACTCATTTCACAGGGTTGTGGTGAGGATTAAATAAGAAAATAGCTTAGGACCTGTTATATAGTAATTTTTTTTTTTTTTTTTTTGAGACGGAGTCTTGCTCTGTTGCCCAGGCTGGAGTGCAGTGGCGCAATCTCGGCTCACCGCAAGCTCTGCCTCCCGGGTTCACGCCATTCTCCTGCCTCAGCCTCTCCAAGTAGCTGGGACTACAGGCGCCCGCCACCACGCCCGGCTAATTTTTTTTTGTATTTTTAGCAGAGACGGGGTTTCACCGTGGTCTCGATCTCCTGACCTTGTGATCTGCCCGCCTCAGCCTCCCAAAGTGTTGGGATTACAAGCATGAGTCACCGTGCCCGGCCATATAGTAAGTTTTTAAGAATGTTAGCAGCTATTATTGTTATTATTATTTTTCAGTACTTATCAGTGGGGCCAGAGCTCAGTTACTTATTACTTTCAGAGGTAAGCCCTCCTAGTCCTTGTTTCTGCGCTGGGCAACCTTTGAATATATAGCAACAACCACAATTGAGCCACAAGGAGCAGCCAGTGTACAGCAAGGATTTCTGGTCTCATAGCAAAACATTGTTTCTGTTTAAAGAGGGCCAAGTTTCCCAGGTTTTGATCTTTTTAAAATTTATTTCTTTTGTTTTTGAGACAGAGTCTCATTCTGTCACCCAGGCTGGAGTACAGCAGTATGTAGTTGGTTCACTGCAACCTCCACCTCCTGGTTTCAAGTGATTCTTTTGCCTTAGCCTCCTGAGTAGCTGGGATTACAGGCATGTGCCACCACACCCAGCTAATTTTTGTATTTTCAGTAGAGATGGGGTTTTGCCATGTTGCCTAGGCTAGTCTCGAACTCCTGGGCTCAAGTGATCCATCCACCTCGGCTTCCCAAAGTGCTGGGATTACAGGTGTGAGCCACTGTGCCTCACCTGGCTTGGAATTATTTATAATTTATTGGTAGACTAGTTAGGGTAACAAAGCAACAAAGAAGGAAAAGAAGGTGTCTGAAGGGCAAGGAGAAACAAGGAAGAGGGAAGAGCTGAGCAGAAAGCAAGCAAAGCAAAGGAAGGTTGAAAAGGAAAGAAAGAGAAAGAAATATATTATTATAAAGAATAGGTGCCTGTGATGGATAAATAACTGTAAAGGTGCATGCAGCCTTAGAAAAGGTAAGCCGAGGGTGGAGGGAAAATATAGAAAATATAGAGAAATAAATATAGAAAAAATATAGGGAAATTAAGAACCAGTAAAGAATTAGAAAGCAACTAAAAAAGGCTAGTTAAAATTTTGTATGATGTTTCGCATTCCTGATGTACCTTTTAATTTTAAGCAAGTTGAGTGCTGCCTCTATGGTATTCAAATGGAAATGAAGGCAAGCTTTGCACATATTCCCAGCTGTGCCCTCGTACATCTCACTCCGGGTTCCTCATTTACAATGAGCATCAAGCTCCATTTTCAGAGCAAAACACATCTCTTGTGCACCATAATGCACCCTCCCTTCCTATTGCACTTCCATTCTTTGGTGAGTTTTATTAGACATATTAAAATCTCAGGATGCTCTTATACCCAACCATAGTTTAAAAAAAAAAAAAAATGCCCCAAAGTTGGGTTTTTCTTAGAGGGAAAGCAAGGTAACTAACAAAAGGCTCACTTTTCCCACTAAAGCCAACAAATTCCATTCTGATTCTTATCACTTAGCACCTCCGAAAAGGCACTGAAATACTACTAGGGCTTAGTTTCATTGTGTGAATTCCAATAGCCTTAGGTGCAGTTTTGATTCTTTGAGCCCCCTGGTGACAGGGGCTGGGTGGTGGGGAAGATACATTATTTCCTCTAAGACCTGCTTTTGATGGCAAAGTGTAAAAAATGACATTTGCAGTAAGGGAAGAGTGGCTGGATATTGAGCACATAAATACAGCTTGACAATGGAGGAGTCTCAAAGTTACCCACTGAGGTTTGGGGACTATTGTGTAGCCATAAGAATATCACTTAGGGGCCAACATCTGCTACTGCACCCTGTATTATTTGACTAAATAATCCTGGAGCTTGTGTAAGACCAACATTAATGCAATTAATAATTCAAATATTTTAATTTTGGGAAACAAGAAAATGAACTGAAGTAAGCGAAAAAACTCAGTTCATTTTGTTATTTAAGTGTGGCACAGTAGTTAAGAATTTGGATCCTGGAATCAGGTTGCACGGATTCAAATTTCACTTCCATTATTTACTACTTGTATAACTTTGAGACAAATTAGTTAACCTTTGCAAATCTCAGTTTTCCCAACTATAAGTGGGGATAAGCATGTATCTATTTCATGAGCTATTATAAGGATGAAATGAGTTAATAAAATATATAAAATATTGGCTGCCGTCTAGGAAGCACTCATGAAATATTAGTTGATGCTCTCCTTGTTAGTGCTGTTATTATTAGAGAAATGGATGTACCCTACATTGAGTCATAGATACAATATAGGTTAAAGACAAGAGTGGCTTTTCCATACATGACAGATGCTAGGATATAAAGGTCAATGATAGGATTCCTGCCATCAATGACCCAAGATCTAATGGGAAAAACAGATTGGAAGCAAAGAACCACAGTATGGCATGATAAGCATCGTACATTAATTATTTGAACACACCAACAAAGAGCCCAATCAAGATGAGCTATGGAGCAATTAGGTACGTTTCATAGAGGAGATGGACACTGAAAAGTGAGAATGAGTTTAATGGTAAGAGAAAAGGTTAGGGGAGGGGACTCCAGGCATGGCATGGGCAAAGGCATAGGGGAACAAAGTAGGTTGGAACATCATAAATAGCTCTGTGTGGCTAGACTGCGAGGGTCATGAACATAGAGGTGGACAGAGTTGCTTTGGATGACACCAGAAAGTAAATTAAGGCCAAATTATGAAGAATCTTGAGTGCTATGCTTATGCTTTTGTTTCTCTGTAGGCAGTAGGGGGTGAAATAATTACATTTATGTTTTAGAAAGATCACTGCAGGTATACATCGTGATATTAAGAAACTGGTGGTTGTCTTCAGGTTGGGATAGAAAAGAAAAAAAAAGAAACTGGAGGCATGGAGGTCATTTAGTAGTCTACTGCAGTAGTCCAACCAAGAGTTTATTAGGGTCTAAGTTAGCAGTGGTGGAAAAGAAGAGAGAGATTTCAGAGATGTATACGTGAAGGGGTGGTGAGGGCCACTGTGCATGACAGGCTCACTGTGGGAAGAAGTGGAAAGTATTGAGGTGTTTGAGTTTCTACTCTGGACACTTGAATGGTAGACTCTACCATTAGCCATATTAAAGAAGGAGAAGCATGTGCATGGGAATTTCCCCCAAGGGACATCCTGTTAAAAGATAAAACCAAAACTCAGGGTCAGTAAGATTGGATCTGAGCACTTCTATTGTGAGTGAAGCAAAGTCAGCTCTCTACATTGTTATCGACTCAAGAAAAATAGCAACCCCCTCAGAGTTTTGTCTAGTTGCTTGTCTGAAGTAGAGGTTCTGACCAAAAGGTAAAGTCTAACAATAAGGAAGGGATAATGAGTTCTTCAAGGTCAAGATCAATGGACTGGGAATATTCATGGAAGCTGGAGAAGGGTGTGTCATGTCAAGTATATAAAGACAGCTTGGACATCTTATTTAAGAAGGGTTAGAGGGAGAAGAAGGAAGAAAGGGGGGGGTTCTATAATTTGGGGACATGAAGTATGTGATATGATTGTGAGCCCCTCCATAGGAGATGAAGATGCAGAGCTGGGATGCTGCTGAGAGCAGCGGTGCCCCTCTGGGTTTCCACCACTGCATGGACACACTATCATTGACTGGTACTCATATGCTTTGCTAGGTCCATTTTTATACCCCTGGGACTTGTCTGATTACCAAATTGAAAACAGCTGAGTCAAGGATTCATGCAACATTCCTGTCCTGGTATTCCAAGGTTGCCCATATGCCATTTACTTTTCTCCTAGAGGTTATGGAGGTGGAATGGATTTCATGAAACTCTATCAGGCTGCTCAGACTAAAGAAGGGTCTAGTCTATCTTTAACTCTTTGCTGACACAGTTGACTGAAAATACTAGGTAACAGCTAAGAAGAGGCACAGAGCATGAACATTAGGAGTTAGACATTCTGAATGGCTGTTCCTATCACTTACTTGTGTGACTATAGGCAGGAAACTGTACCTCGGTTTCCTTTTCCACGAAACGGAGATAGGAAGGGTACATATGTCATAGGCTGTTGTGGGATAATACATGTAAGGGGTGAATTGTTCCAAGATGGCCGAAAAAGAACAGCTCCAGTCTACAGCTCCCAGCATGAGCAACGCAGAAGACGGGTGATTGCTGCATTTCCAACTGAGGTACCAGGTTCATCTCACTGGGGCTTGTCGGACAGTGGGTGCAGGACAGTGGGTGCAGCCAATCGAGTGTGAGCCGAAGCAAGGTGAGGCTACGCCTCACCTGGCAAGTGCAAGGGGTAGGGAATTCCATTTCCTAGTCAAGGGAAGCTATGACAGACAGCACCTGGAAAATCGGATCACTCCCACCCTAATACTGTGCTTTTCCAATGGTCTTAGCAAACAGCACACCAGGAGATTATATCATGCGCATGGCTCAGAAGGTCCTATGCCCATGGAGCCTCGCTCATTGCTAGCACAGCAGGCTGAGATTGAACTGCAAGGTGGCAGCAAGGCTGGGGGAGGGGCACCCACCATTGCAGACACTTGAGTAGGTAAACAAAGCAGCCTGGAAGCTTGATCTGGGTGGAGCCCACTGCAGCTCAAGGAGGCCTCCCTGCCTCTGTAGACTCCACCTCTGGGGGCAGGGCATAGCCAAACAAAAGGCAGCAGAATCCTCTGTAGACTTAAATGTCCCTGTCTGACAGCTTTGAAGAGAGTAGTGGTTCTCCCAGCACGCAGCTGGAGATCTGAGAACGGACAGACTGCCTCCTCAAGTGGGTCCCTGACCCCTGAGTCACCTGACTGGGAGGCACCCCCCAGTAGGGGCAGACTGACATCTCACATGCCCGGGTACTCATCTGAGATGAAACTTCCAGAGGAACGATCAGGCAGCAACTTTTGCTGTTCACCAATGTCCACTGTTCTGCAGCCTCTGCTGCAGATACCCAGGCAAACAGGGTCTGGAGTGGACCTCCAGCAAACTCCAACAGACCTGCAGCTGAGGGTCCTGACTGTTAGAAGAAAAACTAAAAAACAAAAAGCACATCCACACCAAAACCCCATCTGTACATCACCATCATCAAAGACCAAAGGTAGATAAAACCACAAAGATGGGGAAAAAACAGAGCAGAAAAACTGGAAACTCTAAAAATCAGAGCGGCTCTTCTCCTCCAAAGGAACGCAGATCCTCACCAACAATGGAACAAAGCTGGACAGAGAATGACCTTGACGAATTGAGAGAAGAAGGCTTCAGACGATCAAACTACTCCAAGCTAAAGGAGGAAGTTCAAACCCATGGCAAAGAAGTTAAAAACCTTGAAAAAAAATTAGACGAATGGCTAACTAGAATAACCAATGCAGAGAAGTCCTTAAAGGACCTGATGGAGCTGAAAACCACAGCACAAGAACAACGTGACGAATGCACAAGCCTCATTAGCCGATTTGAACAACTGGAAGAAAGGGTATCAGTGATGGAAGATTAAATGAATGAAATGAAGTGAGAAGGGAAGTTTAGAGAAAAAAGAATAAAAAGAAATGAATGAAGCCTTCAAGAAATATGGGACTATGTGAAAAGACCAAATCTATGTCTGATTGGTGTACCTGAAAGTGACGGGGAGAATGGAACCAAGTTGGAAAACACTCGGCAGGATATTATCCAGGAGAACTTCCCCAATCTAGCAAGGCAGGCCAACATTCAAATTCAGGAAATACAGAGAACGCCACAAAAATACTCCTTGAGAAGAGCAACTCCAAGACACATAATTGTCAGATTCACCAAAGTTGAAATGAAGGAAGAAATGTTAAGGGCAGCCAGAGAGAAAGATCGGGTTACCCACAAAGGGAAGCCCATCAGAGTAACAGCTGATCTCTTGGCAGAAATTCTACAAGCCAGAAGACAGTGGGGGCCAATATTCAACATTCTTAAAGAATTTTCAACCCAGAATTTCACATCCAGCCAAACTAAGCTTCATAAGTGAAGGAGAAATAAAATACTTTACAGACAAGCAAATGCTGGGAGATTTTGTCAACACCAGGCCTGCCCTACAAGAGCTCCTGAAGGAAGCACTAAACATGGAAAGGAACAACTGGTACCAGCCACTGCAAAAACATGCCAAATTGTAAAGATCATTGAGGCTAGGAAGAAACTACATCAACTAATGAGCAAAATAACCAGCTAACATCATAATGACAGGATCAAATTCACACATAACAATATTAACCTTAAATGTAAATGGGCTAAATGCTCCAATTAAAAGACACAGACTGGCAAATTGGATAAAGAGTCAAGACCCATCAGTGTGCTGTATTCAGGAGACCCATCTCATGTGCAGAGACACATATAGGCTCAAAATAAAGGGATGGAGGAAGATCTATCAAGCAAATGGAAAACAAAAAAAGGCAGGGGTTGCAATCCTAGTCTCTGATAAAATAGACTTTTAAACCAACAAAGATCAAAAGAGACAAAGAAGGCCGTTACATAATGGTAAAGGGATCAATTTAACAAGAAGAGCTAACTATCCTAAATATGCACCCAATACAGGGGCACCCAGATTCACAAAGCAAGTCCTTAGAGACCTACAAAGAGACTTAAACTCCCACACAATAATAATGGGAGACTCTAACACCCCACTGTCAACATTAGACAGATCAACCAGACAGAAAGTTAACAAGGATATCCAGGAATTGAACTCAGCTCTGCGCCAAGCAGACCTAATAGACATCTACAGAACTCACCATCCCCAAATCAACAGAATATACATTTTTTTAAGCACCACACCACACCTATTCCAAAATTGACCACATAGTTGGAAGTAAAGCTCTCCTCAGCAAATGTAGAAGAACAGAAATTATAACAAACTGTCTCTCAGACCACAGTGCAATCAAACTAGAACTCAGGATTAAGAAACTCACTCAAAACTGCTCAACTACATAGAAACTGAACAACCTGCTGCTGAATGACTACTGGGTACATAACGAAATGAAGGCAGAAATAAAGATGCTCTTTGAAACCAATGAGAACAAAGACACAACATACCAGAATCTCTGGGACACATTCAAAGCAGTGCGTAGAGGGAACTTTATAGCACTAAATGCCCACAAGAGAAAGCAGGAAAGATCTAAAATTGACACCATAACATCACAATTAAAAGAACTAGAGAAGCAAGAGCAAACACATTCAAAAGCTACCAGAAGGCAAGAAATAACTGAGATCAGAGCAGAACAGAAGGAAATAGAGACACAAAAAACCCTTCCAAAAACCAACAAATCCAGAAGCTGGTTTTTTGAATAGATCAAGAAAATTGATAGACCGCTAGCAAGACTAATAAAGAAGAAAAGAGAGAAGAATCAAAGAGATGCAATAAAAAATGATAAAGGGGATATCACCACCGATCCCACAGAAATACAAACTACCATCAGAGAATACTATAAACACCTCTACGCAAATAAACTAGAAAATCTAGAGGAAATGGATAAATTCCTGGACACATACACCCTCCCAAGACTAAACCAGGAAGAAGTTGAATCTCTGAATAGACCAATAACAGGCTCTGAAATTGTGGCAATAATCAATAGCTTGCCAACCAAAAAAAGCCCAGGACCAGATGGATTCACAGCCGAATTCTACCAGAGGTACAAGGAGGAGCTGGTACCATTCCTTCTGAAACTATTCCAATCAATAGAAAAAGAGGGAATCCTCCCTAACTCATTTTATGAGGCCAGCATCATCCTGATACCAAAGCCTGGCAGAGACACAACAAAAAAAGAGAACTTTAGACCAATATCCCTCATGAACATCGATTCAAAAATCCTCAATGAAATACTGGCAAACTGAATCCAGCAGCACATGAAAAAGCTTATCCACCATGATCAAGTGGGCTTCATCCCTGGGAAGCAAGGCTGGTTCAACATACGCAAATCAATAAATGTAATCCAGCATATAAACAGAACCAAAGACAAAAACCACATGATTATCTCAATAGATGCAGAAAAGGCCTTTGACAAAATTCAACAACCCTTCATGCTAAAAACTCTCAATAAATTAGGTATTGATAGGACGTATCTCAAAATCATAAGAGCTATCTATGACAGACCCACAGCCAATATCATACTGAATGGGCAAAAACTGGAAGCATTCCCTTTGAAAACTGGCACAAGACAGGGATGCCCTCTCTCACCACTCCTATTCAACATAGTGTTGTAAGCTCTGGCCAAGGCAATCAGGCAGGAGAAGGAAATAAAGGGTATGCAATTAGGAAAAGAGGAAGTCATATTGTCCCTGTTTGCAGATGACATGATTGTACATCTAGAAAACCCCATTGTCTCAGCCCAAAATCTCCTTAAGCTGATAGGCAACTTCAGCAAAGTCTCAGGATACAAAAATCAGTGTGCAAAAATCACAAGCATTCTTATACACCAATAACAGACAAACAGTGAGCCAAATCATGAGTGAACTCCCATTCACAATTGCTTCAAAGAGAATAAAATACCTAGGAATCCAACTTACAAGGGATGTGAAGGACCTCTTCAAGGAAAGCTACAAACCACTGCTCAATGAAATAAAAGAGGATACAAACAAATGGAAGAACATTCCATGCTCATGGATAGGAAGAATCAATATCGTGAAAATGGCCACACTCCCCAAGGTAATTTAAAGATTCAATGCCATCCCCATCAAGCTACCAATGACTTTCTTCACAGAATTGGAAAAAAGTACTTTGTAGTTCATACAGAACCAAAAAAGAGCCCACATTGCCAAGTCCTAAGCCAAAAGAACAAAGCTGGAGGCATCACACTACCTGACCTCAAACTGTACTACAAGCCTACAGTAACCAGAACAGCATGGTACTGGTACCAAAACAGAGATATGGAGCAATGGAATAGAACAGAGCCCTCAGAAATAATGCCACATATCTACAACTATCTGATCTTTTACAAACCTGACAAGAACAAGAAATCGGGAAACGGTTCCCTATTTAATAAATGGTGCTGGGAAAACTGGCTAGCCATATGTAGAAAGCTGAAACTGGATCCCTTCCTTACACCTTATACAAAAATTAATTCAAGATGGATTAAAGACTTAAATGTTAGACCTAAAACCATAAAAACCCTAGAAGAAAACCTAGGCAATACCATTCAGAACATAGGCATGGGCAAGGACGTCATGTCTGCAACACCAAAAGCAATGGCAACAAAAGCCAAAATTGACAAATGGGATCTAATTAAACTAAAGAGCTTCTGCACAGCAAATGAAACTACCCTCAGAGTGAACAGGCAACCTACAGAATGGAAGAAAATGTTTGCAATCCACTCATCTGACAAAGGGCTAATATCCAGAATCTACAATGAACTTAAAGAAATACCAGTTGACCCAGCAATCCCATTACTGGGTATATACCCAAAGGATTATAAATCATGTTACTATAAAGACACGTGCACACTTATGTTTATTGCAGCACTATTCACAATAGGAAAGACTTGGAACCAACCCAAATGTCCAACAATGATAGACTGGATTAAGAAAACATGACACATATACACCATGGAATACTATGCAGCCATAAAAAATGATGAGTACATGTCCTTTGTAGGGACATGGATGAAGCTGGAAACCATTCTCAGCAAACTATCACAAGGACAAAAAACCAAACACCACATGTTCTCACTCATAGGTGGGAACTGAACAATGAGAACACATGGACACAGGAAGGGGAACATCACACACCAGGGCCTGTTTTGGGATGCGGGGACGGGGGAGGGATAGGATTAGGAGATATACCTCATGTTAAATGACGGGTTAATGGGTGCAGCATACCAACATGGCACATGTATACATATGTAACTAACCTGCACATTGTGCACATGTACCCTAAAACTTAAAGTATAATAAAAAAAGACACATGCACATGTATGTTTATTGTGGCACTATTCACAATAGCAGTAACTTGGAACCAACCCAAATGTCCATCAACGATAGACTGGATTAAGGAAATGTGGCACATATACACCATGGAATACTATGCAGCCATAAAAAAGGATGAGTTCACGTCCTTTGTAGGGACATGGATGAAGCTGGAAACCATCATTCTCAGTAAACTATTGCAAGGACAATAAACCAAACATCGTGTGTTCTCACTCATAGGTGGGAATTGAAGAATGAGAACACTTGTACACAGGAAGGGGAACATCATACACTGGAGCCTGTCGTGGGGTGTGGGGCTGGAGGAGGGATAGCATTAGGAGATATACCTAATGTAAATGACGAGTTAATGGGTGCAGCACACCAACATGGCACATGTATACGTATGTAACAAACCTGCACGTTGTGTACGTGTACCCTAGAACTTAAAGTATAATAATAACAAAATTCATCTAAGGGGCTTGGCACAGGACCTAGCCCCTAGAAAATGCTTGGAAGCAGTAGCTGTTGTTCTTGCTGTGGTAGTGGTATTAATAGATACTGTTGTCTTTGCTACTTAGGCCTCCTGAATAAAAGATTTAACTGTGAAGATTTCCAGCAAAACAGTTATGTTTTACCTTACCTCACCTGTGATTTTTCTTGTGATTTCTCATTCCAGTGGAGGCTTATTTATGATAGAGGTTTCGGAGTGTAAAGACTTAAGAGTGGGGATGTTCTGGCTGCAGAGATAAAATGTGTGGCCGGTGTTTACGTGTAGCTGACAATTTAGATATACATTTTGGAGTGTATAAGTATGCTGAAAACATTATGTTCTTTGAAAAATAAACACGAATAAGCAAGTATATGTTCCAGACACAAATGCAGATCTACATCCTGTCCTTTATGTTTGGCACAACTTCCCTTGAGTTTGGAGTACTTAGTTCTGCCAAGATGTAAGCTAATTTCAGGCTATGGATAAAAGTCCATTGGAAACTAGATTGAAAATGAATACACAGACTGATTTCTTTTGACCTAAGCTGCAAGCATACTGACACTCTTTGGTAGGAAGACAGATGTAATAGCTTATCAAGGCATCTGGCCTTTCTTCCCTAAGGCTTCACTCTGGGTTCCCTGCCCGGGCAATTAGGGATTTATCAGAGTCAAATGCACATCCCCAGAAAAGCTATCCTTTCAAGTGGATTTGCTTTTTAAAATTCTAGTGTTACTGGGTGGGGAGTCTTCTCAATGTCAGACTGAACAAGTTATATGGAAAAAAGAGGGGCATTTTATTACGGAATATGAAGTCGTTGTAGGAGCTTTATATGTTGGTATGAAACCATAAGTGGTTGAAAAACAAATCCCAGACTGTCAGGGGTCTGAGCAAGAAGTGGAAAACCTAAAACCTGAAAACCATTGTGGTTATTTCACAGTTAAATAAAGAGAATGATATAATGCCAGAAGTGCATCTCCTTCCCTCACTTTTTACTGTCCCAAGCTATGAGGAACTCTAGGCAGAATTGTGGCCTAATCCCAGCTTGCCATTAAAGACAATGCTTGGTGTGCACCATGGGTCAGCAGTGAGATCTCAGGGTGAGTCTCCACATTGCTGCTCTTTGATGTACTCAGGCTTCAGTGGGAAACCTGGAAGGGAAGGAGCCTTAATGGGAATGCGTTCTCTTGATGCAAGGAGCATATTCTCCCTATGAACATCCTTTACAAAATCACAAGTATACTTTGACAATAAGGGGGGAATACATGGAACATATATTTAATATATTTAAAGAACCGTAAAACTCCTGTATGCAATGATCCAGAAGAACATTTAACACCGCCAAAGCAAATATTTTTGTGGAGTGATATCTTGGAAAGAATCCTTAGAAGGCAACAACAAAGTTTTGCAAAATTGATGGATATGTACCTATGACACAACTCATTCAAAACATAAAATTCTAAAGGTTGATTCTGAACTCCCCTCCCCCACCCCTTACCACCACATTGGCTTTGACTATTAATAGGGGAAGATGGTTTATAAGATGTTTTGAGAAGGCTTCCTCCCAAGTCATCACTTTCGCTAACTGCCAATGCCTAGACTTCCTTAGCACAGGGTAAAGCTCTTCATTCCTCGTTGAAGATTAGGCCTTACAAGGCAAGGACTTGGGAGAGGTAATATTTGAGCTTGTATTCATACAAGATACAAGTGAATCAGACTTATTCCTGAGAGCAGAAAGAGATGGGAACAAAAGCCTAAGGCCAACAAAGGTATCTCCACCATGAAGCATGGAAGGCAGGCAGCGGGTGAAAAGGAAGTTGCAGACACAACATTATCATGGTAACAGCTAATATGTAGAATCTACACTAGGTCATATTCATGTATTATATAAAACATATGGAGTTTGGTAAGAGGATCTGAAGTTATTGTAACACCATGTATTTCAGTAATTAAAAGCAAAAAAGAGATTTATAACCCTTTTCATTATATTAACCATTAAAAAGCACTTGCAATTGGTTACTTTAATAATTTTGCACCAGTAAATCTGTTGCTTCAGGCTATCTATCACCAACATCCTGCAGACGGTACAGAATTATTAACCATGTGCACTGAAAACATGAAAAAATAGCCAAAGAAGATTGTTTCACCAACACTAATATATCACTAAAATTAAAATTAAAACAGCTTTGGGATATATAACAGTTGCCAAAACTATTGTTTAAGCCCACAATTGGAAGCAGATTCCATCTACAATCTCTACAAATAACTGAAATCTTATTTCCATTTGGAGCAGTTAACACTCTGTAAGACCATATTATATTATAGATCATATTAAGACCAGATGCTATTAATAATAAACTCACAGATTTGTTGTATATATATACACACACACATATATGTACACGCACATATATATCTATATTTCACTTCCATTTTTACTTTTTAAGTGAAAAAACTTCTTCCCTAGTCTCAGAAGAGAATCAAGTCAAAAATACGTCTTAATAATGCATTATCTTGTTTTTTGCGAAAACTGAATAAATAATTTTAAAAGGAAAGCTGACAGAAAGACAATGGGTAAGCTAGGAAGCTGCTACTGCATGACACATAAAAAGAGAAGAAAATAATTTTAGTTTCTTGCTGAGACGGATTAAAGTAAATCACTAGAAAAATAATGTTTTTCTCTGGTCAAATCTGCTATTAACCGTTGGGCTGAAGCGTATGCTTGCGTGCATGACTATGTTGAAAAGAAATTAAATATTTAAAATTTTAAAAGGGAAAGAATTCATGGTTAACACTAGAATTATATTGAAAACTGCACCTTGATTTTGGAATCAGTGGTTTAAAATCAGGAAAGTGAATGAAAATTGGCAACAATACTATTGGGAAGAAGTTGTCTTAGGGCAGAAGAGAAAGGCAAAGAGGAAAAGAGAAGCAAGAATATGTTGTAAAACAGGTTCTGAAATTATTATGAAGACTACGGAAAGTGCACAGCATGGAAACAGAATTAGCATCAATTTGGCAGAAAATAACATAATGAAAGTTAATTGGATGCTTGTGGCTAATGTAACATTCAGGCTGTTTTGGCCTATCATTCTAGGAGATCATGATGACAGCTTAAACAAGTGTTGTATATGAACTGATATTTTTCCTGACACCACACTATCCACATCCTAAAAGCAGGGCAGGTAGACTATTTCATTCATTCTCTCCTTCACTCACTAACTCACCCACTCATTCATTCATGAAATACCAGTTGAGAATATATCAAGACCATTAGTATATGCTAGATATTGTGGTAGACATGAAAAATTTGTTACACTCATATATATCTTCAAAGTACGTACAGTGAGTTTCATCAAACCTAGATGTAGTTAATGATAAGGCATACTATTGCTTTACGTACATCTAAGAAGAAAAACGCTGTTAATTATATTTGTGACACCATTGATTATGAGACACATCTTGACTTCAAAAAGGCTAAAGTGTGAAAAAACATGCAGCTGGAATAAATGGATACCCACACAAAATAATAAAAATCCAGGGTTCAATAATAATGTCAAGCCATTACACATAATAGCCTCTGGATATTTCATGTATGGCTAGTATGTTATTTTCTGTCATTGGGGAAAAATTCAAGAGTATTTTGAAATCTTTCAAACAAAATGTTCTTTTTATGCTTACAAATTAAAAGATAATTCATGCTCTACTACTCAGCCATAAAAAAGGAAGGAATTAATGGCATCTGCAGGAACCTGGATGGAATTGGAAACTATTATTTTAAGAGAAGTAACTCAGGAATGGAAAACCAAACATTGTTCTCACTCATAAGTGGGAACTAAGCTATGAGGACGAAAAAGCATATGAATGATACATTGAACATTGGGGACTCAGGGGAAAGGCTGGGAGGTGGGTGAGGGATAAAAGACTACAAATTGGGTCCAATGTATACTACTTGGGTGATGGGTGCACCAAAATCTCACAAATCACCACAGAAGAACTTACTCATGTAAGCAAATACCACCTGTTTCCCAAAAACCTATGGAAATAAACAATTAAAAAAACTTTTGACTGAATTAATGCAAAAAAAAAAAAAGATAATTCATTCCCTTTTAAAATTCTATGTCAAGAAACTTTTAGTCACTGGGTGGAATCAGAGCCAGGACTAGAGTTAGGCAAGGGAGACATCCTGTCTCTCAGGATCATGCAGTGCAAGTGCTGACCATTTGCATGAACCCAAGAGTGAGTGCCTCCTTAGATTTTGCATCCTAGGTAACTTGTTTGCCTCCCCCAGTCCTGATCATGGGTGAAGTAACAACTTTGCAATAGTTTTTAATATTTTACCCTTGGATCTTCTGGACTGCTGACTTTTTCATTTTTCCCTCTACATCTACTCTACCCCCTTTTGTCTGCATTATCCTGGGCTCTGGAATGCAGACCAATGTAGATGGCATCAATTGGGTTATCATGCTCTTTGGTCTTGAATTGGTTTAGCCAATAGGAAGCACTGGCAGGATGTTGGAAGGAGAGAGGAGAGTGAGACAGGGTATCTATTTCTTCCTTCCTGCCAGGTCACCAGGCTTGTCTGTGTTCTTCTATCAAAGCCTCAGCTCCTTAATCCCTCTCTATCTACCCTACCAAGCTACCCTCTCTGGGTTCTGGTAAATATTCCAATTTGGAAATTTGTTTGAGTTCATTGTAGATTCTGGATGTTAGCCCTTTGTCAGATAGTAGGTTGCAAAAATTTTCTCCCATTCTGTAGGTTGCCTGTTCACTCTGATGGTAGTTTCTTTTGCTGTGCAGAAGCTCTTGAGTTTAATTAGATCCCATTTGTCAATTTTGGCTTTTGTTGCCATTGCTTTTGGTGTTCTAGACATGAAGTCCTTGCCCATGCCTACGTCCTGAATGGTATTGCCTAGGTTTTCTTCTAGGGTTTTTATGGTTTTAGGTCTAACATTTAAGTCTTTAATCCATCTTGAATTAATCAAAAAGTGGGCGAAGAATATAAACGACACTTCTCAAAAGAAGACATTTATGCAGCCAAAAAACACATGAAAAAATGCTCATCATCACTGGCCATCAGAGAAATGCAAATCAAAACCACAATGAGATACCATCTCACACCAGTTAGAATGGCCATCATTAAAAGTCAGGAAACAACAGGTGCTGGAGAGGATGTGGAGAAATAGGAACACTTTTACAGTGTTGGTGGGACTGTAAACTAGTTCAACCATTGTGGAAGTCAGTGTGGCGATTCCTCAGGGATCTAGAACTAGAAATACCATTTGACCCAGCCATCCCATTACTGTGTATATACCCAAAGGATTATAAATCATGCTGCTATAAAGACACATGCACATGTATGTTTATAGCAGCACTATTCACAATAGCAAAGACTTGGAACCAACCCAAATGTCCAACAATGATAGACTGGATGAAGAAAATGTGGCACATATACACCATGGAATACTATGCAGCCATGAAAAACGATGAGTTCATGTCCTTTGTAGGGACATGGATGAAACTGGAAACCAAGGACAAAAAACCAAACACCACATGTTCTCACTCATAGGTGGGAATTGAACAATGAGAACCCATGGACACAGGAAGGGGAACATCACACTCTGGGGCCTGTTGTGGGGTGGGGGGAGGGGGGAGGGATAGCATTAGGAGATATACCTCATGTTAAATGATGAGTTAATGGGTGCAGCACACCAACATGGCACATGTATACATATGTAACAAACCTGCACGTTGTGCACATGTACCCTAAAACTTAAAGTATAAAAAAAAAAATTCCCATTTGGGTATAGGGTCGTAACTGCTCTCCATTGATTCCAGTCCTGGGGTACTGCACTATTCCTTGTTTTCTAAAACCAGCTCATGTAATAGTTCCTTGCTAAGTTCCTTTAATTTACTGAGCTTGAATGTGCCATTGTGTTTCCTATCTGGCAACAGACTAGTGTAGAAAGCTATTCACATTAGTAAGCATGCAGCAGTAAAAACGTTTCTCTTAAACTGGAAACTAAGTTTTCAGGGACTTGAAATTTCTTAAGAAATCCATAAATATAATAAACAAATCTTAAACGTAGCTTTGTTTCCAGCCTTAATGTTAGAATTGTATCTTTAAATGTTTCTCTAAGGCACCTGAATATTCCTGTACAACTTGACACAGACTGCTCCTATTCCTAGGCTGGATCAGGTTTTCACAAGAAATTCACATACAGGTTGTGGCATCTGACAATGGCAGATGTCAGGAGTGCAGATCATATCATAAGATATAGTAGGACCTACACAGGAGGAATGAAAGTGCTGCTGAACAGAATCCACTTATGACGCCTTAAATCAAAATATGCTTTATTAAATGCTCCAATGTAAACCTATGAATTCCATATAGATGTTAAGAGTTCTCAGAAGTCTTTCTAGAAGCTGAAATTCTACCCTAGTGAGGTACATCTCACCATCTCAGATGGAGAAATCTAGATTCTACTGGCTTTCCTGATGATTACCTTGGTGAAACAGTTTATTTTCATGGTGAAAACACCAGTCTCAGAACCGTAAGTGGAAGGAAGCTCAGATGATCGCACCCTACCATGTCATTTTAAAGATAAGAACACTGAGACCCACAAAGATTAGCTAATTTGAGAGAAGTTACATTGGTAGTAAGCAACAGAAGAATTAAACAGTTTTTTTTTTTTAAATTTTAATTTGGCATGCTGCCTACCTTGATGAATAAAAAGGGAGAAATTATAAAAATTTAAAAATCCTTTGGCATGAATAGACTTTTATGAGAAGATTTAAGTGTAGAAATTATTGGAATATACATATTGCTCGAGATGTCCATATATAACAATGCAAAGTGAACTTGAAATCTGCAAATATTATTGTAGTGTGGTAGAATGTGGCATTTCTCAAACTCTAGCAATTTACTTAGCACCTTTGTGTTTTTTTTTTTTTTTTTTTGTAGAACTGAAAGATACTTTATTTAATGTTTTTAACTTTTCTGTCAGTTTTTGCTTCATGTATCCTGGGACCTTGTTGTTGACTGCATCTATGTTTATAATTGTTATATATTCCAAATGAATTAACCCTTTCATTATTATAAAGTGTTCCTTTTCGTCTCTCCATATGTCATAAGTCTATTTGTCTGATATTAGTATACTACTCCAGATCTCTTGTGGTTATTGTTTGCATGGTTTATCTTTTCCCATCCCCTTTCCCTTCAGATATTTGTATCTTTGAATCTAGGTGAAATTAGTTTTTTTTTTTTTTAATTCAGTTTGACAGTATCTGCCTTTTGATTACATTGTTTAGTTCATTCACATTTAATGTTATTGATATAGTTGGATTTACTTCTTCCATTTTGCTATTTGTATCATATGTTTATTTGTTGATTTTAAAAAATCATATTTTTTGTTATTTTCTTAGTGGTTGCTCTAGAGGTTACAATATATATCTCAACTTATTAGACTCTGCTTTGGATTTATAATAACTCGATTCCAGTAAGATGTAGAACATTTGCTCCACTCTTACTTCCTGAACCAGATATGATTTAACAACACCCTTTGTGCTGTCATATATATTACATCTATATATGCTATAAACACAATTCAGTGTTGTTACTTCATATCAATCTTGCATCTTTTTAAAAAATTAAGAGTGAAAAAAGTATATTTACAAAGTTTTTCTATTAATCTTATTTACCACTTCTGTTACTCTTTATTTCTTCCTGTGGATTTGAGTTACTGTCTCATGCCACTTCCTTATTCCACTATGGCTTCCTTTCCTCGCTCCTCATTTGTGCTATTATTGTCAAATACATATCTTTATATCCTATAGACACAATTGAATTTTATATTGTTTTTAGTTTTAAAAAGAAAGGAGATACAATATGTAATTATGCTGTTTTTTATAGTTAATACATAGTTACCTTTGCTAGCACTTTTTTTTTTTTCCACGTGGATTTAAATTGTATTCTGGTGTCATTTCCTTTCATTAAAAAAAACTTCCTTAGTAATTACTCTCAGGCAGGTATGCTAACAACAAATTCAGTCTTTATTTAGAAATGTGACTTTGTCTTCCTTTCTGATAGTTTTGCTGGATATTGGCTTCTTGCTGATAGTTTTTTCTTTAAGCACTTTATGTTATCTCACTGCTTTGTGGACTTCATTAATTCTGATAAGAAGTCAGATATTCCTATTATTGCAGTTCTCTTGTATGTGATGAATAACTTCTGTTATTGCATCCAATATTTTCACTTTGTCTTTCAACATTTTGAGTATAATGTGTCTTGATATGGCCTTCTTTTTGTTTTCCCTACTTGTAATTCATTGAACTTCTTGAAGGTGTGGATTGATTTTTAAAAATCATATTTGGGGGGTTTTCAGCCATTATTTCTTGGATTATTTTTTTCTGCGCTTTCTCTTCTCCTTCTAAAATTTCCATTACACACATGTTGGTGTTCCAAATGGTATCTCAGAGGTCTCTAATTATCTGCTCATTTTTTCTTCTTGTTTTATTTTGTTCTTCTGATTATATACTTTCTAATGATGTGCCATCAAGTTCACTCACTATTTCTTTTTCTAGCTCAAATATATAGTTGAGCCCTTTTAGGAAATTTTTCATTTGTTATTATACTTTCACCTCAAGAGTTTTTAATTTTTTGTATAATTTTTCTTTTTCTTTTCTTTTTTTTTTTGGAGACTGAGTCTCACTCTGTCACCCAGGCTAGAGTGCAGTGGCATGATCTGAGTTCACTGCAACTTCTGCCTCCTGTGTTTGAGTGATTCTCCTGCCTCAGCCTCCCGAGTAGCTGGGATTACAGGTGCCTGCCACCACACCTGGCTAATTTTTTTGTATTTTTAGTAGAGACAACTTCTCACCATGTTGGCTAGGCTGGTCTCAAACTCCTGACCTCAGGTGATCTGCCTGCCTTGGCCTCCCATTCGATAAATTAGCATTATCATTCTTTTACTTCTTTAAACATGGCTTTTGTTAGTTCTTTAAACATTTCTAATAGCTGCTTTGAAGTCTTCGTTTTCTAAGTTCCACATCTGTGCCCCCTCAAAAGCAGTTTGCATTCCCCTAGCCTGCCCCACACATACTCTTTTTTTCCCTCTTTATTCCTGTACAAGGGCTGCACTATTCTGCTTCTTTCCATGTATATATATATTTTTGGTCAAAAACTGGACATTTTAGGAAATACACTGTAGCAGTTTTGGATTCTCATTAGCCTCCTCCCCCACACCCAGGGCTTGTTGATAATTCCTGGTTTTGTTAATTTATTTAGTGGCTTGCCTAGACAAATTGTTGGAAGTCTGTTTTCCTTGCCTTGTGCAGCCTCTGATGGTTACTGCTCAGTTTTCTTTCTCCTTTGTTTTTAAGTCTTTTTTTTTTTTTGAGACGGAGTCTCGCTCTGTCGCCCAGGCTAGAGTGCAGTGGCGCAATCTCGGCTCACTGCAAGCTCCGCCTCCCGGGTTCACGCCATTCTCCTGCCTCAGCCTCTCTGAGTAGCTGGGACTACAGGCGCCCGCCACCACGCCCGGCTAATTTTTTGTATTTTTAGTAGAGACGGGGTTTCACCATGGTCTCGATCTCCTGACCTCGTGATCCACCCGCCTCGGCCTCCCAAAGTGCTGGGATTACAAGCGTGAGCCACCGTGCCCAGCCTGTTTTTAAGTCTTTCTAAAAGATGTCCCTGGGTCAGTGTAGCTTAATGTTCAGTTCGTGTTATTTTGGTCATAAGTTATGCTTAAGCCTCTTAAGTCAGAAAGTCTTTTCACTCTTGCTGATGGATCTTTGTGTGGCTTGGGGAATGCTTTCAAAACAGCCCCACTTTCATCCAGGCACTAGTAGCTTCTCAGGGGCATCCAAGGGGGTATAACCTAGTACCATATATACAGCCTTTGGATCCCCAGGCATGAATGTGATCCCAGAAGGGCCTTTTTTATCTGTCTTTTTCCCTGTTTTATCTGTTGAACTTTGGCTGGTCTGCCTTTTTGTTTGTTGCTAGTAGTTTCAAGTGCTATTAGTCTCCACTTCATTGCTTGCCACTGAGATGTCTATTCATTTCAAAAAACCTGAAGGCATAAGTTCCTCCCTGCTCCATTCCAAGTAAAGCCAACTCTCTTGGCAGGGCTGTGGAGCCATAGACCTCCCATTTTACCTCTCTTGGAGTGATAATATCTACCCTACAAGCAAGCAGTTGGGGAGAGGATGGTGGGTCCCATCTTCCTGGCTGGGCCTACTTTTGTGGATACTCTACCCTCTGAGCAGAAGCTGGGAGGGGAGGTGACAGCCCCACAGTCTTCTCAGTTTTTTCCTCCTGAAATGGCACCTCTGCCTATAAGTAGAAGCTGAAAAGGTGGTGATTGGGTCCCTAGTATTCTCAGCCTGCGGCATGTGGGGTAGAACCTCTATCATACAGGTGGGAAAAGGGAGCATTATTTTTTAAAACCGCATACACTCAGAGCATCTGCAACACAGAGCTGAGGGTGGGATGGGAAACACTAGTGGTCTGCCTCTCCCAGGGTGAAACCAGAGCTCTCTGATGGGGAACTGGAGGAGTTCCTGTATTCTTGGTTGTATTCACTGGGAATAGTGTTTTCATAACATTGAAAGAGCAGTGGAGGGAGAAGAGAATCTTCTGGCACAAATGTCACAAACTTGACATTCTAACTAAAATTGAATAGATTTTCTTGAACAAATGCTTCTGGATTCTCTACACACCTTTAGATCAATTTCTAGAGACTTTAAACGTTTTATAATTTTCACTGGCTTAAATGCCCTTTTTGTTGAGGAGAATGTCTGCCAAGCTCCCCACAGAGGCATTCTGGAAGTCTTGCTTAATTGATGTTTTACAAGCTTAGTTTTATTTTAAAAGCAATAATGTCTACGAAATCATGGTTTGATATGCTAGCTAATGTGTTAATACCTCTTAACCCTCAGTGTACTATAGGATCCATTGGGCCTATTTTAGTTTTGGGGTTTCTCTTTTGAGTAGTTCTACTTGTAAGTAAGTATTGATATTTTATGACTTTTTAAATTATTTCCCATAAATCAAAACACATAGAGAAAGCTTACTTATTTAAAACAGAGAATAATACTCATTTTGTTTTGTAATTCACATAGATCCATTGGACCGTTTTTGAAATCTAAGATACATTATAGAATCACTAAGATTTTATTTTTCCTGTGTCTTTTTTTTTGAGATGGAGTCTCACTCTTGTCGCCCAAGCTAGAGTGCAATGGCGCGATCTCGACTCACTGCAACCTCCGCCGCCCGGGTTCAAGCGATTCTCTTGTCCCAGCCTCCCACGTAGCTGGGATTACAGGTGCTCCCCTTTGTATTTTTAGTAGAGATGGGGTTTCACCATGTTAATCAAGCTGGCCTTGAACTCCTGACCTCAGGTTTTTCCTGTATCTTAAAAAGTATGCTATTTCTTCATTCTAGGAATTATTTCATCATTACTCATTATTCCCAATGATGCTAAAAAAGACCAAATTAGGCCGGGCATGGTGGCTCAGGCCTGTAATCCCAGCACTTTGGGAGGCCAAGGCCGGGAGATCACCTAAGGTCAGGGGTTTGAGACCAGCCTGGCCAACATGGCAAAACCCTGTCTCTACTAAAAACACAAAAGTTAGCCAGGCATGGTGGCGCATGCCTGTAACCCCAGCTACTTGGGAGGATGAGGCAGGAGAATTGCTTGAACCTGGGAGGCAGAGGTTGCAGTGAGCCAAGGTCATGCCACTGCACTCCAGCCTGGGCAACAGAGTGAAACTCTGTCTCGAGGAAAAAAAAAAAAAAAAAGAAAAGAAAAAATACCAAATTAATATGAAAATAAAAAGATTAATGGTACTACCTAGATATAATAGTGAAATGAATCATCTTTATTATCCTTCAGTTTTATTATGTTGCCTAAAGTATCACATCAACTGTCAAAAGGCAAAACAGGAAATATTCTCTTTGTAGTCTACTTTTAGCTTTCACAGAACACAATTGAGAATTCAGATTTCATTTCTCATTTCTTACCTATATGGCAAAAATAACATTTACAAAAATCCATTTCAAAATTATCAGACATATGAGAAGACAAATGCAAAGATACAGCAGGACTCTATACTGTAAGGTTGATAGGCAAATTGATTGGCAAGATCTTAGGCTATGATACCGCAGCTGACAATTTCCTAGGTGATTTTTTTTTTGAACTCAATCTATGCATCTGTAATACAATTCTAAGAAAAAAAAGGAGGAAATATGCCATTCTTATCCAGTTATTGAACAAAAACTTTATGTAACATTTTGTAATATCCCACGTTTTTAAAAGAACATATCCATTATCCTTTTATTTTTATGATGTTTTGTGCACTTGTTCATCTTTAACCAGGGCCTATGGGTACTCTTAATTTCAGAGAATTGCAAGTTGAGGCTGACAAGGATCTTTAGAATCAGAGTCAGGGCCTAAAAATCCTAGAGCTCATTTCAAAGTCCATTCCAGTTCATGACTCAAGTTCCTCCCATGGAAAAGTGATGGTCAGGATAGGAAAGGAGTTTAAATAATGTCATGATCAAAATTAACTAAAGCAATGCGCTTCTGAAATTTTAATATGCATACTTATCACCTGAGGATCTTGTTAGGATAAAGACTTTGAATCAGTAGGTATATTAGCAGCTTGAGCTACTGTAACAAATTACCATAAACTGGAAATGGATGGTTGAAACAGAAATTTGTTTCCCGTAGTTCTGAGGATTGGGAAGCCCAGGATCAAGATGCTGGCCAATTAAGTTCCCGAGGAGGGCTTTTCTTGTGGGTTGCAGATGGTGGCCTTCTCGTTGTGTGCTCACATGACTTTTTTGCTTTGAACACACATGCTCAGAGAGACAGCACTCTCTTATAAGGACACTAATTCTATCAGATCGGGCCCAATGTTTATGCTTTCATTTACCCTAATTACCTGTTTTCAAGCCCTATCTTTATAGTTACATTGGGCAATAGAATCTGGCTGGGGGATGTGATTCAGTCCGTAGCAGTAGGTACTATTGGGGTCTGAGATTCATTCTGCATTTCTAACAAACTCTTAGGTGATGTGGATGCTGGTGGTCTTTGGACCACATTTTGCGTATTGGGGCTCTGAAGCCAAAGGCCCCAGGTTCTGCTACAGGACAGAGTAAGGGTATTCAATGATGATGAGCAGGACAACTCACAGCTAGCAATGTTCACAAGGCCTGTTCAGAAATAATGCTGCTGCTATTAGCACTCTATAATATTTATATGTAAGATGTCACCAAAGAAAGCATGAAGACATGAAGAGAATCCCACAATGGCAGCCAATTATTCAAGAAAAAACCCCAGGTGAAACCGCCTCGAGCAGGGTGTCTTTCGGACACCTGAACCTTTTCTAAGCTATGTGAAATTCTCCAGATTAAATGTTCCACCCCTCCAAATCTGAAAGTCTATTTCCAAAATCCCCTTCTTTGGAACATTATTAAAAGTATGTTTTCAGCTAATGCAAAGACACAAAAACACGAGTACCATAACAAGAGAGTAATGTTAGTACCTAGAAGGAAAAGAAAACCTCACCTAAATTTCCAAATTGGTACTTTTATTCACTCTAAATAGGTATGTGCAGCTTAAAAAAAAATCAAGAATCGGGCCATTTTGCCATCATTTTATCTGGACTGCTAATGAGCATCACCAGCCAGGAAACGTGGGAACTGAATTTACAAAAGATCTGCATAAAAATAAAAGGAAAAGGAAAAGAAAAAAGAACCCCTGCCGGGACCGCATTTTGACAATTTCTTGCAAGAGAGGCTAGCTAATTCTGGGCTCAGAAATACCAGTTTTCTCTAGTGATTACGTCAGTGGTTCTCAGAACTACTTTGGATATCTGCGCCTTTCTTTTCCTGGAGCATGAATTGGGCTCGTTTGGATGTGAGGTCAGGCCATAGTGCCCATATTCAGTTACCACCACTGGTATTAACTCAAAATAAAGCTCTGGAGGCTTCAACTGTAAATGGTGTAACATCCTTCTATTTATTCTGATTGAAATATGGCAGACATGAAAATAGTTATCTGATCTTCCAAGGCTTGAACATGAGACAATCCTTTTTGGGATAATGCACAGGCATTTTCAGGCACAGGTGACACAGCAAGAAGGAGTAACTTGAGGTCTCCATATTATAAGCACCTCTGGGAGTCTAGAATGAATGATGGCTTAGCCACTCAGTCCTTTGTTTCCACAGCCTCAAACAGTACACCAGAAAAGCTTAAAATCTGCTGCCAGTATTCAATGTTTCCATTTCATTCCGCTTAAACCTTACCAAGGGCTAAGTTAACAAGGCACAAATCAGTGGTAGAGGATTAAGCAAATATACTTTGCCTGAAGCTGCCCTTCTGCATCAAAGAGAAAGTCAAGATGGCCTAAGCAGAAGCACAGGGTAGAAGCGATTCTTTCCAGCATTTTCTCTGCCTGGCTCTATTTTCCAAGTGAATATTATTATTGAGGTACTGCTTTTCCTAGAAGCTATGCAGGAAGATTAACTTGGATAGAAGCAAGAACGTTTGTTAGCAGATTTGTTTAAAAGAGTTATCTTAATATTAAGAGATCTTGACCAGCAATTCTTTTGATTCCCAAGATCGAAATTTCTTGGTGGTGTGTTGCTGGGGTTCTGGGCTGCAGGAACAGCAGGAGAAGGAGGACAATGAAAACAAATTGAGCTGAGGTGCTACAGTTGAATTTAATAGTCATTGAACAGCAACCGAGATTGTGTTTAACTACTTTAGGGACACGTCTCTTGAGAAGTTCACTTGTTTCCTAAGTAGGACATTTGAGTTGAATAATAAACCCCATTTGAAGAAATGCGGACTTTGTCTCTTTCTACCCGTTAACTCCCTGTCCCAATCTCCAGGATAGCCCCTCTGAATTATAGTAGAGGAGAGGGTTGGAGAGGATAGAGCCTTCTCTCTCACTTCAGGGCCCGCACTGGACTTCTCCATGATCAGCCTAAATTAAACAGTTTTTTGCTTATTTGTTGCCTTGAGATGCTAACTGCAGCCCTGTACTGGCGACACAAAAATCTGGGGTAAGCTGGGCCATAATCAGATTTAGAGTGAGTATGGCACCTCTTACAGCACCCTGCCTGCTTTAGGCATCTCCAACTCCCTATATTCAAAATTCAACTTGTCTGACCTCTGAAACTTAGTCTTTCTTCTCCATTCTCTTATGTATTAATAATATCACCTTCCACCTTGTTACCTAAGCACAAATTCTTGCTCATCTTTGACTTCTCTTACTTCCTATTTTCTATTTCCAGATGTCAGGATCATTTCACTTCCAAAACAGCTTCTGAATCCAGCTCTTCATTTTGATCCTGCTGCTTCTGTATCTCAGGACTTTATTATATTGCTGCAGAATTATTTCTACCCTTTATCTTAGGGCATTGCTGCCAGAATTGTCTTCTTTTGCACTTTGCTATTCTTCTAATTCCTTAAGTGGGATACATAAATTTTATTTGTCTTTTTTTACTTTCATTTTAATTTCCCTAATATACTAAAAGAATTTAAGACTGCATATTTCCCTTTGAGTACAATTTAGCTGTGTCCTATACACTTTGGTATGAATGTTTTCTTTTTTCTTACTGACTAGATAACATTAAATTTCAGCGAGGATTTGCCTATTATTCAAGAGATAATTTAAACTAATGTGTCTTAATTTGCAAGTAATTAAACCTTTTTTGGTAATCATTTGTTGTTGATGACTTACAATACAACTGGATTATAATTAGAGAATGGGGCCTGTAATATCACTCTTTTGTCCTTTCAGCTGAATAATACTTTGGCTGGATGTAGAATTTTAGAATTATGTTTTTAACAATCCTTATAAATTTATTTAGAATTTCTTTATGTCTACAGGTGTCATTTCAGTGTTCTCTACATTCTAGTGTTTTAGATAATCAATAAGTAACCTGTTCTATCAGAAGGTCTGTAAGATTTTTTTCCCCTCTTTGAAATGTGGGAATTTCACCAAAGTATGTCTAAGGTTTGTTTGTTTTTCCTCTTAATTCATCCTCTAAGGCTCAGTGGGACTTTTAATCTGAAGGACCAAATATTTCTTTAGCTTGGGTCCTACATTCAATTTTTCCTTCTGCTTTTGGCTGACCACTTTCCTTCCACCTGCTATTTCATATCTTCTGCCTTCCCATGGTTAATATGGTACATCCTCTGAATTTGTTCTCCAAGTCTCTTTTTTCCACGATTTCTACTTTTGAGGGCTAGTTCTGTGTCTTGAGGTATTTAACTTGATCTTCCAGAACACGAACTCTATTCTCAGCAGTGAGCATTCATTTTTTTTCAATTTGTTGACTGAATTTAAAAAATTCAGAAATATCATTCTTAGTTCTAGAAAGCCCTTCCTGTGCTCTAATTATATCTTTGTTCT
This sequence comes from Hylobates moloch, assembly GCF_009828535.3. NCBI lineage: Eukaryota > Metazoa > Chordata > Mammalia > Primates > Hylobatidae > Hylobates > Hylobates moloch. Next base: position 7,141,016 of record NW_026652297.1, on the reverse strand, counting down.
AATTACTTTTATTAATGTCTTCTCTCTTTCCATTAGTTCTACTATAAATACAGCTGCCATCCCTGGTTGCTCAGCCAGGTCTCTCTTCCCCTGGTTGAAAGAGTCCTCTTAAGTTGGTTGCGATTTTTAATTGTTTTTTTTTCATTGCCTATTCATTTTTGTGTGCTCCCTCAATGCCTGTACAGGTCTGCCTGTTGGGGTATTCGATCAGACAGGGCACGGGTACAGAGGCAGGAGGTATGCCAGTAACTATTCCTGTGGGCCAGTGAACAACAAGCAGGCAAACTGTTGCCCTTCTGCTAAGGCACTGATTGAATCCTTCCAAACTGGGACCAATACTGCCTATCAGGGAAGTCCCATTTCAGTCCAGGAGGGCCAGTAGTCAGTATGACTTGGTAACCTCATCAAATTCCACACCCTGTAATCAGGAGAGACATAGTCCCCTACTAAGGGGACAGACAGATGAGCTCCTTCAGGGAACCACAAAATCTAAGAACTTCTCTTTGAAGAAGGGTGAGACTCCTCCTCCGCTGCTGGTTGCCAGGTGTTGCAAGATGCAATGGAACCAGAAGTCCTGAACTTGCTCTCCCTGACAGGTCCTCTGGACTCTCTAACCTCACTTTTGTTGAGCCAAGAGAAGGAAGTGAAAAGGACAGGGGGCAAGGGCTGTGCTTTGTCTCTGGCAGCCATCTTCTCAGAATCCATGTTATCTCCTAAAGTGCAGGCATGATGACCCCAACACCCTCAGTGGCCCCGCACCTTCTACAGCACAGCATCCGAACACTAACGCTTTTGAGCTATGCCCTCCCCCGGCTGGAGTTATCAGACCAGGCTCCTTCTCCTGTGTTTGCCATCATGTCAAGCTCCTCACTTTCCCCAGACCCAAACAGCAAATCCCTCAGACTCTCTCTGTACACAGTCCCCCACATCTGGAAGTCCCATCAGTTTCCCTGTCTCTGACTTTTGGAATTCTTTTCACTCTCTAATCCAGGTGCCACTTTTTACAGGAAGCATCAGTTGGAATTTATTCCTCCCTCTTTAGCGCCATCAGAGTTCTTGTTTGTTCCTTAGTGGCAGCACATAATTTGCCTTTTCTTAGATTTTCTGTGCACCCGTCTCCCTCTTCCACCCCAAACTCTAAATAACATGAAGGCAGGTTCCAGGTCTGGATCTTTCTTCTCTCTTCCCACAGTGTCTTACATGAAATGGGTGCCCAGGCTTTGTAGCAGGAATTGACAATGGCAAGCAGTTACCCTGGATGTTAGTGGACCAATTCTGATTTTTTCTTACTCTAGGTGGGAGAAAGGGCCAGGAAGCTCTGGCTAAAGTTTTAAACAGAGGAACTGGTCCTGACATCCAGGGATTTGTGGGCTTTCCCTTACAGAAAAGGCCTCTGAATCCTACAGGAGGAACTTCGAATTATTTTCTGCCACCTCATGGTGATGTTATTGAACAGGGAGCAACGGGGTGTGGAATAACAGGGACTGTGGTCCTCTCTAGCTGCTGAATTTCATGGAGTGCCTCCTTCTCAATTGCCTGGGAGTGCGAAGGCAGTAAAGCAGAAGATGGCTGACTTAGGAAAGACCCAGCCCAGAGGTGTGTGCTTTTCCAAAGACTTGTCACAATGGACCAAGGAAGAGGAACTGTGAGAGGGAAATGCCTCTGACACTTCAGGAAGTTTGAAAAGATGCATTATGCTGAGAGGTATAGTCCTGGGGGATGCTTAAGAGTTGGGGGTTGCCGTTTCAAAGGAGGCTCATTATACTAAAACAAGACTCACCCACTCATTCCCGATTACAGACTTCCACCTCAGAGAGATACGCTGGAAACGGTGGTGGGGCAGGGGGAGCCACTGCACAAGAGCGGTCCTGTGGGAGAAGGGGAGGCAACTGGGGGAAAGAGGAACCACAACTTTAAATAACTCAAGAGAACTCTTCACCTGTCACCAGACCTCTACGTGACTCGGGAATGAGCAAAGGAAAGGCTGCTAGCTCTGTCCTTGACCTAGGCTCAACCGTGGCTCTCCTTGTGAGCCCCTTGAAGTAGTTGTTCTCACTGTACCATCTTCTTGCTCTTGCTCTGGAAGCCATATTGCAGGCACCAAAATACAGAGATCAGTATTATTAACTGCGTGTGTACATGTATGTGTGTGCACATGCATGTACACGCATGTGTGTTATGGTAAAGGTGTGTTAGCATGCTCTAAGCAGCCTTCCCTGGGTGAAAATGTACTGGCTTTTTCTGGTGAGGGGCCTGTGGCCCCCTTTAAAAATCCCATTAAACACACTGTCACCTCAAATAGACCATTTAAAGGCAAGGGCCAGTGCCTCGCCCAGGGCTAGACACATAGCAGGCTCTCGAAAAATGTGCTGAAAATGAAATGGTCAGTGTTTGGTGGAAAGGCAGGGATTCAGTCTGATTTTTTCTTTTCAGCTTTCACGTGATTTATCAATTGCATTTCAATTCCTCTTTCCATTTTCACAATTCCTGTCACATGTGTATGTGTGTAGGTATACATGCATTTGTGTGTATATTTGTACATGTGTGCATCTGTAGAGAAGTCTGTGTGTATGTATCTTATGTGTGTATGTCTATATATCTGTCAATATGTGTATATGTCTGCATATCTATGTGTATATTTTCATTGTGTGTGTGGTTCTATACGTATGTGTGTACAAGCAAATCTTGTTTTGTTAAGTTTTGTTTTCTTGCACTTTGCAGATATTGCATTTTGAACAAACTGCAAGTCTGTGGCAACTGTATGTTGAGCAAATCTACTGGCACAATGTTTCCAATAGAATGTGCTCTTTTCAGGTCTCTGTGTTACACTTTGGTGCTTTTAGCGACATTTCAAACATTTCATCATTTATCATATCTGTTAGGGTGATCTTTGTCCAGTGATCTTTGATGTTACTGTTTTATAATTGTTCTGGGACACCACAGACGTTGCCCGTGAAAGATAGCAAACTTAATGGATAAATGTGTGTGTGTTCTGACTGCTCCCCTTGCTAGCTGTTTCCCTCTCTCTCTCTCCCCCCTCAGGCCAGCCTATTCCCTGAGATGGCAGTATTGAAATTAAGCCAATTAACATCACTCCCACGGCCTCTAAGTGTTTAAGTGAAAGGAAGAGTCACATGTCTCTCACTTTAAATCAAAAGCTAGAAATGATTCAGCTTAGCAAGGAAGGCATATTGAAAGCCAAGGTAGGCTGAGAGCTAGGCCTTTTTTTTTTTTAAAGTTTTTTTTTTTTTAATTATACTTTAGGTTTTAGGGTACATGTGCACAATGTGCAGGTTTGTTATATATGTATCCATGTGCCATGTTGATTTCCTGCACCCATTAACTCGTCATTTAGCATTAGGTATATCTCCTAATGCTGTCCCTCCCCCCTCCCCCAACCCCACAACAGTCCCCAGAGTGTGATGTTCCCCTTCCTGTGTCCATGAGTTCTCATTGTTCAATTCCCACCTATGAGTGAGAACATGCAGTGTTTGGTTTTTTGTCCTTGCGATAGTTTACTGAGAATGATGTTTTCTAGTTTCATCCATGTCCCTACAAAGGACATGTACTCATCATTTTTTATGGCTGCATAGTATTCCATGGTGTATATGTGCCACATTTTCTTAATCCAGTCTATCGTTGTTGGACATTTGGGTTGGTTCCAACTCTTTGCTATTGTGAATAGTGCCGCAATAAACATACGTGTGCATGTGTCTTTATAGCAGCATGATTTATAATCCTTTGGGTATATACCCAGTAATGGGATGGCTGGGTTAAATGGTATTTCTAGTTCTAGATCCCTGAGGAATCGCCACACTGACTTCCACAGTGGTTGAACTAGTTTACAGTCCCACCAACAGTGTAAAAGTGTTCCTATTTCTCCACATCCTCTCCAGCACCTGTTGTTTCCTGACTTTGTAATGATCACCATTCTAACTGGTGTGAGATGGTATCTCACTGTGGTTTTGATTTGCATTTCTCTGATGGCCAGTGATGATGAGCATTTTTTCATGTGTCTTTTGGCTGCATAAATGTCTTCTTTTGAGAAGTGTCTGTTCATGTCCTTTGCCCACTTTTTGATGGGGTTGTTTGTTTTTTTCTTGTAAATTTGTTTGAGTTCATTGTAGGCCTCTTACACCAAACAGCCAAATTGTGAATGCAACGGGAAAGTTCTTGAAGGAAGTTAAAGGTGCTACTCCTGGGAACACACCAATGGCAAGAAAGTGAAACAGGCTTATTACTGAAAGGCAGGAAGTTTTAGCCATCTGGATAGAAGATGAAAACAGCCACACTATTCCTTTGAGCCAAGGCCTAACCCAGAGGAGGGCCCTAACTCTCTACAATTCTGTGAAGATTGAGAGGGGTGAGGAAACTGCAGAAGAAAAGTTTGAAGCTAGCAGAAGCTGGCTCATAAGGTTTAAGGAACGGAGCTATCTCTGTAACCTAAAAGTTAAAGGTAAAGCAGCAAGTTATCCAGAAGATCTAGTTAAAATCATTGATGAAGGTGGCTACACTAAATAACAGATTGTCAACGTAGACAAAATGGTCTTACGTTGGAAAAAGATGCCGTATAGGACTTTCATAGCTAGAGAAGAAAAGCCAAAGCCTGGCTTCAAAGCTTTAAAGGACAGGCTGATTCTTTTGTGAGGGGCTAATGCAGCCAGTGTCTTTAAGTTGATGCTGATGGTCATTTGCCATTCTGAAAATCCTAGGGCCATTAAGAGTTATGCTAGATTGACTCTGCCTATGCGATATAAATGGAACAACAAAGGCTGATGATGCCACATCTGTTTACAGCATGATTTACTGAACATTTTAAGCCCACTATTGAGACCTACTGCTCAGAAAAAGATTCCTTTCAAAACATTGCTACTCATTGACAATGCACCTAGTCACCTAAGAGCTCTGATAGGGATATAAAAGGAGATTGATGTTGTTTTTGTGGCTAATACAACATCAGCCAATGAATTAAGGAATAATTTCAACTTTCAAGTCTTATTATATAAGAAATACATTTCATAAGGTTATAGCTGCCATAGATAGTGATTCCTCTATCACTATCTGGGCAAAGCAAATTGAAGATTCCTCTATCTCTATTTGGGCAAAGCAAATTGAAGACCTTCTGGAAAGAATGCAGCATTCTGGATGCCATTAAGAACATTCATGATTCATGGAAGGAGGTCAAAACATCAACATTAATAGGCGTTTGGAAGGGCTTGACTCCAAGCCTCATGGATGACTCCTGGAGGGGGTTGCGGGGGTGGGGCTCAAGGTTTCAGTGGAGGAAGTAACACAGATGTGGTAGAAATAATAAGAGAACTAGGATTAGAAATGGAGCCTGAAGATGTGACCGAATTGCTGCAATCTCATGAGAAAACTTGCATAGATTAGGAATTGCTCCTGCTGGATGAGAAAAAGTGTTCCGCTGAGATGGAATCTACTCCTGGTAAAGATGCCATGAACATGGTTGAAATAACAAAAAAGCATTTAGTGTATTATACAAACCTGATAGATAAAGCAGTGGCAGGGTTTGAGAGGGCTTCGATTTGGCAAGAAGTTCTATATGGATAAAATTCCATCAAGCAGCACTGCATGCTACAGAGAAATGTTTTGTAAGAGGGAGAGTCAATTGATGATGTAGCAAACCTCACGATTGTCTTATTTATAGATATTGCCACAGCCTCCCTGGCCTTCAGCAACCACCACCTCGATTAGTCAGCAGCCATGAACGTTGAGGCGAGACCCTCCAGCAGCAAAAAGATTACTACGACTCACTGAAGGATTAGATGATGAGCATTTTTTAGCAACAAAGTTTTTCTTTAAGGTCTGGATATATATATTTTTAGACATACTGCTATTGCATACCAAATAAAACACAGCGTTGTGTAAACCTAACTTTCATATGCACTGGGAAAATAAAAATGTTGTGTGACTGGGTTTATTGTGATATTCACTTTATTATAGTGGTTTGGAACTGAACCCACAATATCTCTGAGATATGCTTGTACATCTGTATGTATATTTGTGTATGTGCACACATTACATATGTATATCTGTATATATATGTGTATGTGCACATATGTGTATATATGTCTACATGCATTCACACATATATACATATCAAATATCCACTATGAGTGGGAAATCAAATCATTTCATCATAGGAGCTATACTGAAAAGAGTCTAAATGCCATCTTGCTTGAGTTCATTCCCTGAGTCTTGCAGCATTGCTGGAGGAGGATGGGGAAAGGATAAAGAAGTGGTAGTTATTTTGGTGGGATGGGGTATAGGAGAACATATTGGTATGCTGACGTTTGCCAATCAGTCTAAAGGGAGATACTGATGGTATAGGAGAGAAGGAAGGGATAGCTAAGGAAAGGGAGTGAGAAGGGAGAGAATCCATTGCTCAGGGGAGGAGTCTGCCTTCGACAGGAGAATGGGCGAGTCTTCTACTAGGTTAGGAAGCTCTTTCCAAGTTGGGTGACACTGCTTCACTGCTCTCAGGACAGAAACTGTACTGGCAGACTTTGAAATGCCCCTACTATGGACTGAAATTTGCCTTCCCCCCAAAGTTTACATGTTGAATTCCCAACCCCCACCATGCCTGTATTTTGGGATAGAACTTTTGGGACACAGTTCAGGTTAAATTAGTTCATAATGGTAGGGTCCTAATTTGGTAGGACTGGTGTCCTTATAAGAGAGAGGGAGGGGAAGAGAGGGAAAGGGAGGATGGAGCGGGGAGGGGGGAGAGGGAGGGAGGATGGGGAGAAAGGGATGGATGGAGGGAGAAAGGGATGGATGGAGGGAAAAAGGGATGGATGGAGGGAAAAAGGGATGGATGGAGGGAGGGAGAAAGGGATGGATGGAGGGAGGGAGAAAGGGATGGATGGAGAGAGAGGGAGAGATCAGCCCCTGTCTCTCCACATGGAAGCACCAAGAAAAGGCCGTGTGAGGACAGTGAGAAGGTGGCTGTCAGCAAGCCAGGAGGAGAGCCCACACCAGGAACAGACTCCACCAGCACTTTGATATTGGTCATCTCTGACTCCAGAACTGTAAGTAATAAGTGTCTGTTGTTTAAGGCACGTGGTCTATGGTATTTTGTTCTGGAAGTCTGAGAAGACTAAGGCATTCTTCAATAACTCCCCCCATATGGCCACGGAACTATGGAAGAGCATCCTTCAAGGCCTACAGAGCCTCTAAGGAGTATCAGCATTCTGTAGTTCTTGCCTTCCAGTTCAAAGAGCCTCGCTCCATGCACTTCTTGTGGTCTGCTGCCATCCCATTCTACTTGGGTACTCAATCCCTCCATGTACTGCATGTAGAAAGCAGACCTAGCAAGAGAGTCTGTTTTGAGCACCAAAAAGTTGACATACAAATCTATGTCAAAAGTTGGCATACAAATCTCTGGACCAGATGCCCAGATTATCACTCACTAGTCACAAAACTAGTAAGTGATAATCTGGGCATCTGGTCCAGAGATTGAATTCTTAACTCCATACAGCCTTACCATGAAGACTAGGTAGCAGATGTGGGAGGAAGAAATAAGGAATCATAACCTTAAAGCAGATTAAACTCTCTGTGCCTTAGTTTTCTTATTTGTAATGTGGGCACAGTAATATTATCTTTTTAGGCTTGTTGTAAAGAATAAGAAAGTTAATGTATATATGGTTAACAGTGTTGGCTCTTTTTTGCTGCCCCTCTCCCTCAAGTTCATTGCAGGTGATCCAAGGCAGTTTCTGGAGCAGAAGCGAGGACATCTGAGGTCTAAGCATGAGCTTTTAAAAGAAATTACTTCTTGATTGTAACAAGAGGAGGAGATGGGAACAAGTGAAGCTGGGTGGCAGGTTTGATGGTGGAAGGTGAGGGGGGTTATGCCTGTTGGTTTCTGTATTCTTAAGTCAGTGAGAAACAAAGTCCTCAGCTGATGAAGAGCATGGAGAAGTGGCTGTGGTTGGTTTGTAAAGGATGCAGAAGGAATACATTATATGTCAAAGGGAGGGGCAAAATGAACCTTCTAGAGAAACCTAGTAAGCTTGCTGAGCAATATTGAGTGCCAATTTCAGTCTTGAGATCATGAGTTTAAAGTGAAAACAGAGGCTTGATTGTGTGAATTTCTTCCAATATCCAGCAGCCCAGGTGCTGGCAGGGAGAAGGCATGGAGTTGCTTTCTGATTGACTGTCCTCGTTTGCAGGGAAGTGTGCCCACTGTGTACTGAAGTCTGCTTTTATACACAACGATTGTGCCAATTTTTCATAATGCATTATGTTAATAATGAAGGGAAATATACTAGAGTTCTCACCTTGCTGCAGCTTCATTTTCATTTTCTTATGCATTTCCCTTGATACTACATGTGTAAATTACCAGTTTATGGTAATTTAATTTGCGGAATGCTTTGGACCAAGAACCCATTTTCTTAGTTTATGTGACTTTGGTTACTATATTTTCTTTTCATTACCCTATTAGGGTCTTAATCTCTGCCAAAGCAACAGAGGCACAAGATGGTAATGAACGCTGATACTTACAAAGCACTTACTATGTGCCAGGCATCGCTCTAAGCACCTCACACAGAGAAACTCACTTATTTCTCACAACAATCCCATTTTGCAGGGAGGGCACAGAGAGCTTAACTAACTTGCAAGAGGTCACACACAGAGTATCAGAGCTAGAATTCAACCCAGGCAGCCTTGCCCTAAAGTTCATGCCCAGTACCTCTATGTTTCTCTAAGTCACTGTTGAAAATAAGGTAAAACATTTGTGTTTCTTTAAAATATTAACTTCCTAGAAATTTTATAATAGGCCCCATCTACCTCTAACTGTGCTATCTCCTTCCGTTTCTATCAGTTTACATTTATCTTCCTCTTCCCCATGTCACTAAGGATAAAAACTACCAGTACCATCCATCCAGCCAGCTAACCAGCGTGTATTTATGAAGGCCTACCCTGTGTTAGCGTGGGTGAGATGAAGTTGACCAAAACACTCTCCTTATATCCCCAGAACTCACAGTCTAGCTGGGGATCCAGATAAATGAACAGGCAAGTTACAACAAAGGATGCAGATAAACCCCCACAGGCACAAGGCCCTATGAAAAACAAGATACAAAAAGGGAAAGAACAGGTTGATGATGCTGAATTTATTTCAGCCTCTGTGGGAGTCCTTTTAGTCTCTGAGCAGATGCCAACTCATCTGATTGTGTTGGAGAAATACTGTGGCAACAAGATGCCAAGGACTGTGGTCATTTTGTTCTTGCATTTCTCGAACACAGGGAGTATGGAATGCTGGGAACTAAAAATGATATTCTGAGGTAACTTTTAGCAATTTTGTCTCTTTGTCTAAATGGGACATGGCCAGAGTTCCATGAATAAACTGGACAGGGTCATGTCCTAGGTGTGTTTCTGGCCATGATGGATAATGTGACAGCGGGCTGAACAGAAAGAAGGCAGATTCTGGAGTCCCTTGCACATTGAGTCCAATCTCTACCCAGACATTTACTGGCCGTGCGGCCTTGGAGAAGACATTTAAGCTTTCTAAATGGCAGTGTTCTAATTAATGAAATGAAGAAAGTAATATCTTTCTTTAGGGACATAGTAAGGATTAACAATGAGTTTGTAAAGTTCTTAGTACAATAGGCATCCAATCAACTGAAGCCATCAATATTTATTATTACATTTAAGCATGACAGTTAAAACTCTATGGCAAAATTTTCTTAAATACATCCTTTATTGCCAGAGCAGTCATCTACCGTCCTAGTTCTACCTCATCTTGGGAATATCGGAAAGGGTGAAAATGCCATCAATATGCAACTTATACACAATTGCTATCTTTTGAAGATTATCACTGGGCTGTACTTAAGAAGTGACATGATCATTTTAACTTGTGTTAGGCTGTTAACCTATACAGTTACAGTTTATTATTACTATTATTATTACGTAATATTCTGGTGAGAAGAAAGGTGAGGGAAATCAATATTTGATTGTTTCTATCTACGAGGCATTGTGCCAAGTGGTTTTACATACATTTAACTATCACAGTTGCCCTGGGAGCTTGGTGGTAGCATTATTCGCATTTTAAAGATCAAGAAACAAAGCTCAAATCAGGCAAGAGAAAGAAATAAAAGGCATCCGAATATGAAAAGAAAAAGTCAAATTATCTCTCTTTACTGAGGATATGATTCTATCATCAGCAAAGAAAATCCTCAAGACTCTACCAAAAGGCTCCTAGACCTGATAAACAATTTTGGTAAAATTTCAGAATACAAAATCAATGTACAAAAATTAATACATTTCTATACATCAATAATGTCTAAGCTAAGAGCCGAATCTAGAACGCAATCCCATTTACAACAGCTAGACATAGATTAAAATACCTAGGAATACATCTAACCAAGGAGGTGAGGTGAGAGATCCCTACAAGAACTACAAAACACTACTGAAAGAAATCAGAGATGGCACAAACGGAAAAATATTCCATGCTAATGGATTGGAAGAATATTAAAATGGCCAAAGCAATCTACAGATTCAATGCAATTCCTATCAGACTACCAATGTCATTTTTCATAGAATTAGAAAAAACTATTCTAAAATTCATATGGAACCAAAAAAGAGCCCAAATAGCTAAAGCAATCCTAAGCAAAAAGAACAAAGTTGAAGACATCACATTATCTTACATCAAACTATACTATAAGGCTACAGTAAGCAAAACAGCATAGTACTGGTACAAAAACAGACACATAGACCAACTGAACAGAATAGAGAACTCAGAAATAAAGCCACACACCTTCAACCAAAGTCAACAAAAATAAATAATGAGGAAAGGACCCTCTATTTAATAAATGGTGCTGGAATAACTGACTAGCTACATGCAAAAGAATGAAACTAGATCATACTTTTCATCACATACAAAAATTCACCACATACAAAAACTCATCTTAGATTTAAGATGAGTTAAAAAATTAAATGTAAAACTTCAAACTATAAAAACCCTAGAAAGAAACCTAGGAAATACCATTCTGGACATTGGCCTTGGCAAAGAATTTATGACTAAGCCCTTAAAAGCAAGTGCAACAAAAACAAAAATTGACAAGCAGAACTTAAACTAAAGAGCTTTTGCACAGCAAACGAAACCATCAACACAGTAAACAGACTACCCACAGAATAGGAGAAAATATTTGCAAACTCTGCATTCAACAAAGGTCTAATACCAGAATCTACAGGGAACTTAAACAACCAAACAAGCAAAAAGTGAATAATCCCATCAAAAAGTGGACGAAAGACATGAACAGAAACTTTTCAAGAGAAGACATTCAAGTGGACAATAAACATATGAAAAAATGCTGAACATCACTAATCAGAAAACGCAAATCAAAACCACAATGTGATATTATCTCATGCCAGTCAGAATGGCTATGATTAAAAAGACAAACAAAAACAAAAACAAAACAGATGCTGGCAAGGGTGCAGAGGAAAGGGAACTCATACATAGTGGATGGGAATGTAAGTTAGTTCAGTCACTGTGGACAGCAGTTTGGAGATTTCTCAAAGAACTTAAGACGGAACTACCAAATGGTTAACCCAGCAATCCTGTTACTAGGTATATATCCAAAGGAAAATAAATTGTTCTACCAAAAATACACATTCACTTTTATGTTCATCGCAGCACTATTCACAAAAGCAAAGACATGGAATCAACCCAGGTGCCCATTAATGGTGGATTGGATGAAGAAAATGTGGTACATATACACTATAGAATATTATGCAGCCATAAAAAGAATGAAATCACATCTTTTGCAGCAACATGGATGCAGTTGGAGGCCATCATCCTTAGTGAGTTAACATAGGAACCAAATACCACATGTTCTTGCTTTTAAGTGGGAGCTAAACACTGGGTACACATAGACATAAAGATGGGAACAATAGACACTGGAAACTACTAGAGGAGGGAGGGAGGAGGGAAGAAAGGGCTTAAAAGCTACCTATTGGGTCCTATGCTCATAACTTGGATGATGAGATCATTCACACCCCAAACTTCACCTATACTCATGTAACAGACCTGCATGTGTAATCCTGAATCTAAAATAAAAGTTGACATTATTTAAAAAAAGGAAACAATGCTCAGAGCAGTTGTGTCACTGTTCAAGGTCACACAGCCGGTGAGTATCAGAGCCAGTGTGGCCTTGGCCCTGTGCTCTGTCCCTATACAGCCTTCTGAAACAAGTACTATTGTCACAGCTATTTACAGATGAAAAATGGTAAATCCAGAGTAGTTCAAGACTTGTTTAAGGTCATAGACATATTGGAGAGGAGATCCATGACCCAGTCCTTGCAGTCATCAACTTTTTCCTTGCGCCTCCTAGTGGCAGGCGATATAGTAGAATGGTTAAGAACACAGGCTATTAGGTTTTTCACTGCCAGAGAAGGGAGTTAAAAATATGGAAAAGAAAAGACTAGAATGAACCCTGTGGTATTGAACTGGAATTGAAGGTATTAGAACACACACACAAATATACATGTAGAAATGAACATATATGTAAATCTCTACTTACCCCCACACACGTGCACACACACACACACACACACACACACACACACACACACACAGAGTTCCTAATTCTTTTCACCAAAAGGGTCATCCATGAAGCAGCAGTGAGCACACCTAGCACCAGATCTTGGCTTCTAAATACAATTCTTCATGTAAAGTAACCAGGGATCCTCAACAAAATGGTTGATTCCAAGGTCTGGAGCAAGTAAGGTACCAGATGAGCCCAAAACATCTTATTGCGCCAATTAACAATAAAAAGGCTTTAAAATGATGAGAACATGTTAAGGGCAGAGCAGATGGATTAAAGGGGCTCCTAGTGGCCAAATTAAAGACAATTTGAACATCAAAATAAATAATGGTAGTTACAAATGAAAGTTCATTGAATAAAATGGAAAAGCACGAGTCCATGCTGATACAAATGAATAAATGAATAACTTGAAAGTTGATGAGGACTGAGATATTTATATAGCTTCAAAGTTCCTTTCTACAAAATACTTATTAATTATGGGGGGGTAGAAAGAGTAACTTTACAGCAGAGAAACCTGGTTGACACCATCTTAAGTGATCAAAATGCAGGTCACTAGTAACAGGACATGTCCAAATCACCTGCTAACTGATGGCATGTGACAAGAAGAATGCAGCACTGCTTCTGTTTTTCCTGTCAGCAATGTACAGTCTGAATGTAATCATGAGGAAGTATCAGGAAACACCCAGAATAAGGGATCTCTACAAAGTATCTGATCTGTAATCCTTGAAGATACCAAGGTCATGAAAGTTCATGAAAGATTTAGGAACTGTTCCAGATTAAAGGGGACTAAAGGGACACAAGTAAATGTAACACATGATTCTGAATTTCAGCCTTTTGATTTAAAGGGCTGAGTGAACATGTAAAACCTGAATGATTCTGGTGGTTGCATTGTGGTTATGTAGGATTCTGGTTTGTCATAATTAGATGTTAGTGTATTTGAAAGTGAAAGTGAACAACTTACTTTGAAAAATTCAAGAAAAAAAAGGACATTATACTTGAAACCTTTTTTTTTTTTTTTTTTTTTGGATCACTTATTGCAATGCCTCCTGGTTCCCCTCTGCCTCAGCCTTGGTAGTGGGAGTAGTGGGACAGGGCCCTTTGTATTTTTAGTAGAGATGGGGTTTCACTGTGTTAGCCAGGATGGTCTCAATCTCCTGACCTCGTGATCCACCTGCCTCAGCCTCCCAAAGCGCTGGGTGATCCACTTGCCTCGGCCTCCCAAAGTGTTGGGATTACAGGTGTGAGCCACTGCGCCCGGCCCAAAACCTTTTAAAGTTTGATATTTTTCACAGTAAAAAGTTATCTTCCCAAGAGTCAAAAATCTCAAAACAAAAGCAAGAAAGAATACAGATGCTGCAAACAGGGAGAGGAGTGAAGTGGTTAAAAACACAGGCACTGGGTTTTAATTTTAGCTTTGCCACTTACTAGCTATATGAACCTAGGCCTACGTTATCTGTGTCTCAATTTCCTGGTCTGTAAAATAAGGATGATGATAATAGCACCAACCTAGGGTCCTTGTGAATTTAATGAATTGGCAACCACACAGTACTTAATAGCATGAGTTCTATAATCAGTGCTGAATACTGTTTGTTGTTTTTATTAGAGGGAGGCAAAATATGATTCTATGTGATCCATTTTCCCCACTGGGCATTTGCCAGGGAGAACAGTCTGTTGTGCTCCTTCTGACTTGTTCGGAAGAGTATACTTCAGCTAAAAACACTTGCCATGTGGTCAATCCAATTATTCAGGTAGAGGATTATATATATTGATTTAATAAATGGAGGAAGTTTAAAATTAACAGATATGTTTATAATCTTTTGGTGTACACTTAGTTTTGATGTGGGGACCAATGAAGCTTAGCTTTTTTTTTTTTTTTTAAACTATAATCATCATATCAGGACAAAATATTATATTTGGAATAACCTGGGCAGCAGGATGAAGAAAAAGTGATCACATTGACAAGATGTCTGTTAAGCTTTAAAAATATATATGTATGGTTTATTATAAAGAATTAAAGTATATCCACTACCAAGAATGGCTGTCAGTTAAAAATGAAGATTTTTAAATGGCAATTAAAACAATGTACTGGCTGGAATGGAAATATAGACAGCATTTTGATGTCGACTCTTTAAATTTATTCCTTTTCTGCTCTTTGGGTACTTAATGTCAAACGAAAAAAAATGAAATATAAGGGGCTGTTTGAGTTTGAGAATGGGTAGTGAGGCTAATATTTTGCAAGTGCTTTTTGATGCACATTTTTCTGGTCCATCTCCACTAATCAAATTCAGTTTCAAGAACCCAGAGTTCTTTTCCAGTTAGCTTCAGTTGACATGAGAACAGATAGCCTCTGACAAGGCCTTTTTACTCTCTCATTTGACAGTCTTAAAATGTTACTTTAAAACATTTTAGAAGGTTCACAATGACTGTTGCTAACATGACAAGATGTGCTCCACCTACCCCATAGAAAAGGGTGAAAAACTCCATCTGGAACTGAACTCTGACCTTGACCCAGGGATCCATACTTCTTGACTATGCATCTGCTCCACACTAAAGAGCCACAATGGCTTTTTTTTTTTTTTTTTCCTAAAAAGACAGAATTTTTGATGTACCTTCAAGATTCCATTTATATCAGTGACATAATGGTGTCAGCTCTTTGAAGGAAGAAAGAACAGGCAGAAACTAGTATTATATCGTTAAGTGCCCAAGAATCAATTACATCCTTGCTGAGACAAGAGGCAATTTTCCCATTTAAACTTCACAGATGTACGGACTGGCAAATTATTGTTGGGTTGTTGCTTCTTTTATTATAATTAACAATTAAAAAACCCATGTTATAATGTAATTAGCTGTTTACTGGCTCTTATTGGCACAGGTTGTAGCAGAGATTTTACTTTCAAGGATATGAACTACTAAAAAAGTATTTTAATCAACCCTTTTATATTCAGTCACTAGTATAGAACTATTTTGGCCCCTCACAATTAAACCACTGGAAATTTCCAGGCTCATTTGGATTTATAAGAAACATCTTATGCAAACCTATTGTTTCCTTTCTTAAAATACCCAGCTCAGAGTTTACTGATTCTCCACTTCTGGAAAATGTAGTAGCAATTTTTCTAGCCTTTTTCTCCTCCCTTTTGTTCTGGTTCATCCCTAAATAATTTAAAAAATATCAATTTAGGCTCATATTCTTAATGTTTTTCAAATATACACTGCATGCAGCATGCAGAAAAAACATTTTTGCTCAGGGTCAAGTAGGCATTGTTTGATCACCCAATGCCATGTTGGAAAAAGGAACTAGAAATGGGAATTATTTAGGTTAATAGACAACTGTTCATAATTATGAGAGCTAATATTTACTATGCACCAGGCACTGTTTTAAGTACTATACTTGCTGTTCACATATTAACTCATTTAATCCTCACAAGGACCCTCTGAGATAATTTGTTATAATCCACAGTTTACAGCAGAGGAAATGGAGCTGCCCAGAGGCTAACTAGGCCATGGCTATAGAACTTGTAAGTGGCAGAGCTGGGATTCAAACCTGGGCAGCTGACCCCAGATCCCACACTTGCAGCCGCTACAGGCTACTGGTATCTACAAGGCATTATTATGACTGTTAAAGCAAGGCCCAATCAATGTTTGTTTTTAAAAAACAACTCATGAAAACAAAGTAAAAGTTTAAAAAGCAACTTCTTTGTACGCTGACTATCAGCACCGATGGGATTACTGAGGAATGTTTCACTTGCCTACTCTGTGCCAGGCTAAAGCATGACATAGGTTAAAATGCCCAGAATATATCCATGGAAATGATGGCAAAACTTATGCTTGTGTAAAGCATTCATGCACATAACAGATCACTGAACTTGCCCATATTGCCTTATGTGGTCTCAGACTCTAAATCTAAGAAATGATACCACTATATTTTTGCCACATAATTAAAACCATATAGATATAAATATTTAAGCTACTTTCCACATATTTAAAAAACTATTCGAAATCATCTTCCTGTTGCATCAGGGCATCTCATGTAGAGAAGCAAGTGATCTCTAATAATTAGCAAGTGACCTACTTCTTACTTGTATCCTATCCTTTTACAAAGTAGGACTTGAGGCAACTCACAAGAAAAGATTTTGAACAAGGACAAGCATTATATGCAATTTTTAAAAAAATCATGGGATGTGGGGCATATAGAAAATGGTGGTTTCAGAAAACTTAAGACTGGACATAGATACTACAACTGAGCTGGCATTTCATCCTTAAAGGGCCACAAGGCAATGGTGTGATGTTGGTGAAATGTGCCTTAGGTTCTGATATTTCATCTTTTATCCTGGTTCCCCACCAGGCTGCTAGCACTTAATGCTGATATTTTTCTCAGCCACGTCTCCCGGGGTTGCTTCCCTCAGGGTCTCTTACTTGGCTGTCAGCTCATCTTTCAGAAACCACAACTTGGTATCTGCTCAAGAAACTACCCCTCCCCCATGCAGAAGAATAAAACCGGACTCCTGTCTCTCTCCGTATATACAAATCAACTCCAAATGAACTAAAGACTTAAATGCAGGACCCGGATTATGAAATTACTAGAGGAAAACATAGGAGAAATGCTTCATGAAATTGAGCTGGGCAAGGATTTTTAAAAATAAGAAAGCACAGACAACAAAACTAAAATTAGACAAATAGGATTCCATCAAGCCCAAAAGCTTCTGCACAATGAAGGAAACAAAGTGAAGAGACAACCTAGAGACTCGGAGGAAGTATTTGCAAACTATACATCTGACAAGGGGTTAATATCCACAGTATATGGAGAATTCAGAACACTCAATAGCAAAAAATAATCTGATTAAAAATGGATAAAAGACCTGAATAGACATTCCGAATAGACATTTTTCAGAAGAAAATATACAAATATTCAACAGACATATGAAAAAATACTGAACATGCCTAATCATCAGAGAAATGCAACTCAAAACCATGATGAGATATCACCTCACCCCAGTTAGAATGCTATTATCAAAAAGACCTCCCCACTCCAGAAAAAATGCTGGAAAGGATGCAGAGTAAAAGGAATTCTTTATACATTGTTGGTAGAAATGCAAATTAGTACAGCCATTATGGAAAATGGTATGAAGATATCTCAAAACACTTAGAAGTACTATATGATCCAGCAACCCCATTAGTGGGTGTGTACCAAATGAAATGAAATCAATGTCAAAGAGACATCTGCACACCCATGTTTTCAGTGTACTTCACAATAGTCAAGATACGAAATCAACCTAAATGCCCATCTGCAGATGAATGGATAAAGACAGACAGACAGACAGACACACACACACACACACACACACACACACACACACACACGAATATTAACCATAAAACAGAATGAAATCCTGTTATTAGTGGCAACACGGATGAATCTGGAGGACATTACATTAAGGTAGAGAAGCCAGACACTGTGATCTCACTCATGTGGAGTCCAAACAGTTGATTTCCTACAGGTAGAGAGTAGAATAGTGCCCACCAGAGGCTGCAGAGGGGTGGGGATGGGCATCAGGAGAGGCTGGTCAATAGGTACAAATGTTAGAGTTAGGAAGTTTTGGTGCTCTATTACACAGTAGGATGACTACAGCATGTAAAGGTGAAGTGTATATTTCATGATAACTAGGAGATTTTCAGTGTCACCACAATGATAAATGTTGAAAGTGATATGGTAATTATCCTGATTTGATCATGATACTATGTATACATGCGTTGAAATATCACATTGTGCCCCATAAATATGCATAATTATGTATCAATTATAAATTAAAAAAGAAATTACCCCTCCCAGGAGAGCTTAGAGTAGACGAGCGCACTTGAAAAGGTGCTACAAATATTTATTGTTAGTATAAATGGGACATTTAACAGAGGAATTTCTTTAGGAACTGAATCAAGTGGTAACTCAGGCAGCTGTGGTAGGCTGTGAGGATGTTTGGATGAGGTATGGGGTAAGAGTCCAACTTGAGATGTCGTAACATGACTGTGTGAAAGCAGCTTTTGCTTGACAATAGGAAGAAAAAAGGAGGGGAGAAGGCAGAACAGATAAAAGGCAGAGCCCGGCGGAGTCTATTTGTAAGGAGAAGAGTGGAAAGAGAAGTCCATGCCTGCTACCTTTCTAACCACAGTTCAGGCAGTTCATTTTTACATACACTTAGTGAACCAGACATGTCTCTGCTCTCAGCAAGCCCACAGCCTAGTGGATGATACCAAGAGGCAGCTTCTCTCCATCACTCTGCACATCAGATACCTGCTTGCAGAGGTCTGAGAGGAGGGGAGTGCACACCCAGATGGAGATCACCCCTCCAGAGGGAAAGGCTGAGTGTGTGTGGAGTCCTAGTCCTCAGAGCATGTGTAGGATGAGGCTTCTGCATCAATGCCATGCATGACAGCAGCTAAGCTCTAGTATTACCAGAAGTCAGAACACAGTCAGGTTGTGTTCCCTCACTTGGCCGTATAGACCAGCAGAGCAAGAAGGGCCTTAGAGGTCATCTCTTTCAAATTTATTACCTTACACATGAAGAAACTGAAGCCCAAAAGATGTACTGATTCACTGGATAGTGAATGGCAGAGCTGGAAACTGAAACCAGCCACTCTGGTGCCCTGTCCATTCCAAGTTTTAGGCTCAAGCCACAGCGGCTTGACAGCTATTAGAATAAGAACGCATCTAGGGGAGAGGGCATTTTCAGTCTTATCAGTTGTTTACACTTCAAAGTTAATGACTTCATCAGAACCTTTTGGAGAACAGATTTGGAAAGAGGGTGAAGAGAGATGGGCACCTGGGATCAAGGAAAACAGGTTGTGACCACCAAAATCAAGCTTTGCTGACTCCCAGTGGGGCTCATTAATGCACAGCCACAGGTTCTGCCCCCATCCCCCAGCCTGTGTGTCTTAATGCTTTATCATTTGGGAGGGGAGGATAGAAACTTCTTTTGATAAAACAGAAGTGACTCCAGAGTCTCAAGGAAATTCCGAGGGTTACATACACTCACACACACCTTTCTGTTATGGAGAGGCAGATTCCAGGGCTGGCATAGGGCCTGGTCCCTACTGTTGAATCAGTGATGTTCACAGGCAGGCAGGAAAAGCAGGACTTGGAGGCCCTAGCTAGTCTACCTGGGGCCCTGTGGAAGGGGCAGGGCAGTGATAGCCATAGTGGGGAGTGGGTGCTTCAGCAGCTGCTCTTTTGCTGAGCCCAGCTCCAAGAGGGGGAGGCCAACGAAGCTGCGTGTGTCCCTCTGGGGGAAGCATCATCTTCACTCACATTGGATAGATTTTGTGTTGGCACTGTTGGTTAGCTGACATACCACATCCACCACCCTTTCTGCTGAGCCACCTTCCAGGTGGGCATGGTCGTGTGACCCAGCTGGGCTAGGCAGACTTAAGCTGAAGTCTGTTGGGTAGGGTTTCTAAGAGATTTGCTTTCCTGGTTTAAAAAAGGGAGAGCTAGATCCACCTGACATGCTGCTCTCTTCCTTTTTCCTTCCCACAACGTGGATATGCAGCAGCACTCTTTAGAACCAGCACAAGCCATTACAACAAGGATGACAAAAAGAGACTCATCACTGATTTTTTCCACTAGTTTTGGACTGCTTCCTCTAGGTTTCTTAATACATGAGAAAAATAAGAACCTATTTGTTTAGGACTCATAGTTGGGCATTTTCTTGGCTTTGTAACAGGCATCAGTCCTGGTGGTACTCAAGGCCTTTCACAATCTGGTGCCCTTAAATCTTTCCCATCTCACCTCCTGCCATTTCCCTCCCTTCTCTAAATCGCTTTCCTTCAATTCACAAGTCACAGCCCTGGGAAGCCTTCTCTGGAAGAACTAGTTGCACACAGTGCTTTGAGCTCCAGCTTTGTTTATGCCACTATAGCACATAGAACCATGAATTATTTGATTTTCCCAGATTCCTGCAGTCATCTCTTAATTCTCAGCCCCTACCTTTGCCTCTCTGTAGAATACAGTGTATTCTCAAGACAGCAGAGGAGTTCCTTCAAATCGTCAGTTAGATCACATCCCTTCTTGCAAAATCCTCCAGTAGCCGCCCCTGCCACCCCGCCTTTTTTTTTTTTTTTTTTGCGATGGAGTCTCGCTCTGTCACCCAGGCTGGAGTACAGTGGCACAATCTTGGCTCACTGCAAGCTCTGCCTCCCAGGTTCAGGCCATTCTCCTGCCTCGGCCTCCTGAGTGGCTGGACTACAAGCACCCGCCACCATGCCCAGCTAATTTTTTGTATTTTTAATAGAGATGGGGTTTCACCCTGTTAGCCAAGACAGTCTTGATCTGTCGACCTCATGACCCAATTCTTAAAGTGAAAGGCCAAGTCCTTACAATGGCTTATAAGGCCCTGTATGATCTTCTCGCCCCTCTTACTTCTCTAAACTCAGCCCCTCCTACTCCCCTACATGCTCACCCTTCAGCCACACTGGCCCACTTGATGTTCCTCCAATTTGCCGGGTACATCTCACCTTACAGCCTTGCATAAGCTATTGCCACTGCTAAAATGCTCTTCCTCCTCCCAGTCTTTACTCAAGAGATAACTTCTCAGCGAGGCCTACCTGGACTACCTAATTCAAATCACAGCCCAATCCCATCCCTATAACCCAGCCTCCATTCTCTCTTCCTCTGATCTATTTTTTTTTTTTCTGTACCACTTATCACCTGATATACTAAATAATTTGCCCATTTGTTAAGCTAATTTCTTATGGCTTATTTTCTCTTGCCAGAATGAAAACACCCTGAGCACAGGCATTTTTGTATATTGCAAATGCTCAGAACAGCACTTGGCACGTATGTATTTGTTAAGCGTGTGAATAAATTGATTTGTATAAGACTACTACACACTGAGTAATTACTATGTGCTAAACTCTCTCAGCTCCTGACGATGTAGTGGGAACAGGCCTTGGAAAGGTTCTCAGTGCAGTGAACTGTTTGCCCATTCCAGTTACCTCAACTAGACTAGGCTCATTAATAGGCACAGGGCAAGTATTATCAAATACAGGAAGAATGAGAACTGCAACACTGATTTCTGAAAAACTATCTCATTACAATCACATTCCTACTTCATGCAGAAAAGGAAAACTGGAACAGTTCCAGGTTTTGGAGAGCTTTACCAAGAAAAGGTTGTTAAAACAAGCAGGCTGCCCTGGAATCAGTATTTGAAGGGCTCTCTTCCCCCTAGAATGGTGGCCACCTGGCTGAGCTTGCCCACATTATTTTTTTGAGACGGAGTCTTGCTCTGTCGCCAGGCTGGAGTGCAGTGGCATGATCTCGGCTCACTGCAACCTCTGCCTCCCAGGTTCAAGCGATTCTTCTGCCTCAGACTCCCAAGTAGCTAGGACTACAGGTGTACACACCCACATCCGGCTAATTTTTGTATTTTTAGTAGAGATAGGGTTTTACCATGTAAGCTAGGATGGTCTCGATCTCCTGACCTCATGATCCCCCAACCTTGGCATTCCAAAGTGCTGGGATTACAGGCATGAGCTCCTGTGCCTGGCCTCTTGCCCACATTTTATTCCAGCTGAAGGCATTTCTTACCTTTGGACTCAAAACATGCTCTGATTGGACCAACAGCACCAATCAGCCCTGGTGGTGTTTCAAAGAACTTTCCTTCCTTTGAACTTAACAATAAAGGGAGGTTAGCCTTAACAATGAAAGGTAATTTAGATATATCTTTTTGGCCAACCAACCCTTTTATGCAAATCTAACTGCACTTGATGACAGAAATCAATCTTGATAAGTTTGCTCTTGATTTCATGGAAGGGTGGACAGTTCATGTAACAAAGATTTCTTTAGTTTCCTGATGTGTTTCAGGGCAATAAGAAATCCTATTGACTTTGAACCTTTTTAAAAGAGATGGTTGCTGGGTCCTTTTGGGGGAGTTTATCCCACAAACAGCATGAAGATTTGTTTATTTTTATTCAAAAAATTGTGAATATTTTTTGTGTTTTGACTCTGCTTATCTCTTCAATGGAAAAGTACTTTGTAACGGATAAGCATTTCAGCAGATCAAGGAGATTCATTACCCTGGCAGTTTTTCATTTTCAGATAGAAATGAGTAGAAATTATCCAATTTCCCTTTTTATAATAACATCCAATACATTTAGTGTTCAATTTCACACTGTCCCTTGATTTATAGCAT
Organism: Hylobates moloch; assembly: GCF_009828535.3. Taxonomy (NCBI): domain Eukaryota; kingdom Metazoa; phylum Chordata; class Mammalia; order Primates; family Hylobatidae; genus Hylobates; species Hylobates moloch. The sequence continues at coordinate 7,118,275 of NW_026652297.1, read as the reverse complement.
TTGCTAGATTAATCGAGATCTGGTGATATTATAAAAGGTGGGGGTGTTCTGTTAACCCTTTAAGGCCAGGAGGCAGGCATACAGAACACCACGGGAAATACACTGACTCTGAAACATACTCCAGAAAGCAATTAACTTATGTTCTATTTATTTGTGTTTCCATCTTGTCCTACCCAGCTCCAAATCTTGAGGAAATATGCATATTCCTGACAGCAGCAGAGTCTCTCAGAAAACTTTATTAGAACCAACTGGAAAGTAAGCGGGAAGGTGCATATGAAACCTTTCGAATTCTGATGGTTTTGCAGTATAGATAACCTGTATCTTCTATACCTTTGCATGCCAGGTTTTCATTGAGGATGACTTGCCTTTCACTGTCTACCTCTCTAGGGGGCGCTGTGCTTTGGACGAGGCTTTCCTGGCTCTGTCACTTACCTCTTAACTTCATCTCTCTGGGTCTCAGTGTCCTTATGTTTCAAATGGACACAATAAGATGAAAAGTAAAGTATATGGCACATAGTAGCACTGTATAGTAATACCCCCCAAACACTAAATTTCCCTTAATTTAGGCAATGTTTACAGCTCATTTCAAGTCCTAGCATCTTTCTCAAGGTGGCTCTTGAATTAAAGTGTGCAATGGTACGCAGACATGTGAATACAGTTCTGTCTGCAAATATATTGAAAATCATTCGATTACAGAAACTAGGTGTTAAATTGTGTTCCCTTGGTTTCCTATATAATGTAACTGCTTCATAGATATTTAGTGATGAATAACTTAGAAAGAGGGGCAGAAGGAAAAAAAAGAGAAACCTCGTGGGTTATCCTTTTTGCTTATTTGCTAATTCCCTGTTTAGATTTCATTATGCTGGCAACTCCTGCAGTTCCTCTGGGCTGAAGAAGTCCTCACGGAAGAGCAACCTGTAATTTTCCTTTCCAGTGTTCAACTGCAACTTCTAACCACCGTAGCCCCTTCATGCCAGCTTCAGCCAGTCTGAGGGCACAGGCTGGAAAAAAGGAATCCTTTCCACTCCTTATTTCTCCAGAATATGCCTATGCTGCCTCTGAAACACCTCCTGCCCGTCCCCCCCATCTCACAGCTACTGCCCTAGGTCATCTTATCTCACCTGGATTCAGTCCCATAAATGCCTCTTTCCACCCTGGTCCATGCTAACCTCTGCTGCTCGATCAGTTTGATTCAGGTATAGCTCCCCTGACTGTGGAACTAAATCCCTCAGCCTGGTCCCCATCGTCCTCCATGACCTCTCCATATTCAGCTCTCTCTACCTCACCTCCTTCTGTTCATGCCTCCTGTACTTTATCCTAACCAAGCTCATGTGGTCCACCCCACGAGCCCCTTCTGACCTCCCTGCAACCACTCATTTTAACCTATTCCCCGGTTGCCCAAATCAACCTTGTCTGCAGCCCAGGCCCTGATTTCTCTCAGGCAGGACTCTCACGCCCCACAGTCATCAAGCTTTTCCATCCGTCAGCTGGGGGAAAATGGCTTCTGTTGGCAACCCTCGACCTTATCAAGACCTTTTAAAGTATTTATCCTTCTCAATTTTGTCTTATATTTTATAAAATATTATGTAATATTTTATGTTACAAAAAGTTGTATTTTCAGATGCCTTTTCTCTCCTACCTGACTATACTGTAAGCATCTTGTGGCCAGAACTCATGACTAGTTTGTCTTTGAATTTTAAAGAGGTTTCTTTCGCACTATAAACCCAATTCACCTGATTCTCTGAGTTGGCGAAAAGGCATCGGTAGATAGTGAGAGCCCTTGGGTCCAATGGCCTTGTGTTTCTTGGTGAAGTAGGTAACAAAGTCAAAGTTTTCAAGTAAACAAGCTTTAAATACTTAAGAAAAGTAATTTAGTTCTACAAAACTATTAAAATGTGGCTTATATATTTTCACTTCCAGATATAGTTCTATGGCAAACTTTACTATTCAAAAAATTACTGACTCATTACAGAAAAATGGGAAATGCAGAAAAGTTGAAAGCAAGGAAAAATGTCTTCACCTTGAATCCAACACATTACCTGACACGTTAGACTTTCACTACGTTATCTTGAAGGTACGAATCAATGAGATCGAATGTTTTGGGTGATATGGGTATTTGGAATGAGAGGAATGTTTGCTGGGGTGGGTTTCAGAAGCAGCCAGTTCAGTGGCAGGATTTGTGGGGTGATAGGAAGCCCCACTGAGACCTGTCCCCAAAGCCCCCTAGCTTAGTGCCACACAGCCTGAAACAGTACATAAGCGTCCTCCTCTCCACTCTGCTCTGCCAACTCAGTAATACACATGGAGGGTTAACGTAGTTACACACAGAACAGGATTGCTACCCTCCCTGCAGGGGCTGGCTGGGCCAGTGGCAGAACTAGGAGAAACCATGTAGAAAGGAAAATTACAGACACAGCAATCCTTTACCCAGCTTTTCTATCTAACCAGTCCCATGGGCCCAACCCATGTTTCTCCGCCCTTCCTCATCCTCAGATCAGGCCTTTCCTTCTGCCCTTCTCTTGCTCCGAGTTCCATCAAATCAGCCCTCACAGTACCTGTCCGGACACCAGGGCTGGGGGTGCCCACTGGCACCGGGAGAAGTGGGTTCGAATCTCCACGAGACTTCCACATGCGACCTCGTTTTGCAAGCACCGGGCAGTGGTCCAGTCCTACTGCTGGCAGGGTCACCACACGGCCTCCTTCCCACAGGCATGCCCCCTCTCCTGCCGTAACGGGCTAAAGCGCCAGACCGTTGACAGTGAAAATTTATTATGAGAGCACTTAGTGTTAGCACCAGGAGGCCCTGTTGCTCATCACTGCTCACAAAACATTTTGAGGCCTTCAGCTGGAAAGTGCTATAATTGCAAAACAGCCTCAGCCGGTTCTTGTTCAGTCCATCAGAAACTGATAGGTGAGTTACTGTTCTGTTCTAACGAGTCCCTTCCAATTCGGTCAGATGATTTGTGAAAATCAGATCAGAGGCAAAGTCTTGCCTTCTTCCTGGTACAGATGGAAGAAGAAACTGAAAATGAGGCTGTCCTGGATTTTGGTATAATACAGCAAAATAAAACATTGCCTTGTTACGGACTGTAATTTGTGGCTAATTAGGTATAAATGCATTCTGGTGGGCCAGCTCCAATCTAGAGGTCAGCTGGTGTGTTTCCTAATGGACCAGCAAGAGAGAAGGCAAATGCTCACCACGGGGAAATGAGCGTCCTCAGCTGGGATGAGTCGGCTGTGTCTTTGTCAGCACTGCCACTCTGCCTGGGTGGGGTCTTCCTGAAGCCCTCCTTCTCTGAGTTAACTCTTACTTTTCTTTGATGTGTCCACTCAGAAGTCACTTTCTTCTCAAGGCCTTCCCTCACTCCCTGGATTATGTATAACCAGGCATTGAGCTAGATTTCCCTGTTACATCTCAAACCATTGTGCACCATTCGTGTAAAGCTCTTATTAGAGTATTAACATCTCACAGTTTTGTGAAGAGTTGATTCAACCTATTTCCCCCACCAGACTTGGCCCTTCACGTCAGCAGGACTAGGTCTCCTTGAGTTCTCCACTATTGTCCCAGGCACAGTGGCTGCCACATAGCAGGGGCTCCATACATTTTGAGTGAATGAATCACAGACAGCACTGGAAGAGACACTGAAGCTTCCAGAACAGCCCTGGTCCTCGGCCAGACAAGCTCAGATCTCACAACAGTCATCGGTGGACACAGGATGGCTGGAGGAAGTGGCGCCCGGCAAGGGCCCTGTCATACCCAGCTCCCTCAGAGTATTACTGCATCCTGCTTCCTTTGAGGCATGATACTGTATTGCACTAAAGATCTAAGACTTTAGCTCAGAAAATAGCTGATATCTACTAGAAGAATGTTAGAGGCCCGAGGCCGCTCAACAGGCAGGAAAGTAGGTCAACTTAAATTCTATACGCAGGGGGAGAGCTACAGTTAAATGACGGGAGACATGTTATGACCCTACTGTTAGGGTCTTGGGGAAAGAATAATTCCCCACCCCCAGTCACTAAACTGGCATTAGAAACAATTAAAGACCTTAGTTACCCAGGAACATCTGTTTTGTTCAGAGAAGGAAAATAGCACTTACGAGTGTTCGCGAAATGATTTCAATCAAGAGCAAGACTATAAACTTAACAGCATGAATGGTATAGAAAGATAGAGCCAGGTGCACCCGGAAACACACTGTGTTTGAGTTAAATGGCTAGGCTCTCTCAGACGGTCACTAGAAAATTATAGAGGGGAGTTGTTAGCTTGGCATTTCCTTTTTCAATAGTAAATCAATGAATCCTTCATTTGTACTAAATTGTTTTCCTGCCCTCCAGGGAAAATATGACACAAGCATAATGCAGATGTGGAAAGGAAAGGCCAGGCTGGGACAAAACATTTAATTAAATCCCCTTTTATAAAACAACTTTCCTTTAGCTTGAAAAATGGAAGAAACAAAATGTGCTTATACAGGCAAAACCATTAACGAGGTCCATAACAGTTTATAACTAGCATGGATCAATCGCAGGTGGTAGTTCATCCTATTGCCTGTTGTGTGTGTCAGGGCAGTTGGTAGGGGAGGTGGTGGGGAGCTCAGTCTCAAAATGGGGGCCCCAACTCTCCACTCCCCTCAAAGAGCAGCAGAGACTTGTGTGGGAGTTGGCAGTGCCCAGAGTTCTGTGTTTAAGGAACAGTGTGGAGACAGGTTCCATCAAGGATCTCCCTGGCGTGTGTGTGTGTGTGTGTGTGTGTGTGTGTGTGTGTGTGTGTGTGGTGGAAGCTGGAAGAGGAGTGTGGAGGAAGCCTTCTCCCCCTTCCAGCCTGAGAAATCTAGTCCAGTCATTCCCAAACCTGTGCCTGAGATTCACCATCATCTGGGGAGGCTTTTAAAAACACAGATGCCCTATCCCATCCCAGACAGTGGAATCAGAGTGTCCCAGGGCAGAGTCAGAATATTCTGCTTTGCAAAGCTCTCAGTCTGGAAAGACCCACAGGGTGTGGGGCTCTCTGCTCCATCTAGTGCCTGCTTTGGCAGCAAAGGAAACCAAGTTTGGGGATTGCTCAAGCCACATAGTTCTTGAGTGGGGAGTGGACCCAAGTTACCAGCGACTGGCCCAGGGGACCTCAGCTGCCTATGCTGCCTCCAGAGCCACACCCCACCAACTCCAGGAATGTCAGTGCCCAAGAGGACTCAAGGTCTTCATGGATCCGAGAGCCCAGGGCTTTTGCTGCAATAATATGCTGCTTCCTGTGTTCTTACTAAGGTCTGTTCATTTGCTGATTTGGTCATTTATTCATTTCTTTAATTCTTCAGCATTAAATTTGTGTGCTTGTCTACTTCATGCCCAGCTGCAGGTGACGGGGTTATAAAGATAAATGAGCAGTGTCTGTACCCTGGAGAATCATACAGCTTACCAAGAGTGACAGCCTATAATATATGACAATTCTAGGCACTTATTGCATGCTACGCACCATTCTGGGCCTTTTCCCTGGGTTAACTCAGTTAATCGTCCTCAGTGACCATGTGCAGTAGGTGCTATTGCCCTCATTTTGAAGGTGATGAAGCAGATGTGCAGAAAGGTGAAGTAACTCGCCTGAAGTCACACAGCTAAGAAGGGGAGGACCCAGGATTAGCACTCTGGTGGTTAGACTGCCTCTGAGCTGATCTTAGCCTTGAGCCCATGCTGCCTCTGGCTCAGCTCACTGTACTTTCAGAGTTCAGTGGGGCACAGGGAGCAAGGGCTCAGTTCTCAGAGGGATGAGGAAAGGACCGTGGAGGAGAAGTCACCACACTGAGCACCAGGTCGAAGGCAGGGTCAGAAGAAGAAGTGGAACAAGAAGAGCATCCTGAGCCATGGGGGCTTTGGGAGCAAAGACCTAGAGGCACTTCGCTGTGGGTTACCTGTTACACCTGGCTTGAGAGGTCACAGAGCCTTCACACATGTGACTTATCCCTTTAGTTAGGGGCCAGACTCCTAGGGCCATGTCATTCTTCCCCGTATTCCCAACTCCCCTCATTCTCCAGAGCACCCAATGCATGAAAAGAGAGATGCAAAGAACACAAGGACCTGGGCTCTGAGAGGAGGCTGAAGTAGCCTCTTAAGGGCTCTGGCAGGTGGGAAGGAGGTGGTTCAGTGGAACGTGTGGCCATGAGGATAAAGCAGAAGTTAGTCATGTCAGAGGCGGAGGTGGCCCTTCTAAAGCTCAGGCACCAACCTCTGGGCCTTAAAATAAAGCCCTCAGCAGTTTTATTGCTTCAGGAGTTCAGACTGCCCTGGTGCTGAATTCAGCCTGCCTCTGACATTGTTGGTTTTCCAGAGCAGCAGAATTAACCAACGAATACTACATTGTTTTCATGCTCACTTAAGCCACACTCACACTGTGCTTACAGCAGGAAAGGGACAGTTAAGAAGGAGTGAATGGTGCAGAAAACACAAGGAACATACGCTGACGGTGGCTGAGAATGTATGTGACTTTTGTTTGCCACTCTCTTCTGCAGGGAGACCCACCTAGGGATTTTACAAGTGCTGAAAACACAGCAATTTATAATGTTTCCTGTGGGAAATCAGCAAAGTCCTTTAAGGCATTTGAATGGTATCTTTAACCTCCACTGTGCTAATGCTGCTTGAGTTCTGGGAGGTTTCCCTTTTGCTTATCATTGGCAGAGTAAGGAGACACACCCTATTCACTGGGTGCTCTGGAGAATGAGGAGAGTGGGGGATACAGGGAAGACTAACGTGGTTCAAGGAGTTTGGCCCCTAACTAGGGGGACAAGTCATATACGTGAAGGCTCCGTGACTTCACAAGGCAGAGAAGAGATACAGGTAATCCACAGTGAGGTGCCTCCAGGTCTTTGCTCTCAAAGCCCGCATGGCTCACAATGCTCTTCATGTTCCACAGGGTATCCCACCGCGTAAATGAAGCTGTATATGAAACGAGCTATAGGAACCTGTCTGTGTTAGCCAAGGGCCACAGCAAGCCTTTGCTTACCAATGCAGGTCTTTACTGAATGTAGTGATACTCTCTTTGATGTGAAATTCCAAAATGATAACAGCTTGGTGGTAGAAAGCCCTTGAACAGTGTACCCCCCAAAGGAGCTTTGTTGGTAAAACTGAAGCTATTTAAATATATTCATGGACAAGAGGCTTTACAGCAAGCCTGGCATAACTTTGTGGCATTGTTATTCTACAGAGCTTGGTCTAGAACTACAGATTTAAAGATGCTGTTCTTGAGAATTCTATTTCCTGACTTGAGGCCAACTTTACTTTGTGACATCAGGAGGTTTGTCCACTTTCTGTGCTGTGCCCTTTCAGGCAGGCTTACCCTCCTCCAGGATCTTACTGTGCTGATATATTCTTGTTAACCCAGTTTTTTTCTTTTATCATTCTCACCTTTCCATCCTTCCTCCCTTTCATCAAAACTTACCCATTCTAAGTTGCATTTTCTCAGGGCCCTACTTTTTGTTTGCCAAAGTGGTAAACAGTAACTGAGAATCTCATGAGTATTCATGAGTAAATGGAATGAGCTAGAATTCCTCTTGACTCTTTCCTCAACTCCTTCCTCCACTTTGTGGTAGAATATCTGCTTAACAGATATTCTAGGTACTCTTTGGAGCTTTCAAGGGCATTTCAGGCCATGTGCAAAAGGGTGTGGAGCTATGCCAGGGAGGGTGGGAAGTGTACTTATGAATAGTGTGGGATCCTCACAGAAAACCTCAGATAAACACTTTAAACACAAACTAATATTCCTACTGCATCAGATACCTTAGCATGTAATTATAGTCACTTTCTTACTAGACATTGGTCTCTCTACTTTTATCAAGAACCCAAGAGTTAGTCAAAGGCATCTTGGCAGTTAAACATATGCATCCTTCAAGCATTTAGGACAACCTAGGACTGTGATTGCTAATTTCACATGAGCCAGTATCTACACTTTTTTTCCAGAAGAAAACCTTGTTATCTTTCAATGCAGAGTTATATTGAAGTGATCAATGTGTGCTCTGGATGGGCTGTGGTTTCTGTTTTCTATGCCAGCCTCCTTGTGGGCCCTTCTCTCACAGTTCCCCATCTCTGCCCTGTACTATCAATTTGGCCATATGTAAAGTATCCTTTAAAATACCCTCTAGGCAGTGTGTCATTTACTTATCCATCCGTCCGTCCATCCATCCATCCATCCATCCATCCATCCATCCATCCATCCATTCATCCATCCACTCATCCATCCATCCATCTCTACTTATCCATCCATCCAGCCACCTACCCACTTAACCACCCATCCCCTAATTACCCATACATCCTTCTACCCACCTGACCACCCATACCCTTATTACCCATTCATCCTTCCACCCACCCATCAGCCCAACCATTCATCCCCTAACTACCCACCCATCCACCCACCCACTCATCAATCCAACCATTCTGGGTGGTTTGGCCTTACTGAAATAGGAGAGGGAGACAGGTTGCTGAGGAAGGTGCCTGCACAGTGGAGCTCCACCCTTTAAGATCAATGTAGAGCAAAATGAGCATAAAGTAACAATTTTATACAAACAAGACGGGCTTCCTACAAAACAGTTTCTGAAAGGACTCATATACTGTTACAGAGCAGCATCTCAGTGGAGGTATGCCCTCATGTCAATAAAACAGACAATATATTTTCAGCTCCCAAGTTCAGAATGCTCACCAAGCTCTCGCATGTTTAAAAACTGGACAATTATAGCATCGTTGGCTTTTGTAAATTGCTTGCTACCTATGTAAATTCTAACTTTAAACTCACATGGGCTGGGCACGGTGGCTCACGCCTGTAATCCCAGCACTTTGGGAGGCTGAGGCGGGTAGATCACCTGAGGTAGGAGTTCAAGACCAGCCTGGCCAACATGGGGAAACCCCGTCTCTACTAAAAATATAAATATTAGCTGGGTGTGGTAGTGGGTACCTGTAATCTCAGCTACTTGGGAGGCTGAGGGAGGCAGAATTGCTTAAACCCGGGAGGCAGAGGTTGCAGTGAGCCGAGATTGTGCTACTGCACTCCAGCCTGGGTGACACAGTGAAACTCCATCTCAATAAATAAATAAATAAACTCACATGTTGCAAGTAAGCGTTATTAGCACTAGAAAGTGAAATGGGACTGGTGAGTTCAGTTAGCAGAGACTAACAAAGGCTTGCTTAGGCATAAAACAAGATGGGAGAGGACATGATGCTCTGTAAGAAAACTGCCAGCCCATGGGGCCCAGTGGGGTGGGAGCTAGGGATGAATGACAAAGATTTTGCTACTAAGTCGGAAGAATGTTCTCTGAGGTTATGGTCCTTTGATTGTTTCTAGTACTTAAGCGTGATCAACTGCCATTTGAGCTACGTAAAGTATGACTAAGGACTCCATTTACAGCCTCTGGGAAAGAAAGAGGCTCTTGAATCCTCGGCAGCCTGCTCTGGCTAAAGAGACACATTAAGGTATGGTATAAAACAAGCCACCCCTGCAGGGGAACAGATTAGGGCTTGTGGGGTTGGGGGCTGGGGGGACAGAATATTACATTTGAGATACAAAATTACATTGAGAGGCAAGGTTTAAAATCATTTGTCTCACCACGTTTTCCATTTGTGACTTCTCAAAGCCACAACAAAGGCTCTCCCACTCCTCGCCCGTGTGCCTGCTATACTGATAAGGTGAACAGTTTTTTTTAAAAAGGTTTTCAGCATAATAGTGTTTTATGGCATAATCTCATTTGCTGCTCCTTTAATTGCTGTTTTGTAATGTTTTATCTATTTTAATTACTGTTTTAATGTGCTGCTTGTACCCTGAGGTGCTTCTGTGAAGGGTACCATTTTAAGAAATGAACTAGATAAACAAATAAATCCACAGGTAAGGGATCATATTAGTCTACCCTGTGTTTAAATGAGCATTTTTAATTTGCCTGGTATTGAGTGTTGACTAGCAATAGTCTCTTTTTCATGTGTAAGGACAAAGTTGTGATGTCTAAGGTCCAACACAAAGCATACGTAGAGCTGGGAATGAAAGGCAGTATTCCCAAGGGCTGTCCTAATTCCCAATAACTAGAATTTATGCTATCATGTTTAAGTTTGATCTTATGTTCCCAACAATTCTTTAAAAGTAGCAATAGCTCTAATGAAGGCAAAAGTATGTATTTTCCACTTAACTCTAGTAGCAACTGAATTGTAGTTTTCTTGGCCAGGAAACAAATTCAATAGACCCAGTTCTTAACCTGAGTCATGTTACCCTTAGTCACATACACGACACGATTGCATTCCTTGGCTTACTAAAGCAGGAAATGGACCAGTGGCTTGGGGTTTCCTGACTGGATAAGTAGGTGGTGTAATGACTTAACATCCCTTCACTCCCCCAAGGCCACACCCAGATTTTTACTTCCGTATTTAAGCATAAGCAAGGTCAAAACAATAGATGAAATTTAATAAAACAGTAGTAGTGACGCCTAAATGTTTTTACTGACTTCCTAAAAATGCTTTGGAATCAGCTTCAACTGCATTTATAAATGAAGAAGGAAATGAAGCTCAACACCCCGGCTACGAAATTGTTTGGTCCTAAATTGGCCAGATGCCTAGATTTCCTTTACGTAAACAGGGTCAAATGTGAGGCCAGCCAATTGTAAACTAAGATTCTAGCCTCCTATATTCTCATAGTCGAAGATGTCAATGAAGTTGCCAGGTTTCCACAAAGTTGAAACGCAACCTCTTACTATCATGAAGCCCAGGCAGATGCAACCAGCCCGGGTAATGGCACAGAAGCCTGGGCCACTTGGTTCGTGGAGTGCAAAAGAAATAACTTTATCATGCCCCACTTTTCCCCAACACACACATACATACCTACTTTTTCAGACTCTGGAGCAGGGTCCTTGACTTTTTATTAGTCTCAGATAGTTTAGTTTTAAGTCCTCTGGTTACTTCTAATCACATAAATAGTCTCAGCTTAGTAATATGTGATGATAACAATCCCTAAATTTCAGTTGGAGTGAGTCTTCCTCCCCCATCAGCTTGGGCCTGCCACCAGGGGTGAAGGGGTAATCTTCTCATTTTCCTTCTCTTCCTTACCCCATTCCTAGTTGCTAGCTTGACATCTCCAAGGTAAGGGGACAGAGGAAAAGGAAGGGGTAAATGGGAAAGAAGGGTTTCATTCGATTGGCATGACTGTGGCATATTTCCCTTTGGCTGTGGTGGATGTTGGAAGCTGGCCCATGTGGGCATTTGTGAGGTCTCTTCAGGGGCCCATCTACCCCCGGGCCCTCCGATGGACAGTTTCCTGATATGGACTTTGTGTCCATCCACCACTGCCTTGACCCGTGAACATCTAACTCCATAGCCCCGGTTTTCTTCTGCTGTGATCTTCTCACCCCTCCAGGTAACATTCTAGGTCAGAATCTAAGCCATCTCCACAGAGGCTCTCTCCATTACATCACACACGTCAATCAATAGGAAACACACTCTTTAGATATATTCTTGGTGGGAATGCAGGAACTTCTCAAGCTGTGGCTCTCTCTGCTGTCGTAGACCACTTCAGCTAGTTTTTGACACTTTAGATTTCTTAGATGTGAGTCAGACAGTGAGTATATCACTGGGTTCCCCAGTCCTTTGAGGACACGCATGAAACTTGTCAGTGGTCTCACTGAAGCCATATCTCATGGGCTTAAGATGAGGACAAACACCTTATTACCCCTTTCACATAGGAGATGTGACTCACAGGTTTACTTTGAGCAATGGAATGTGAGTAGACATGATACATGCCATGTCCCAGCAGAAGCCCTTGGAAACTTTGGGAGTTTCAACCCTTTTGCTCCTTTCCTCTTCTACAAGAGAATAGCGTGCTACAGATGGGACTGCTCGTTTAGCCTGGGTCTAAGAATGAGAAAACAGATGGCACAGAGCTCCAAACAGAGTCAAGCCGAGCTGAGCTGCAGATGAGCCCAGCAGAGTCAAGCAGATCTGTAGCTGACACCATACCCTTATGGAATTTGAACAAAACACTGATCTTTATGGTTGCAAACTACTGTGATGTTAGGACTAATTCCTGCAGCAAAAACTGCAGTTTTAGTACACAGCAAAAACATATACACTAGCCAATAGGTGGCCAGGGAGGTATGAGATTAATTAGGTGGAGTGTGTCTTAGAATCCAAGTGAAGAAAGTGTTTCAGGTAAGATTAATTATGTTAAAAGTTTTTGATTGTCCAATAAAATGCAAAGTGAAGCTTGACCATTGGACTTAGCAACGCTGAGGGGAGTATCAAGACTAACAAGAACAGCTTTGGTAGAATGATGGGGCTACAGACTGCTCAGAGTAAGTTTAAGAAAGAGTGAGAAGAAAGGATTGGTAGACACTATGAATTATAGCTCTTTTGAAGGATTTTGCTGTAAAGGACAGCAGAGAATGGGGCTGTAGCTGGAGAGAAATGTTTGATTTTAAAAAATAAAAGTAATTAATCTGGGTTTTTAAATTATCCAGTGAAAAGGACAAAATAATGATGTGAGGGAAAAAAGACAAATATTGGAGTAATGTCTTCCAATAAGTAGAGAGGATATGATTAACAGGCAAGTAGAAGGGTGGGCCCTAGCTGGAGTGAGGCCAGTTTGTTGGTTGTAATATGGTGGAAGGTGGAGTTTCAGGGCACTGATGCAGGAGGTAGATACACTGGGGACCTCGTGGAAGTTATCTTCTGACTGTTTCTATTCTCTTATGAATTGGAAAGATGATCTGCTTAAAGAGACGGCTGGGGAAGGGGTGATGGGGGCTTGAGGAGAGAAAGTTGGAACCTGTTGCCCAGCAGAGTGGGAAGGTGAATGGGTTAGGGCACTTCAGGATGATTGAGGAGCAGCTCCTAAAGGCCCTGAATGCCTACTGTGTGCCAGGCACTGTGCTAACAGCTGAGAGACAGAGGGAAGTGGTCCAGACCTCACTTTTACCCTCAAGAGTCTCACAGTCTAAGGTGGAAAGTTGTCATTCAGATCCATTAGTGAACCATGAGTTACTTCTGGGAGGTGTGATCTATCAGGACGGGACATGTGGGAATGAGGTGGGAGAACAAAGCAGGAAAGTACCTTAGCTGGGGCAGGAGGCCGCTGATGGGTGAAAGGTTCTCAGGAGAGATGACTGACTCTTAGTGTGAGGCATGGAAGAAGCAATAGGTGGTGTGGCACATTTGGGGGAAATTAAAGTGCTTCAATATGGCTGAGATATAAGGTAGGTGTGTATATGTATGTGTGTGTGTGTGTGTGTGCATGCACACATGTGTGCACACAATCATACGTGTATGTACTCACATGCATGTTTAGAAGAGGGTTATATGTGTGACAAAGTGATTCCCAGAGACACATGTGTTGAAAGCCATGATCAATATTCTGCCTTCCTGTTTCCCTGTGATATGCACCACATACTTGAAACTACCACCTTATCCCCTTCTAAGCCTCATCTATTGCAAATATACCTGGAGGAAGCCGAAGTTATAAAGTTGTTATTTACTTTTACAGCATGCGTTGGGAGCTATGAGACACACTGCACAACCCAATAAGAAATTAATTATGAAGACGTAAACACAGGCCAAATTTCCATTTCACCTTGGTGCCCTACTGGGTTACGCAGACTGAGAATTTGGCTCAGTGACTGAAAAAAATTCCTAGCCAAATGTTTGTGTTGAGAACTGGAAGCAAAAATATTAAGTAAAACACAAAACATCAAAAACAATACTATTATATCATTAATTTTACAAAATACACTTACTCCTACAGTCTTGTGTTTCTTTTGTTGCCAGTAGAATAATTTTCTCTCTGAAAACCATTGCCTTAAAGTTAACCTTGAAAAAATAAAACAGGGCAAGTTGATTTTTGCAAATGACTTGTATCACTATTTGAAATGGTTTCCAGTTAGTATTCCCTAATGGTGTTCCTGCTAACGTCCTACTAAAATCCTTTTCAAGGCCCAGAAAAGGCAAACAATTCCAATACTACTGAAAACCTTATGCAATGGACAAGCTTGTGTAGAATATCGCAGGAGTTTTCAATACTCATAATGCTGACAACGGTTATTTTGAGAAAAGCAACCAGGAGAATAGAGCATTCTTGTCTGTCTAAAGATGGCAGAAACATACTTTATTCATGGCCCCACTGTCTACCCCAATTTAAAGAACACGTGCTTGTATCAACCAAAAAACCTATGACAACACATCATAGGGCAGGAATGAAAGGTGAATTAGGGATGTAGTGTCAGCTATACAAAGGCAGGGATTTCTATGTTCTATTTCTGTCTTTTGTTCTATGCTTTATTCATTGGCTGGCACACAGTAGAAGCTTAGTTTGCCGAATAAATGTGAATGAAGGAAGGAAAGAATGGGGGATGGAGGATGGCATTTTCAAAGACATATTGCATCCTGTGGGACGAAGTGTCCCATTAGTAAAATGGTAGCCATGGGTGGAGATCCCAGGAGTAGAATGTGCTCCATTGGCCAGACAGCCTGGAAACTAAGTGGTAAGGACAGCAGAAAATTCTGTGCAAATAGGGCATAGCTTAAAAGATGAATGTTTGCTAGATCCTGGGCCCTGGGTAATAAATGTTGCAAACTGACCTCTAGCTATGACTCCAAGAAAAGAACGTGATGAACAACCAGATGGGCACTGAGGGGAGCCAGGGGCAATCCACACACCTGTCCATTGGCAAATACTGAGTCTGGAAAGATTTCTCTATAGTCAAATACTAGCAAAGACAAGAAAATTAACACAAAGCTTATCAAGATGTTTTACTGAACGAGGAAAAAGGAACATCTTCCTGCAGACCCAGAAAAAATGAGCTTCTGGAATCAGGACAAAATTTTAGAAAACTGTTAGGCATCCCAAAACATGCAATTATCCTGGACTAATAAGAAACCAACTGGAAAGTCACCAAGGAAAGAGTAGATTACATTGCTGGTGTTTAAGTTAACTCGATCTTACTGGAAAGCAATTTGGCAAAATGTATTTTGAACTTGAAAACATATTCTACCCTTTGACTTTCTAATTCTATTTTTAAGAATCTATCCTAAGAAAGAAATTAGAGATATAATAATCTTACATGAATAAAATAATCACAGTATCATTTATAATAGTCTAAGATTATTCTAGTCAAATATGCTTTACTACAAATGTAAATAATTTTGAATTAAAATTTATTTTATATATAATTATAATATATATAATATATAAATTACATGTATATATAATATAAATTACATGTATATATAATATAAATTACATGTAATTTATATATTATATAATATATAATATATACATGTAAAAATATATAAATTACATGTAATTTATATATTACATATTATATTATATACTATATATTTGTATATTATATAATATACATATTTATTATATAATATATATTATAATAATACAAATATAATATATATAATAATATATACATATAAAAATAATAATATAAATATAATATATAAATTACATATAATTTATATGTTATAATACAAAAATTATTCTAGTCTAATATGCTTTAATACAAATTTAAATAAATAATTTTATATTATTTTGTTATTCAGTTCTTGAAAACATAAAGTCAAAAGATAGCTAATAAGATTAGAAAGTGATCATGCTATTTTTAAGTAAAAAAATGAATATCTGAATTTTATAAAGTCAATAAAAATGACTTTAGAAAAATGTACTCAAGTGTTAATAATAATTATTTCTGTGTGAAAGGACTTCAAGTGAATTTTATTTTTTAAAATAATTTTCTAGTTTTCTCATTTTAGTTAACAAGCATGTATTATTTTATACTCATAAAAATTAAACGCTGCTCAAATGCCTCCTATTGGTTAATGAAAAGTAAAGATTACTGTTTGAAACATACACATGCCATCTTCCTTTCCTTTGAGAATCCCACTGAAATGACAAAAGTGTTATACAAAATTGAATAGACCCACGGTGACAGTGAATTAAAAAAGGATAGGCTTATTTTGATGGCTAGGTCAGAATAAACTGCAACCCACATGGACACAGGCTGCAGTGGAGGCAGCATAGCCAGAGGGGTAGGTGAAGAAATCCACAGCAGGCTGTGATGGCCATCACATGGGCTCAGCAAACCCACTCCCAGCACTGCAGCTGAGCTCTCTCAACAAAGAGAATGGTTTATCTTAGGGGTACTCATATGTGGGTGCTATGCCAGAGAAGAAGAGAGAAAGGAGGCCTGAGGGGACATGAAGTGACGCCTAACGTTCAAATTGCATCCTGTAGATAATCAAAGAAAAGCAGACAGTGCCGCCAAGAAGAAAACTGTTGGAGATGCTTTTGAATCATCTCCAAACACGCGGCAGCTTCATTACTGGCCAGTTACAATCTCTACTGCAAATCTAGCACTGGGAAGAGTGTTATTAAAAAAAAAAAAAAAAGAGGAAAAGAAGAGCCAATTTTCATCCAAACATTCTTGTAGTGTTTTTGCAAAACAGCTAGCTGTACTGAGTACAATGAAATCTGCATTAAAGCACATTTTACCTCTAATGGGCAATTCCCTGTCTTAAGCAGTTTCTTCCAAGTGACCCTTTTTGGTAGAATCCAGCACTTATTTTTAAAAACTTTAGTTAAAATCTCATATTTTGGTTACACAAAATCTTCAGGGTAGATGCAAAAATGGGTGTTTTATTGCAACTCTTTGGATTTTACACAGTCATTTTTAAAAACAGTTTCATTAATGTTTAAAATGCATACTAGTAAGTAAAAGACTGTAATATATTAAAACATAAAGCTTTATGTTTTAAAAGAGAAGTTAAGGATCCCAGGGAATTAAATAATGTAGTCAAAACAATGAAATCTGTTTCAAAGCAATACTAGTTCACCGACAACCAAAAAAAAAGGATAAAAGGGGAAGTTCCCCCTGCTTAATGCTTATAAAAAGGACTTTTCTATATTGCTTTCACACTACATTATAGGTTTCCACATTACCAGGACTAGAGAATGAAAGAAGGGTATGAACATATATGCAGGATATGACCATTTTAAGTTTTACTTTTGGGATAAGACATATCAGACTAACACAAAGGCAAATTTGAGTATTTCCTCTCATAACATGGTATGATTGGCAAATATACACATACAATTAGTAATATATATGATTAATAATATTGAAATATAAGGCCTTGATTACAAAAAATTATACTGGGAAATTTAATGTACTTCTTTCAGAGTCTGACACATCTAGTAAAAATATAGGTAAAGATATAGACAATTTGAGTAACATAATCAAGAAACTCAATTTAATACAAAACTGAATCATCCTAAATGTAATAGTTGAATCAGATGATGATTATTGATGGATGCTAAAAACAGTGGGTAAAAGATTGTTAGAAAAAAGATATTTATACTGTCCTTAAGTATCCTCCCACAGATTAAAAACTAATTACAAAGGTAAAAATATACCTTTGCAACTGAGGTTAACACTTTCACCAAATGAACAAACTTAGCATTACCAATGGTGGAACAACCTGACCTCACGTGCCCATTAGCACACAACAGTATCGATGAATATTCTTGCCAAAAATATTCAACCTGCATTTCAAGCCTTGACCTAATTTCTAGTTTACAGGAAATACAGCACTAAAAAGAATACATTAATTGTTGCTGTGAGAAAAAAAAGCAAGTCCAGGGTGTGGAATAGTGTATGAAACAACTGACCTGGTTTCTTCTGAAAAAACAAAAAAGAAGGAAAAACTGATTAAAAAGACTAAAAAAAAAAAAAAAAAAAAACCGACAAATGCAACACATTATCTCGATTAGATCCTGAAATTTAAAATATCTTATAAGTTTTTGCAATAACTGGAAAAATTTAAATATGTACTGATAATACTGTCAATTGTTAAAAAATTTCTAGGTACAATAACAGTATTTTGGTTATCTAAGAGAATGTCCTTATTTCTAGGTGCAACGACGGTACTTTGGTTATCTAAGAGAATGTCCTTATTTCTAGGTGCAACGACGGTACTTTGGTTATCTAAGAGAATGTCCTTATTTCTAGGTGCAATAACGGTACTTTGGTTATCTAAGAGAATGTCCTTATTTCTAGGTGCAATGACAGTACTTTGGTTATCTACGATAATGTCCTTATTCTTAGAAGATGCATGCTTTAATATTTAGATAAGAAGCACGTGATGACTATTCTCACATTCAAATGGGTCAGTGAAAAATAAAGCAACAAATTAAAAACCATTCACATATAATTATATTTAATATATATGCATATTATATATATATGGAAAGGCAAGAATGCAAAATGAGCAATTTATTAATAATGGGTGAAACTAGGTTAAGGGCATATAGATATTTATTTTACTATTAGGTTGAACCATACGAAATTGCCAATACTTGACCATTTTTTAGCTACAAATGACAATTTTACCTTGAATACACAAATTAACATAGGAAACACTAGAAAGGTGACAGAAGACATACCATTAAAAATGACTGAAGGAACCAGAGGGCTTCACAGTTGACTTTGATCTAGGTTTTAAAGACTAGATTATTTCTATATTATGTTATTTCAGAATATGAAAAAATGGAAAAGCCTTTAGTTCATGTTATGAATATAGCATATCCTTAATAATACCTAAATCCAGTAAAGATAGCTCCCTCCCCACAAAGGGAAAAAGAAAACTATAAGACTAATTCCAATTTATTATTATACATACAAAATTTTAGGGAAAAATAGTTATCTTGAGAATGTAAGGATAATTCAGTATTAGGACATCTATTAACATATTTCATCATACTAACAAATTAAAAGAAGAAAAAAACTATACGATTATCTCAACATATTCTGAAAGTGCTCTCTCTATATAAATAATTCACTGACATTTCTAATCAAAGCTATAAGTTAAAATAGGATTATTTTATGAGTGCTGAGCACTGTTCAAAGGACATTAACATGTATCTTTTCCCATTTAATCTTTATACATTTAATCTCCAGAGATAGATGCTGTTATTACCCCCATTCTACTTTCTACAGTAAATGCCTAGGAGAGAGAATGCTGGGTGCTATGGTTTGAATGTTTTTTGTCCCCTCCAAATTTCACATTGAAATTTAATCCCCAATGCAACAATATGAGGAGTTGCAGCCTTTGGAAAGTGAATGAGATTGGGTGCCCATATGAAAGGGTTTGAAGGAGGAAGTTTGTCCCTCTTGCTCTTCCACCTTCTGCCATGTGAGGACACAGTGTGTTTGTCCCCTCCAGAGAAGGCAGCATCAAGGTGCCATCCTGGAAGCAGAGAGCCACCCTCACCAGACAACTAAACCTGCTGGCACCTTTATCTTGGACTTCCCAGCTTCTAGAACTGGGAGAAAATAAATTTCTGTTCTTCATAAGTTTTCCAGTCTTAGGTATTCTGTTATAGCAGCACAAAACAAACTAAGACACTGGGTCATATAGTAATTGTATTTTTACCTTTATAATACACTGCTAAAGTGATTTACAGATTGGCTGTATTATTTTAGATTCCCAGCAGTAATGTATTCCCTCTAAGTGTGTAGCTTTGTATTTTCATTCTCTGAATAGTGTTTTGGCAAAGTAAAGTATTTTCATGATTTTTTCTTTTATGGATGATGTTCTTCATATAATATCTAAGAAACTTTTGCCTAATTCAAAGTCATAAATATTTTCTATGTTTTTTTCTAGAAGTTTTATAGTTTTATATTTTGATCTATGATCCATTTTGAGTCAATTTCTTTGTAAGTTCTGAGGTTTAAGTCAAGGTTCATTTTTTGGCCTATGGATATTGTATTAGGTTTCTATTGCTGTGTAACAAACTACCAAACCTTAGCAGCATAAAACAACACCTATTAGCTCCCAGTTCTGTAGGTCTGATCTCTGGCATAATATGACTGGATTTTCTGATTAGGATATCACAAGGCTGAAATGAAGGTACTGGCTAGGCTAGGTTCTTGTCTGGAGGCTCTGGAGGAAAATCTTTCTAATCTCATTCTTCTTGTGGGCAGAATTCGTTTCCTTGAAGTATAAACTATGGCTCCCTTTTCCTTTCAGGCTGTCAGCCAGGAATTATTCCCAGCTCCCAGAGGCTTCCAAAATTCCTTGCCATGTAGCCACTTCCATCTTTAAGCCATGATGGTGCATCAAACCCTCCTTCAAAGACTGGCCAGAGAAAACTTTCTTCTTATAAAGAGGTTCATGTGATTAGGTTAGCCTCACGAGGTAATCTTCCTATTTCAAAGTCTACTGTGCCATATTAAGATAATCCATCATATTTGCAGTTCCAAGCATTATGCAAGGCATGTATATCAGGGTGGGGAGGGGCAGAAAATGCTGGGAGTCATCTTAGAATTCTAGCTACCACAGACAGACGCTTATTCTAATACCATTTGCTGAAAATACTATCCCTATGCCATTGAATTGTTTGTTAACCTTTACAAAAATCAATAAGCCATAGTTGTGTAGGTCTATTTATGGACTTTTTCTTCTGTTTAGTTAATTTATATGTCTATCCCTTTGCCAATATCACATTTTTTGGTTACAGAAATGTTAAAGTGAGTCTTAAAATCATGCAATCTTAGTTTCCCAACTTTATTCTTTTTGAAAATTGTTTTAGCTATTCTAGTTACTTTGTATTTCTTTCTTTCTAAATTTAAAAATCAGTTTGCCTGTATCTACAAAATGTCCTGCTGCAATTTTGATTAGAATTGTATGAAATCTCTGGATCAATTTACAGAAAATTGATGTCTTAACTATATTTAGTCTTCTAATTCATAAACACGGCATGCCTCTCCCTTAATTTAGTTCTTTCTCGGTTTCTGTTATTGGTATTTTGTTTTCAACATACAGATCCTGCATGCGGTTTGTTAGGTTTATTCCCAAGTATTTACATTTTTTGGAACTATTAGAAGTGGTATTGACTTTATTAGTTTGTGTTTCCAATTGCTCATTTCTAATAGTTAGATATGCACTTGATTTTTGAGTACTGACCATGTATCCTACAACCTAAAATCACTTATTTCTAGAAGTTTTTTTTTGTAGGTTTCTTTGTTCTATACAAACAATTATAAAGGCTGAAAGTTGGGCACTTTTATGTCTCTCTTTCTCACTGTATGTATCTTATTTATTTTTCTTGTTTTATTGCACTGGCTAAGATTACCAGGACAATACTGAATTAGAGTTTCTTCCTAAAATTAGGAATATTTGTCTCATTCTTAACGTTAGGGAGAAAGCATTTGGTGTTTCACTATTAAATATGATGTTAGGTATAAGTTTTTTTAGATGTCTTTTATTAGTTTAAGGAAGTTTTCTCTTATTCCTGGTTTGCTAAGAGTTTTTTTTTAATCATGAATAAAAATTAATTTTTATTAAATGCTTTTTCTGCATCTATTGATATGATCATGTTTTTCTTTTATCTGCTAATATACATTTCAGTGATTGATATTTACCTACTAAACCAAACTTGCATTCCTGGGATCAGTCCCACTTAGTTGTAATGTGTAGCCTTTTCAAGTATTGCTGGACTTGATATTCTAGTATTCTGTGCAAGATTTTTGCATCTATGTTTATAAAAGAGATTGGACTATAGTTTTACTTTATTGTGAGGATGTTTTACTTTTGTATTAGGGTAATTCTGGCTTCTTAAAATGAGTTGGAAGATACTGTTCTGCTTCTGTTTCTTGGAAAAGATTGTTTAGAATTAGTGTTGTATCTTCTTTCAAACAATTTGCCAGTGAAACCATCTGGGCTTGTAGTTTAGTTTTTGGAAGGTTTTAAACTCTAAATTCTTTTTTTTTTTTTTAATTATACTTTAGGTTTTAGGGTACATGTGCACAATGTGCAGGTTTGTTACATATGTATCCATGTGCCATGTTGATTTCCTGCACCCATTAACTCGTCATTTAGCATTAGGTATATCTCCTAATGCTGTCCCTCCCGCCTTAAACTCTAAATTCTATTTCTTTTCTTTCATTTTTTTTTTTTTTTGAGACAGTCACTCAGTCACCCAGGCTGGAGTATAGCGGCATGATGTCGGCTCACTGCAACCTCTGCCTCCTGGGTTCAAGTGATTCTCCTGCCTCAGCCTCCTGAGTAGCTGAGATTACAGGTGCCCTCCACCATGCCTGACTAATTTTTGTATTTTTAGTAGAGACGGAGTTTCACCATCTTGGCCAGGCTGGTCTTGAACTCCTGACCTCGTGCTCCACCCACCTTGGCCTCCCAAAGTGCTGGGATTGCAGGCATGAGCCACCGCGCCTGGCCAATTCTATATCTTTAATAGATAAAGGATGATTCAGTTTACATATTTCTTCTTGAATGGGTTTTGGTAGTTTGCCAAGAATTGTTACATTTAATCTATCTTGTTGAATGTATGTGCAGAGAAAATTGTTTGTAGTATTCCCTTATCATCATTTTAATGGCTGTAAAATCTGTCATGATATTCTCCTTTCTTGCTGTGTTGCCAAGGCTGGAGTGCAGTGGTGTGATCATGGCTAACTGCAGCCTATCTTCCAGGCTCAAATGATCCTCTTGCCTCAGCCTCATGAGTAGCTGGGACTATAGGCACGTACCACCATGCCTGGCAAATTTTATTTTTTGCACAGATGGGGGTCTCCCTATGTTGCTCCGACTGCTCTCAAATTCCTGGGCTCAAGCAATTCTCCTGCTTTGGCCTCCCAAAATGCTGGGATAAGACATAAGCCACCTGGCCTGGCCTCTCCTTTCATTTCTAATATTGATGATATGAGTCTTTTTCTTTTTGTCAGTGTCACTAGAAGTATATCAATTTGATTGCTTTTTTCAAAGAACCAGGTTTTGGTTATTGGTTTTTCTCTATTGTTTCTCTATTACCAAGTCTATTGATTTCTGCTCAAATTTCTTTTTATCTTCCCACTTACTTGTTTTGGGTTTAGTTCGCTCTCTCAATGTTCTACTCCTGGAAGATTAGGTTGTTCATTTGAAAAGTTTCTTCTCTTCTAATATAGGTGTTCAGTGCTATAGATTTCTTTCTGAGTGCTGCTTTAGCTGTATTCTATATTTTCATTTACTTCAAAATATTTTCTAATTAATCTTGAGATTTTATCTTTGACTCATGGATTAGTTAGAATTGCATTAATTTTCAATTATTTGGAGATTTTTCAGTTATTTTTATATTTATTTCTCATTTAATTCCATTACGATCAGAGAACACTGTATGTTATTATTTCTCTTAAATTAGAAAAGGTTTTATGACCTATGCTATTGCCTATTTTGCTTTAATTGTAAGCACTTGGAAAGAATGTGTATTATGCTGCTGTTGGGTAGAGTGTTCTATAAATGTCAGTTAAATGCAGCTGGTTGTTAGAATAGTTCTTCTGTACCCTTGCAGATTTTCTATCTACTTGTTATATTAGTTACTCAGGGACAAGTACTGACGTTTGCAACTATAAGTGTTAATTTGTCTCTCTTCCCTTTCAGATTTATCAGTTTTTGCTTTATGTATTTTAAAGCTATATTCTTAGGTGCATACACATTTTATATAGTTCTGTCTTCTTCGAAAATAAACTCTTTTATCATTATGTAATTCCCTCTTTAATCCCTGGAAAATTTTCTTGCTCTCAAGACTATTTGATTTAATATAGCCACTCCAGCTTCATTTTGATTGGTGTTTGCATGGTATATCATTTTTCATTCTTTTACACTTAACCTATCTATATCATTATATTCAAAGTATGTTTCTTATAGACAGCATATAGCTGAGTCTTGTTTTTAATCTGCCTTGACAATCTCTTTTAACTGATGTCTTTAGGCAATTTAGATTTAATGTAATTATTGTTATTTTGTATTTAGATCTACCATTTTATTACCTGTTTCCCGTTTGTTTTCTCTATTCCCCCCCGCCATTTTCCTCTCCTGCCTTCTTTGAAGTTATTTGAATTGATTTGTTTTCCATTTTAATTTACCTATTGAACTTTTGACTATATCTCATTGTGTATGTGTTTTAGTGGTTGATCTAGAAATTACAGTATGAGTATATAATTTTTTATAATATATTTTGAATTAATAGTTTACCACTTCAAGTGGAATGTAGAAAACTTACTACTTATAGGTCCCTCTACTCACTTTCCTTTTTGAGAACCCCATAAGACAATGTTAAAATTTTTCCTTCAATAATCATATATATTTTTAAAACCTTAAGAAAATATATTAAACAGCTATTTACTATTTCTGTCGCTCCTCCTTCATTCCTGCTGTTCCAAGATTCCCTCTAATATCATTTTCCTTCCATATGAATACATTCCTTTGGCATTCTTTTTTTAAAGAGCAGATATGCTGGTGAAAAATGTCCTACTTTTGTTCAGATTAGATAATTTCTTATAATCTTCAAGTTCACGGAATCTTTCATCTGTCATCCTTTATTTTGTTTTTAAGCTAATTAAGTGAATGTTTTGGTCATTGCATTTTCCATTCTAAATTTTTTATTTATTTATGTATCTTCTATTTCTCTACAGTTTTTTTTTTTCATTTTTCTATTTGTTTCCATTGTGTATGCTCTTACTCCTTGGGGCATGGTTACAATAGCTGCTTTAAAGTCTTGATTCATTACTTCCAATATATGTGTCCATACTGGGTTAGCATCTTGTGAAATATTAAGATTTTTCCTGGATCTTGTGAGACATTAAGATTTTTCTGGGTGTTCATATGCTAAACAAAATTCTAGAAATTTGGATGCTATGTTAGATAACTCTGGATCTGGAACGTTAAGTGACATAGGATTTTCCTGGGGAGAATGTTGAGATTTTGTTTTACCAGGCAATCAAACAAGATTTGGTTCAGAACACAAGTTCTTATCTGCCTTCCGTTGCCTGTTGTTCCAATGTCAGTTAAGTTTGAAAGTCTTTGCAGTTGCCTTTAGATTTTTCCGGCATATGTGACACCCAGTGTCCAGTTGGGGAGCTGGGTAATGTTCTGACTTATAGTTCATTTCTCAGTGTCTTTGGTGTGGCTGTTTAGGCTCAGACACATGCATCCACAGCCTGATTTTGAGCTCGAAAATTTATAGACAACTTTATAGGGTCGCTTTCTCAAACTCCCTTCTCTCTACAATCTTCTCTACATTTTCTAGCTTCCCAAAGCCCCTTTTCCTGGTCCTCTGGCTAAAAACTCAGAATTTTAATTTTCCCACACTGCTGCATATTTTCTATGATTTTCCCGTAATATTGCACCTGTTTCCAAGGCTAATTGGTGAGAGGATTAAGAGAAAAAAAATACAATGGGAATTCTCCCCCGTGATCTTAGGACCAAAGTTCCTCTGGTTGACATTTTAGGTGCCTTTATAACTGTTGCTGCCGTCGTCACCTGCCACCTTATGATTGCTGGGATTGCGGAAAAGAGAATGAAGAAAACAACAACAAATCCAAGGCATATGTCCGCTCTTCTGACCCACAAATGTCCCCTTTCCTTTATCTTGTTCCAGAAACAAATAATTTCTCTTGTAGCTCTCTCTCTCTTTCTTATTTTATAATTCTGATCTCTAAACCGTCTTTGAGTCCAGGCCAAGAGATTCCAGAGAGGAAACAAAACGAAAACTCACCACCAGTTCAATAGTACTCTGAATTCTGGTTTATTCCCTGAATATGTCTGCTACTATTTACTTTTTAGAATCCTCATATAACTGCTACATGCATTTTGTTCAGTGTTTTTAGCTGCATTCAGAGGGAGAGAAAGTGGGTGGAGTAAGTATGCTTTCTCCATTTTGACCAGAACTGGTACCCTTCTCCACAGCCTTTGAATAACAAGTTCCATCTACTGCATTGAAAATCACTTTTTTTTTTTTTCAGACATTGGCTGTTACCTAAAGTACAAATACATCTATTACTTAAAGTAAGGACACCATATTGGATAATGCTTTGTGACAACAGGCTAATAAATCTCCTTTAATAGACCAGAATGTCCGTTGTTTGGTAAACTTAGTAAATGAGAGAAGCGTATTGATACTGATATTCTCAAGAGCACCTTCGAGAAGACGACTAAGCACATGGCTTGTGGAGGATAGCTGGCAGTTGTGGAGATAAAGACTGTTATCTCTGGACCTGAGACAATTTGGCATGCAGAAAGAAAGCGTATTAAAGAACCCAGATGGCACTGAAAGCAAATTTAGGAACTGCTAATTCATAACAATTGTTATAAACCTAGAATATTTTTAGGTTAAAAACAAGTTACTACAGTTATCCAATATCTCTAATGTAACAGGTCAAACTAGATTAATTTAAGCAATAAATATTTAGATTTATGAAATATATTGTAGAAGAACATAAAGAAAATAGAACATAATTTTAAAAGGCAGTACCAGGTATGGAATATGTAGTATAAATCTACATTCAAATGAGTAAACTGGTTTTCCATGTTTCATGAGAAAGCATATTTCTCAGGTCTGTGGATTGATATAAATTGATACAAAGTATATAAATTTGCACAAAATCACTACAAAATATAATACAATCAATACAGCTTGATGAAATGTTACAAATTAAATATCTAAAAAGTTCCCAAGCAAAGATTATTATGTTAAGAAGGAGATGGAAGCATGTTTTAGAAAGAATCTTTTTGAGCTATTGGATAATATAATCCTTTTTGTGAGCATTTTTCTTTAAGGCATTTATCATTTTAAATGCAGAAATAGGAGTTGCCTGTAAAATTGGTGAGTCTAATTACTATGGAAAATGGACTAAACCTTCCAGAGACTATTTCTATTTCCCATGTATACCATGCTTTCATAAATATAATTAATTAATAATAGTTTACATGTGTACGTGTGTCAGGGGACAATAAAATAGTATTTGGGTAAGAAAAGGCTCATAGGTATCCTCCAGGTACTGTTATAGCAGTATTTGTTGAGCACTTACTGTGTGCCCTAAATTCTGTACACACAGAATACTTAATCCTTATAATGTTCGAAAGTGGTAGATATCATTATTCCAATTTTACAGATTAAGAAATTTGAGGCATAAAGACATTAAATTTATTGCTCAGAATCCTACAGCTTTAAGAGAGGGAGGCACGGTTAGGACCTGCTCAGTCTAACTCCAGAGTATATGTGTGTATTGATAGACTACATTAACATAACAATGAAGCAAACTGTTAAACCCACACGAAACTTTGAATGCTAGAAAGGAAACCAAACAGAACACAATCAATATTAAGATAACTTAATTATATATATTCCTCCATTGTATTAAATTAACATTTCCTCACCTCAGTAATAAAGGAAGTCTGTATGTAAGCAGATATATTTAGCTCTGCTATCATTTAAGACTTAAAAATATTACTAAGCACAGTTCTCTTTTTATCTTTGTATACATATTTGTGACGCTGTTATCTTAAAACTTTGTAGCCAATGGGTATAAATGATAAATAAATCATTTGAGGATGGCTTTTGGTCATAAACCAAAAATTGAATTTAAATATTTAACTAAAATATTGATTGTGGGCTGGTGTGGTGGCTCATGCCTGTAATGCCAGCACTTTGGAAGGCTGGGGTGGGAGGACTGCTTGAGCTCAGGAGTTTGAGATCAGCTTGGGCAATGTAATGAGACCTCATCTCTGCTAAAAATAATTTTAAAAAGATTGAGCCACTGCACTCCACCCTGGGTGACAGAGCAAGATACTCTCAAAAAAAAAAAATTAATAGTAGAAGCATTGCACTATCTAAAAGTTACTCTGCAATAGACGTAAGTCAATGTATGCAAACAAATTTTTTGATTGATTTGGGGAAGAGGCTGACGGCAGGATAGTTTGGGATCCTGAATAGGGTTGGGAGATGAGCGTGAGGGTAACAAATTCCTATAAGTCCTGTAATTCTAAATTCCTGTAATTGAGGAAGACAATCTTCCCCACTTCGATACTTTGGACTAATCTCATTTTATTTACCCGTAACTGTCCCAGGTCAAAAAAGAAAACCTGCACTGAAGAATTTCTGTGTTGTATGAGCCAGTCAGCCCAATCACTTGTGATGGATGAAGATTTCCTGTGTTTGTTTTTAACAGGCCTGTCTTGGTTTAAAAAGTACATCTCTTTCTTCAAAGGATTTGTTAATCAGGGTAGAGTGCAGACATTGAGAATAAGCTCATTTATTCAGGGTGCCAGAAGAATGCACTAGTTGAGTGTGCTGGCCCTAGGCTTAGGCTCCCTAGATTGGTGCCTGGTTCTGCAGCCTGGCGGTGGTGTAACTGTGTGCCACGGTGGCAGTTGTCAACCACCCTGGGAAGCGGCTACTGTCATCATCCCCATTTTATAGATTAGAAGCTGAGTCACAAGGAGATTATATACTTTGCATTTTATTATCTGATATCTGGCACAGAGTAAGCACTCAATACAAGTCAGTTATTATTGTTAAGAGTGTTTAGAGGTCAAACTTTGGAAGCTGTAAAGGTTATCTTGTCGAGGGCACTTTTCCAATGTCAGCTGGGAGACAAGTTCTGTGTTAGTCTGGTATTCAAGGCCTTCCACACTATGATTCAGTTATTGCGAAGAGATGGGTCCTGCATTCTCATTTGGGGAGCCCAGGAAAGGTTTGCGCTGTGGTATGGGCTCCATTCTCAGGAGCTATTTGCTGAAAGTTTCTTGGCTCCATGTGGTGCTCTACCCTAAGCCAAGAATGGGGTTACCATCTCGAAGCTTACTATCTGGTGCCACTGCCAGAGAGCTCTGCCCTGTGGTCTTTAGTGTTTATTTGTAAGCATGTGTAACCATTTGGTCGATAATCTTGTTTACTGGCTTTTGTAGGGCAAAGCCTAACACCTTTGGTCTTTTTTGTTTCCTGGCTAACAGCAGAGCTAGTCCTTGGAGACTCCTGTTGGGTTTTCCTCACTGCCAGTATTAATGTATTCCACAGAAGGGAGGAGATCCGGATTTTAATCAAGAAATCATTCTACTTTATTTTACATGAAAACCTCCAAAATAACGCTGGAGGAGTCTTTTCCTTTTCTCCAGAATTTTAAAAAGCAAAGGTCTGATTTGTTTTCAACGCTGTATTACAAACATTTTATGATTATTTTTAAAAAGAAAAATACAACAGCTCCGGGACAAGAAATTTGAATGGTGCTTAGGACAAGACTCAATCAATGGAAAATTTGTTTCACATATAAAGATCATTATTTGTTTCTCTAAACATTGGATCATTACTGTTTTAAAGTCAGTTCCATCAAAGTGCAATTCATATCAATACTATAAATTTTTGCCTTATATAAAACTTTTTCTTTGCATCCTACTGTGGTAGTTTGCAGCTGGATGGCAAATTTTATGGGGATTTAAAAAAACGAATTCAAGTACATATCAAATAATTTCAGAGAAAAAAAATGTAGACTCAAGAAGGGAAGGCCACGTAAAGTAGATAAATCACATTCCAGTTGAGGGTGTTTGGGTTCATTCAATATCACATTTGTCTTCATGTTTCTTGGGTTTCTCCATTTATGTCATTTTATTAAAGCTCCAATTCACTTACTTTGTGGTGTTTTTGGAGAAGAGTCTGACAGGAAATTTGGTTAACGAGACGTAGCTCTGTAAACAAGCAAAGCCTTGCTAAATAGAGTCTAAATGATGGGTGACTATGAGTTTAAAGCCATAATGGAATTGAGAATTTCTTTGACAACAATATAAACCACGGTAGGAAAGTGGAGCATATGATGGTATCACTGCAAGTTAGTGTGTATCTGTATACACACAGTGACATAGTTTTATTCTTTAATGTTTATTCTATTACATCCTATTTCCCGCCCACTGATCGGTGCACAGTGACTCTTCCTCTTTAAGTGAGCCCCTCCTCCCTTTAGTATAGGTTCTAAGGAATCTACGTTGCAGGCTCAGGTGTGCCCGGCCCTTGGCAACCCCAGCCACATCTGACAGTATCAATATTAGCCCCATCTGCACTGGGGGTAGGAAGTCTAAACCAGCGGTTCTCAAAATGTGGCCCTGGGACCAGCAACAGAGGCATTTCCTGGATGTGGTAGAAATACAAATTCTCAGGCCTTGACCAAGACCTACTGGATGAGAAACTTGGGCTGGGGCTTAGCAATCTGGGTTTTAATGCGCCCTCTAGGTGGTTCTGATGTTCATTCAAGTTTGAGAGCCATTGGTCTTAACTTTTTCTGCCCTGTATCTATCTGTCTGGGTTTACTTCCTGCGTGCCCACAGATCTGTGAACTTCAGTTTTTCCCCTTCAGTTTTCTCATGAATGGGTCTCTGGTCTCTCTGGGTTTCTGCCCCGATGTCAGATTTATACTCCAGTTCCCAGCTGAGATCATCACCCTGCTCACTAGACTGGAACCCGGTCAGCTCAATTCCCTAAACACATCACAGTCCTGCCTTTACCCATCTCCCTCCTGGCTGGCGGCCAAGTCTGGCACTGAATTGGTTGGGCCATTTGGAGCCAGTTCCTGCTGGGTCATCACCATGACCTGGCTGCCCCATGCTGTGGCCCCTGGAAGACTGCCATAACACGGGCCAGGCTGACTACCAGGCACTTCACCCCTGGACACCGTGGTTCACATCAGTATCTTCCCTTTCTAACTAGGCCTTGTCCTATAACCTGGATAACTGTCCTAACCTGTTTAAAGCCCCACTATAATACTCCCCTCTCCCTGCTGAACCAGATATTAAGGGGCTGCATAAGTTATGACACCTATTTGAAGTCAGTGGATGCTTTTGGAAAATACTTTAAGAGAGTTAGGTGAATACTTTAGGATAAAACATGTTACTGATTTGGGGACAACTTATTTTGGGGTAAAAAAATCGTAGAAAACAAATTATATTTTATTGCTTTAAGGAAATCCTGACATCACTACTTTATGTTCTGAATATTTTAACTCACCTAATAGTGTATTCAGTACTTGTATTTTGTGGGGACCAGCATCCTCTAACTTGGTTTCCAAGCCCTAATTTTTCCATGCAAGGATCTACCTATTGAATTTTGTTTTCCAGAAACCTAAACACACCACTGTCTTACTAACAGTTCACAGGAGACTCAGTGCTATAGAGTTTAATGCAATCTGTGTACTCATCCATGGGAGCCTACAGGTAACCACCACTGTGAAAGAAATTGCAAGTCACATTTGTGTGCTTAGGAAGTAATTCAAGAAGCATTTCAAAACACTCCCTATTCACCTTTAGTGAAAGCCTTTTTATGTGTTTAGCAATATTCACAGTCCTTCAGGAAGTCCTTTTTTTCCTTGAATTTGGTTTAATGCATAGCCAGTTGGCCTGGTTTGAGCATAAGCTTTCTTAGACTAAACTTGTGAGACCTGCAGTAAATGGTTAATGGAAGTGTTTACATTTGTGGTTGTATTCATTTAACTTTCCATGAATTATGTATTCAATCCTACTATGTGCCAGGCACTATACTAGGCGCTGTAATAACAGACTCTTGACTGTAAGAATCTTCTTGGAAGTCATTTTCTAGTCAGATGGATCTTTACTTGTTGAATGCAGTAGGTATAAATTTGTCTTATAGATAACGGGTAGGAATCAGGAAGTGACTGCATTATCATCAAAATGTATAGATTTGAGAAATAAAATGTGATTTGCCTAACGCACTGTTGTTACCTTCTGGTATATGAAAATGAGGACCCAGGTCACAAGAACATTAAACAAAGACAGCCACACTTTAAAATAGATTTACCCCTTTTCACAATTGTCACCAGCAACCTGTTTTTGTCAGATTGTCTGTTCCTCCCATACTTCAGGTTTATAGCAATCATCTTCCAGAACTGATTACTGGAGGGCCACTGACTGAAGCCTTTATCCCCTTTTCCTGTATGAAAGTGTCTAACTTGTGTCTATAGCCTCCCTCTGGCTAAGCATATGGCTCACTAAGCAAGTATGTTGAAGCATTTCCTATGTCCCTGTTTCTGTTGTAAGTGCTGTGAGGAATTAACAATAAATTCACTTTATCCTTCGTATTATAGATTTTTCTGTATCAATCCTACTGGATTGTATCTTGAGGACAAGACCTGTGTCATATTTTTGTAAACTCCATAGCATACCGCATTGTACTGAATACAGATTGTTCAATGGAATAATTGATAGATGAATAAATAAATTTCTAGGGAGAGACTATAAACAGACATCATCCTAGGATTTGGAAGCCTCCTGGAAAAGTCAGTGCGGTTGGTACTACGTCATATTGTTTCACCTTATGAGTGAAGGTCAACTTGACTGCCGGGAAAGTTAGGGTAGGACCTGCCATTGTACTAAGTCAGCAATACCGGAAATTGAACAGCGCAGCCATGCCTCGTAATGATTTCCTTTGCTAGACGGTGTCACTCACCTGATCTGAAGCCAAGTCAGCATGGGGGTTGTTCCTCCTCCAAATACCCAGACAGTGAAGAACACGAGGAGCAGCGTGGTGGTAAACATCATTTGTTTGGGCTGAGATTCTGTGTTCCGAATAGCTAAGGCAAAAGCAATCGCTCCTCGCAAACCTTGCAGGAAAAACCAAAGGAGAAAATAAACGTCTTGCAGGTGTCTTTTTCATTTCAATGGATTCATCTTTACAATTTGCTGACACAATTTTTTTAAATTAATCTTTTTATTTTGAGATAATTATAGATTCATAAAGAGTTGTAAAAAATAAAACAGAAAGACACCGTGTACTATTTCTTCAGTTTCCCCTCAATGATATCATGCAAAACTGTAGCTCAATATCTCAACCAGAATATTGACATTATCCAGTCAAGATAAAGAACATTTCTGGCTGGGTGCAGTGGCTCACACTTGTAATCTCAGCACTTTGGGAAGTTGAAGTGGGAAAATCACATGAAGTCAGGTGTTCAAGACCAGCCTGGGCAACAAAGCAAGACCCTGTCTCTACAATTTTTTTTTTTTTAATTAGCCAGGCATGGTGGCATGTGTCTTTAGTCCCACCTACTCGAAAGGATCACTTAAGCCCAGGAGTTCAAGGCTGCAATGAGCGAGGATTATGCCATCAGTCTGGGTGACAGAGTAAGACCCTGGCTCTAAAGAGAGAGAGAGAGAGAGAGAGAGACAGGGAAACATTTCCATCACCACAAGGATCCTTCACATTGCCCTTTTATAACCACACCTACTTCCCTCCCACATACTCCTTAATTCCTAACAACCAGTAATCTATTCTCTGTTAGGATGATTTTTGTCATTTCAAGACAGTTGTATAAATGGAAACATGCAGTATATAGTCTCTTGGAATTGCCTTTTTTTAACCCAGCATAATTTGCTGGATAATCATTCAGGTTGCTGAATTATTGATAGTTGTTCCTTTTTATTACTGAGTAATATTCCACCGTCTGGATGTTCTACAGTTTATTTAACCACACGTCTGTTGAAGGGTATCTGAGTTGTCTTCAGTTTTTGGTTATTACAAGAAAGGATGCTAAAATTTACATACAGATTATTGTGTGAACATAAGTTTTCATTTCCCTGAGATACATGCCCAGGAGTACAATCACTAGACAATATAGTATTTGCATATTTAGGTTTTTAAGATATCACTCAATTGTTTTCCAGAGTGGCTGTAACATTTTACATTCCCACCAGCAGTATATAAGTCATCCAATTTCTCTGCCTCCTTGGCAGATCTGGTGTTGTCACTATTTTTCATTTTAGCCATTCTGATAAGTATGTGGTGATAGTTTGTTGTGGTTTTAATTTGCATTTTCCTAACAGCAAAATGGTATTGAGCATTTTAAAATGTATTTGTTTGTTATCTATATACCCTCCTGAGTGAAATGGCCCTTCATGTCTTTTTCTTACTTTTAAAAATTGGATTGCTGAATTTTTTATTGTTGAGTTTTGAGAGTTCTTAACAATTCTACATAATAGTCCTTTGTTGGATGTATGGTTTGCAAATTGACAATCCCACTCTGTAGCTTGTCTTTTCATCCTCTTAAAAGAGTCTTTTGCAGAGAAAAGTTTTCAATTTTGATGAGGTCTAATTTGTTGATTTTGCTTTTTATAAATTGTGCTTTTGGAGTCATGTCTAAAAACTCTTTGCCTAGCCCTAGATCCCAAAGGTTTTTCCCTATTTTTTTCTGAAAGTGTTACAGTTTTACATTTAAGTCCATGATCACTTTGACTGAATTTCTGTATAAGGTAAGAGGTTTAGGTTGAGGTTCATTTTCTCACCTGTGGATATTTAACTTCTTCATTGAATTGCTTTTGGAAGTCCATCAAAAACCAGCTGGGTATATTTGTGTGGGTCTATTTCTCAGTTCTCTACTCTGTTCCATTGATCTATGTGTCTGTGCTTCTTCTAATAGCACACTGTCTTAATTATTGTAGCTATATAATAAGCCTTAACATTGGGTAGAGTGATTCTGCCCACCTTATTTTTTGTTTTCAAAATTGTTTTAGCTATTCTAGTTATTTTGCATTTCCACAAAATTTTAGAATAATATTGGCTGTATATACAAAAGAAACTTTCTGGGAACAAGTACTTTTTAAAAATCAAATGTGTCAGACAACAAAGAAAACTAAGCTTATGGACCACTGAAAATTAAATAATTAAATGACATTTAAAATTACTCCAGAATGATTACATAGTTTTACAAAATCTATAATGTAAACTAGTATATTAAAACCTGTTTTTTCTTATTTTACTTTTTCTTTTGTAATAATATGCTAATTTTGTTTTTATGAATCCATATTAAATATATTTGCAAGAGGTATTAAAGATGAAGGGCTGGGCATGGTGGTTCACGCCTGTAATCCCAGCACTTCGGGAGGCCGAGGTGGGCGGATCATGAGGTCAGGAGTTTGAGACCAGCCTGGCCAACATGGTGAAACCCCATCTCTACTAAAAATACAAAAATTAGCTAGGCGTAGTGGCACACACCTATAGTCCCAACTACTTGGGAGGCTGAAGCAGGAGAATTGGTTGAACCTGGGAGGTGGAGGTTGCAGTGAGCCGAGATCGTGCCATTGCACTGCAGCCTGCATGACAGAGTGAGACTTCGTCTCAAACAAACAAACAAAAAACAAAAAACAAATACTAGAATTTGAAATTGAAATGTGATGACACTAATAGAAATACAGACTTGGAAGAAGAGCAAATAAAAGCACAACTAATAAAGGAAAGGAGCTAAAATGGAAGGTCTTTCTTGGGTAACACACGACATGCAAGACATTTATAGTCCCTGTTATATTGTGCAATAGGACAAATAAAGATTTATAACGACAGCTAGTATAAGCCAAAGAGGTAGTGATTTGGTTATTTTTGTTGAAAGGTTTGAATCATACATATAAAATCTCAATGATCCACTTTTTATAATATTTATTATAGCATCTAGGTTTCTAAATTTCTAAATCTGTATTCGTACATTAAAGGAATTTTAAAAAGTAGACACAGGGCAGAATGAGAAAAACTATAACCATCCTGGTTTTTTTTCTATGTTCTCAACTTAGAATATAATGCTCCTTTCTTATCTCCATGCTGAGACTATTCAAGAGACAAGTGGCATAACACAAGATCCACAGGATTCGACTAGGGAGACTTAATACGTTTTGCCTGAAACAAGGAAATCTCCGAAAGAGAGAAGAACATGCACTCTGATTATAAAATACCTTCAAGGAACAAAATGTAATGGAGGAAGGAAATTATTCTAAATCTCCATGTAGACATGGAAATGGCCTACAGATAAGGAAGATAACATTTGAAGTAGATATTAATAAAAAAGTTCTTACACATCAGAAATTCTGAACACTTGAGATGGCTGTACTCAAGAAGAAAAGGCCCCACCAGAAGTATTCATGCATTCACACCCAGCTGGGGATAAGAGTGGGGATATTAATAACCCTTAATACTGGTGACTATTTTAATAGTGTTCTCACCAGGAAATACAAATTGAATGATTAGGGAATGAGAACTCAAGGAAACAGTCATACAAGAGACTTCTGTATCTGAGGAGAGAATTTATAGGTCATGGTAAAGCTCCTAGCAGTGTTTAATCACAGTACAAGATTGGAGCTAGAAAGTGAACTTTCTGACTGGGGGAGGGGGTGGCTCACACCTGTAATCTCAGCACTTTGGGAGGCTGAGGCGGGTGGTGGATTACCTGAGGTCAGGAGTTCGAGACCAGCCTGGCCAACAGAGTAAAACCCTGCCTCTACTAAAAATACAAAAAATTAGCTGGGTGTGATGGTGGATGCCTGGAATCCCAGCTACTATGGAGGCTGAGGCAGGAGAATCGCTTGAACCTGGGAGGCGGAGGTTTCAGTGAACCGAGATCGCGCCATTGTACTCCAGCCTGGGCAACAAGAGCGAAATTCTGGCTCAGAAAAAAAAAAGAAAAAGAAAGTGAACTTTCAAATTTCTCTTTTCCTCAAGCTCATGGTGATAGAAATGTCCACAAAGCAGCACCATAGCAAAGTACGTAATGTTAGAAGTATTAGACAATGAGTTGCTAAGTATTAATAGTTCTCATTGATATAAATATTTGTAGTTTTTTAACTTTGTGTCTTTGTGACAAAGACGAGAAACTAGAATAAAAATTAAAACTTGCAATAACATGCCTACTATCAACTATTTCATGCTGGATATTAAGGGCAAAGAGGTAAGCAATCATTAATCTTACTAAGAATGTTTAATAATGTATTGTTATTATGTTAAACTAGGGTAACTATGCTCTTAAATCTAAATTATCTATA
Source organism: Hylobates moloch (assembly GCF_009828535.3). Taxonomy (NCBI): domain Eukaryota; kingdom Metazoa; phylum Chordata; class Mammalia; order Primates; family Hylobatidae; genus Hylobates; species Hylobates moloch. The sequence continues at coordinate 7,081,645 of NW_026652297.1, read as the reverse complement.
CATGAGCAATTCTTGGTTTAAAAATATACTCAAATATATGTTATGCTGACTTCTGAAAAAATCTATATCTATATATAGAACACTCTATATTTACAGGAGATGCAATGTAGAGATTTCAGAAACAAATGGAAAAGTACAGCCACTATCTCGTGGCGGGTTGAGAAACATTGTTAATTGGGGCCAAACCCCAAGATGTTGAAAAGAGGATGCCTTCTCAATGTTATAACCACCTAAAAAAACATAGATACAGGGTGTTTTTAGAGATGGGATCATCTGTCCATAGCCCTGGTAACATGTGGCACGCACGGCACTGCGGCACTGGAAGCACGGGGCTGAGAATGGTGAGGCTGCCCGGTGGACAAAGTGAAGCTAATGTAGAACTCCAGGCGAGGTGGACAATTGTCTATATCCTACTCATCCTTTATGACTCTGAAGTTGCTTATCACACATTTGGAGGCTAGATAAATGTGAAACCAATGCTTCATTCATTGGTTCATTTAATGTGTATGTATTGATTACCTCCTATGTGTAGGCTCTGGGCATACTGATCCTATCTTCTTAATGCTATGGTTTTGGGCAATAGAAGATTTTAGGATTGAAATAGATTATTAGGGTACCAGCAAAATACTAAACATGAAAAATGAATATTGACTTAGGATTTTGTTTTTAGCCAAAATTATTTCCAAAAAACACCAACCATTTCTCTTAAAAACTCAAGAAATCTAGAACTTGTCAAAACTTGTGTTTTGTATTGTTTTATGGATACTCTGAGTTTGAGATTTGGGTTTTAGCTTTCTTTTTCTCTTTGTTTTGGCCAACAAGTCAAAATAATTTTATACTTTTGAGGGTTGAAAGACTATACCATTTCATTTTAAATGGGTTTACTTTGCAGAGATTTTGACATATTTCATATGCCCAGTTGGAAATTTAGCATCACCTTGGGGAATAAAGGAATTACCTGCAATTAAATGTGGTTTCATTTAAAATTGGCCTCTAAGGGATTCTTATGTTAATTATGTTGATGTTCTATTCATAACAATAGAAAACTATTGAACCAAGGAAAGCTTTCTAGCAAGCACTCCTGCTGCAGAAAATGTGCAGCTTCCTGTTTATCTTCAAAGGGCAAAAGTGAAACTTTTAATCAATTGCAAATTTGCAAATGTGTTCTGAATAGATGAAGGTCAGACATAGCTAAACTTAAATCACAGGAATATAAGTATCTCTTAGGGCATCTTTATTTAAGGTGCAAAGCAATAAACTAAAAGCATTTCCTGAGCACTCACTATATGCTAAGCTGTATCCCAGACACAGTGCAAGAATGACAGAGTTTGGCTGCTCTGTTCCAGTGTTCATGGTCCTACAAACATGACTCTTTTAAAAGGTAAACTGTAAGAAGGTGTATTAGAGATGCAAAAGAGGATACTTTGAAAGTATAGTTTGATGAGGAAAAAGCTTGCTATACCTCATGAGGGCCCAAATCATGACCATCGTCATGAACTGATATGCAGCATTTAAGGCACTGAAATAAATGGTGAGGCAAAAGAGACCTTTGCCTACATAATTTTCTATGTCCGAATCTTTTTTTCTCATCTAAATTTTCTCTAGTTCTTTCTCCTATAACCCTCACCAAAACTTCACCAAATTCTAACTGGTCTTCAGAGCTCAAATGAGACACTGTTTTCTCCATAAAGCCTCCTCTGACATCTGGGCCTGGGTTAGACTGGGTTATATTCCTAATACAATCCATGTTTGCCCTATCAGAGCCCTTATTACTGTACATTGCAACTTGCCAGTTCTGTTTAGCTGTGACATCTAAAGCAATACTAAGCACACAGTAGGCACTCAATAAAGATTTGTCCAACAAATCAATGAATGGATGAATTTTCTGATTCTTCAATAATGTCAGGTTACATATGGAAAAGTGATTGATACCTCCTAGATTAATGTAATGGTTTCAGAATAGTTTCCACAAGTTCAGTTTCTGCCTTTTTATTATTTATTGAGATCCTTTAAAACCTTATTTTGAGAGTCAAGAGTTCTGATATCTGCCCTCAGGCCTGCCCGACAGGCCGCATGACCATAAGCAGGTTACCTCATCTAGATTTCTGTTACCTCATCTCCAAATGGAGGTTTACAACTGGACTCGTGTTTTTTTTTCACTAGAAGTGCACATTAGAATCACGTGGAACTTAAAAATATATGTAGTCACTCACGCCAGCGTCCCGACTAGAGATTCTGATGCAGCAGAAGATGAGGTATATGAGAGCCCAGTTCCTCTCATTTCCCACTGCACCACCTTGGCCTAAGACCCATCTCACAACCTGCCTGTGCCCCGAACCACTCTCTGGTCTTGGCCTCAAGCCTCTATTCTCTTCTTCTTCTTCCAGTCCATCTTGCTGACGTTCCTCAGTACAGCTTCCTTAAAACCTAGCTTTATGCGGTCACGATTCAACTCAGCAAGCATAACCCAGTAGCTTCCCACAGCCCAGAGATACCTTTCACTCAGAACCCCATCCTACTTTTCCTGTTTACTTCCTCTTCTCCATTGAGAACTTCCATAAGCAAGGCGGGTTTCTCTCCTCCCATAAATGACTGTTATCCCCACCTCTGTGCCATGGCCTCACCATTAATTCCTTGCTTCAGTGCTGGATTTCTGCCTTTCCTTTGAGCTTCTCCAAACTTCACCCATTTGAATGATCTTTCTTCCCTCATCCCACTCCTATGAAGTTTTCCTGGAATACTCTAGTCCACTTTGTTCTCTCTTTCTTAGAAATCTAATGAAACATACTGCCCATGCCACTTGTATTATTAAATCATAGTCTGAAATGAATCAGTACTTTAATGTGGTCTTTTTCTCCAACTCCCAATTTTTTAGAAGTTTGGAGTTACATCTTCCTTACATAGTTCTTACGTCTTTCATAATACCCAGAACACAAAACTCTGTAAATGCTTTCAGATTGAACTATTGTAGTGGTTTCAGGCCCTCTAGATATGAGATGGTGATATTCATATATTCATTCACTGATTAATTCATTCAGGCTCCAGGTGATAGTGGCAAACAAGACCTTAATTTAAAGGTGCTTCTAGATTAATTATGTCAGGTGGTATGAAGAAAACCAAAGTAGGGTAAGGGGATAGAGAGTATTTATATGTGAGGGGAGGGATGTTAGCATGGTGTGGAGAGTCTCTCTGGTTAGGTGACATTTGAGCAGAGAACCTAATAGAGGGAGAAGCCATCTGGGTATCTGGAGGAAAATCATTCTAGGCTTCGGGAATAGTAGGTGCAAAATCCTGAGGAAGGCCTATGCCTGGTGTGCTTAAGCTGTGGCAAGGAGGCTGGTGTGATCGGAGCAGGATAAACAGGGTGGAGCTGGGAGGCAGTGGAAGGAGGTAATGCCAGAGAGGTGACATAGCCAAATCATACTGGGCTTTTGAATAGCAAGGCTTTGGAATTTTATTTTGAGATAGTAAACTTTAGGAAGGTTTTAATGCAAGATAGTGATGGGATCTCTTCTATGCTGAAAAACTCTGACTCTGATAGGAAAACATGCTGCTGACAGGAGGCCAGTGAGGAGGCTGCCTTGTTATTTCCAGGCAAGAAGTGAATGCAGATCCGACCACTGATGATAGCATGGCAGGTGCTGAATGTATGTCAAAGGTTGATGTTTGTTGATGGGTCAGATGAGGGGTATGAGAGGAGAACTCAGCCCCGGAAGAATTGGGGAAGCCCAGGGGAAGAGCATGTTTGGGTGTATAAGGGCGATCAAGGGTTGTGTTCCCACTTTATTACATCTGAGCTGCCTATTAGTCTTCCAAGCAGAGAGGCTGAGTGATTAGATGTGAGTGCGGAGTTCAGGGGAAAGGTTAGGATCTTTTACTGAAGAGAGTGGAAAGATATGAGGATAGTTGGAAGCTCGAAAAATGTAAGAAGATGAAGTTTATTTTGAACCAGGTTTGTTCTTGCCTCGAGGCCTTTGTACTTGCAGCTTCTCTCACCTGCAGTGCTCCCCTAAGTCATCCCTTGGCTGTGCCCATCATCTCAGTCCTCAGAAAGGCTGCCCTGACCATCAGACCTAAGTGCACTCACCTTCATCCAGGTATTTTTGTTTGTTTTGTTTTGTTTTTTGAGACAGAGTCTTGCTCTGTTGCCCAGGCTAGAGTGCAGTGGCATGATCTCAGCTCACTGTAACCTCCGCCTCCTGGGTTCAAGCGATTCCCTTGCCTCAGCCTCCTGAGTAGCTGGGACTACAGGCACACACTACCATGCCTGGCTAATTTTTTTTTTTTTTTTTAGTAGAGACAGGGTTTCACCATGTTGGTCAGGATGGTTTCGATCTCCTGACTTCGTGATCCACCCGCCTCGGCCTCCCAAAGTGCTGGGATTACAGGCGCGAGCCACTGCGCCTGGCCGTTTGTTTTTCATTGCACTGATCACCATCGGAAATGATCTTGTTTATATTCTGGTCTTTAAGATCTGTCTCTCTATGCTGGAAAGTACGTTTGGTAAGAGCTGACTTCTGGTTTGCTGGCTCTGCTGTGGCATTTCCAGAGCTAGACGGTGCCTCTCATAGGGTAGGGGCGCTGCAAGCATTGGATGAATGCATAAGTGAATGGATAAGAGGAGATCATTTTTGTGTTTAAAAGTACAATGAGAGGCCAGGCACAGTGGCTCACGCCTGTAATCCCAGCACTTTGGGAGGCCAAGGCGGGTGGATCACGAGGTCAGGAGATCGAGACCATCCTGGCTAACACAGTGAAACCCTGTCTCTACTGCAAATACAAAAAATTAGCTGGGCGTGGTGGTGGACGCCTGTAGTCCCAGGTACTCGGGAGGCTGAGGCAGGAGAATGGCGTGAACCTGGGAGGCAGAGCTTGCAGTGAGCCGAGGTTGCACCACTGCACTCCAGCCTGGGCCACAGAGCGAGACTCCGTCTCAAAAAAAAACAAAAAAGTACAATTGGAACCCAAAAGAAAATGAGCAGTAGATGGACAGGGATGCAGAACTGTCCCTGATAAATGATCTATCCTTTAAAAGAAAAGTCCTTTAGATGCATTATTTTGCTGCCTGTCTTTCCATTTGGGACATAATCCATTGCAATTCCTTTTTTCCCCCTTTCACTTCAAATACTCTGAAGAAGTAGATTTAAAAGATTTAATACAGTCTTATTATTAATCTGTTAAATCAAACCCTGGTTTGGGTCCAGAATTGAATTACATTTCATTTTTACCCCTACTGGAATCCTGTGACTTTGCAAAGGGTACCTACTTTAAGCAAAAATGCCAGTCTGATTTCAAAATGTTCCAGGATAATGCAATCTTGCTACGTGGTTCCATTTTCAGTTCAACATCACTTTATCACATGGAAGTGAAGCCAACAGATTGTTTTCAGTGGGAAAATCTTCTGCATTCAAAAATAAATTGAGTTCTTCTGGAAACTAAGCCTGTGTTAGACAAGTAGAGCTTTCCCTCGTCTCTCTTCCTGAACTTGAATCATTTAAACTTAAGGCTACTAAGAAGCAATGTGATATAACTTCTGTGTATTTTTATGTAAAGAGAAGTTTGTTTTTAGAAGCCCTGGGTAGCCAGAAAGGGTCATTGTAAATAGGATGAGCTCTGTCACAACTCTGAAGTCAACAAGCATAGACGCCTCTGACTTTGGAAGTTTGTTTTTACGTGGGTAAGATGGATGTAATAGTAAACCGTGGAATAATCAGAATAATCCTCATTACTAGCTGAAATCTTCAACAGAGAGTGTCAAGAGAAAGGCTAACATCGATCAGAAGAAAGTCAACATTCTGGGAGTAGTACCCAGCTTATGGGCAGCTTGTGTTCCAAAGATCACTTTATCAATTTTCTGTTTAGGTCAGTGTTTTCTTTTAACTGGAGTGATTTTTATCCCTAGGGAATATATGGCACTGTCTGGAGATAGTTCTCATTGTCCACAAAGTAGGAGGGAGGAGTGGGGAGGTGAAGGTGCTACTATTATCCAGTTGGTAGAAGCCAGGGATGCGGTTAAACATTCTGCAATGTTCAAGACAGTCTCCACAACAAAGAATTATCTGCTCCAAATGTCCACAGTTGCTGGAGTTGAGGAAACCTGGCATAGGTTTCCAGTTTGGATCTGGAATTGCTTTTTCCCATGTGACATTATAAATAATGACAATATTCCTACTGCAGAGGGCTATTTTGGCAAATATGGCTATCTATCCACCAAATCTATTCTTATACAGTCCGTGATGTACTGCTATAACTGCATAAACTATTAGCAGCTCTTGCAGCTAGGTACAGCCACGTGACTGGTTCTGACTAGTAAAGTGAGTGCAGAAATGGTGTGAGTCACTTCTGGTCCAAGGCTTTTAAGCAGCAGCTTCTTATCCTTGGCTTGCTTTCTCCTTTCACCAGCTGCATATAAATCATGAAGTGGTTCCCAAACATTAGCTATATCAAAATCACCTGAAGGGCTTGTTCACCACCAACCCCCCACCCCCAACCCGCCCCTCAGATTTCAGGGCTCTATTCTGAGAGTGTCTGACTCCGGAGGTTCGTGGTAGGTCTGAGAAGCTGCATTTCTGACAAGCTGCCAGGTGCTGTCAAGACTGCTGCTCCATGGACCACACTTCTAGAATCCTTGTCTTAGGGAGTTCTGAAATCATAAGATGGAAGCAGCCTTGTTATATTTGAATCACTGTCTGTAGGAGAGAAATTCCCCCAACCCCACCCAGCTCCATGTTAATATCAACCCTGGCTTGTGACACGAGCCAGAAAGCAATGGCTACTGTGATTAAACTGTTGAATTCTGGGAGTCTGCGTGTCACAGAAGCTTACATTATCCTATGGTTCTGCGTCTACCTATGCTATGTGTCTCTGTAGAATCACAGAATATTTTTTAACAGCTGAGGAAGTAGGTGCTGGGAGAGCACCTATCCCAGGTTATCGCTATTGAGTTTCCTGTGACAAAGCTCAAAAATCATAGTTAGAGTAAGAATGTGAGTTCTAAGGACGGTTGAAGAAAATCTCCTTCGGCTTCCCTAGGCAAAGGGTCAATCCCAGGCAATGTGTTCAGCGGGTGTTCAGCCTCTTGCCCACTCCCTAACTTTCTGTGTCTTTCTCTCGCTCTAGCTCTGCCCCTTTCTCCAGCATCACTGGCACTGGGGGCCTTCATTTGGCTCCAAGTTCTCCCCAAGCCACCCTAATCTAAAGTGATGTTTCTGACTCTTCGGTGGAAACTTCCATCTCCTTGGGCAGCCAGAATGAGCTTCATGCCAGGAAGAAGGCAATTGGAAGAAATCTGTTAAGGAAGGATAGCTCACAATCCTTCCTGAGAGGAGTGCATTTGAAATACTTGTTAACACACATGCTTTCACTTCGACTTGTGGCATTTAAAACAGCTTCAAGAAAGTGCAGTGAAATGTTTCAGCCACTGTAGGAAAGGTGCTATGAGTGACCAGGTTCCTCTAAAAGGAGGGGAAGCCTGTGAATGACAGGCGGGGTGCACACTTGCCCTGGGGTCTCCTCCTTCCCTCACATGGAACCCCCAGTCCTTGAAGGTGTTTCTGGAGCAGTCTTCCAGGCAGAGTCAGCAGGAGGCTGGGAGGTGGGGCTGGGATGCTGCCCTACTCACAGAGGCTTGGTCAGTCTGGGAAGGACTTGGTTGACAAAGCAGCATTTGAACCTCTTCAATATATCAGAACTAATGATGAAAATTCCTAAATTCCTTAATGACCCTATGGATGGATACTTAGCACAAAGCATTTTAAAATGTAACTGCTTCTTGCTCATTTGCACATATAATTTATTTGAGTCAATCTTATTGACTTCTTTTGAACTCTATCCACAAAACCTGAGGGCAGAATTAGAGGGATTTGTGCCTGATACAGACAGACTAATTTTTTGAACATGGTTTGCTTGTGTTAATAGTTTTCTAAGGTTTTGTCTATCCAATGCCACCACAAGCAAGCAATTAATAAATAAATTCAGGCAGAATAGAGGGAAAATAATGTGGTCCATTTGTTTGCCTCTGTGGACATGTTAATTTGGTTAAAACTATCAGATATTTGTGATATCTGTGACACTTTGGATATCCTAAAAATCTAATTGTACACCGAAGGCTCCTGAACACAGGGAGAGGTGACACACATTCTGGACTGTCTCCTTTTATTACTCAGTTCTCTCAGAGGCTGGCATGTTCCTGTTGTCTGCACCACCTCAATACACAGGACGGTCTGATTATCCACAAGATCTCGCTAGTGTTTCACACTCAATGAATGTCTAAGTAGATTGTGACAATTTATACGTGTGAACCTGTTGGGGGTGGGGGAACAACATATTTTACTCACAGTAACTGGTATTTTGAGTCACAACATTTTTTATTTTTTATTTTTATTTTTTTAGGCACAGGGTCTCACTCTTGCCCAGGCTGGAGTGCGGTGTGTGATCATAGTTCACTGCAGCCTCCCACTCCTGGGCTCAAGTGGTCTTCCCAACCTCAGCCTCCTGAGTAGCACCTCCCCTGCCTAATTAAAAATTTTTTTTTTTTGTAGAGATGGGGTCTTGTTATGTTGCCCAGGCTGGTCTCAAACTCCTGGCCTCAAGCAATCCTCCCGCTTTAGCCTCCTGAAGTGCTGGGATTATAGGTGTGAGCCAACATGCCAGGATTGAGTTACATGTTTTGTTTCATGTATTAATGCCAGGAGTAAGTCGCTGATGGAACTAAAAGTAAAATATCATGATTGTCCTTAAATGGAGGGAGGAGAGCAGGAGCCACGGGCCTTTGTCTTCTACAGGGATGTCACTAGCCCTTAGCTTTTACCTCAGGCTGTCCTCAGCAGTGATTTGACAGTCAAACCTTCTTTGGAATAAAACTCTCAGTCTCTGATAGAATGTTTTCATGACACCAGGTGTGAGATTGAGTCCTATCTCTATGAAAGCACTAAAGGCTGTCTTGTCATCTCTGGTGCTTAAAGAAAGTAAAAGAAACTCCCATTGTGAGTATCTCCTAGGTGGCGGTCCCTGTGCCAGGCATATTTTAAATATAGATTCTAGTTTGGTTTTCAACATTGACCATTTAAGGTAAGTATTAATATCCCCATTTTACAGCCTAGGGCACTGAGGTTTGAACGGGATTAATCACACAGTTCCAGGTGGCTGAGCCAGCTTCAAAGCCTGAATTCACTGTACTTCATCAAAACAGTAGTTCCCATCTAAAAAATATTGTGGTGTGCCAAATAGCAAAACCTAACTGGCTGGTTAAAAATGCAAGAGCAGGTAATTTTTATTGTAAATTTATTCTGGAGCGAAGTGAAGAATGATAATGCTTGGACTTAATAATGAGAGAAAACAAGTGTATGGGGCAGGCCACAGTTCTAAGCTATTTCTCAGATATTCTGAATTCATCATAATCACATAACCTTTTCTCAGCATTGGAGACTGTGAAGACTTAATGGGATCTGCAATTCATATGGGTCTACTATACTTGTCTGCTTCGTCACAGCAATGCTGCTTGTGGTTATTCATTATCCAAGATGAGTTTTCCTTGTGATTGCTTGACACAGTTGTTAAAACATTTTTTTTTGTGGCTCATTTCCTGCATAAGCCGGTTAACCCTATCCCATCTGGAGACCTCGGAAGATCTACTCCCATTGCTTTGCTCACTAATGCCTGCTCCAAGCTGAATGGGGCACCACCTGGGACAGATGGGGGCTTGGTGGAAGTTCATCTTCTTAAATGGAGAAAGTCCTGACCTCTGCCCCATTAGCTTGTTAGTGGCCTTGTACTGGTGAGGAAGAGGCAGTGGCATAATTAAAGACACAAATATGCCTAGGGTAAGAAGGAGATATAGCATGGAAAGGTAAGAGAACACTGGACTGTAGGCAAAGGGGCTGCAAAGAGGTAAGCTTGGACAAAGGATTCCTGACAGCACGATGGTGTCAAATGGGCTAAATCAAGGGAGGGAAGGAAAGAAAAGTCCAGCTTTTAGAGGAGCGCAGACTCTCAGCTAACTCTTGTAGATATATTTAAAGAAATCTTTTTTCCTAAGCTGAAGTTGAGTTTAGCCTGATTCTTGACTGAGTGAAATGTACAACTTTAGTTGGGTATATAATTCATTCACCTATTTATATACCAAACATTTGTAGAAGCCTACTCACCTTCAAGTAGCGTGCTGGGTGCTGAGGTGTAGAGATAAACATTTTGGATTTACTAAGCTTCCAGTCTAGAGGGAGTACAGGTAGGCAAGGTACAGCGTGATGACTACTAGGGGAGGAGAAGTATTGGGTGCTATGGAAACAGATGAGAATGATACAAACCCAGATCAGAGAAGTTACAAAGGCTTCTTATCAGAAGGGATGTCTAAACTGAGATCCAAAGAATAAAACAAACAAAGTGAGTGAGGGTGGGTGGATGTGGAAAAGGTTCCAAGCATAAGGACAGTCTGAGTGAATAGGGAGGAAGACCTTAGCATGCTGAAGGAACCACAAGAAATTCAATAATTAGATAAGCAGCATTATGCTGATCAGATGGCAAATGGAAGAACAAGAGGCAAGGCTGGCATCTAGGAGGGTCTAAAGCCAAACAGAATGAGATGGGAGAAATGTATTGAAGAGAGAGGTTCAGAAGAAAAACCATGAATTGAGATTATGTTCTGAAACATGCTTCTCAAATTCCAAGTGCACATGAATTACCTGGGGATCTGTTAGAATGCAGACTTGGATCCAGGGCTTCTAATAAGCTTCTAAGGGATGCCAAAGCTGCTGGCCTAAGGACCACACTTTTGGATATCAAGGATCAAGACAGCATGGAAGTGTCCCCTTCACATGGGGACTGGTAATTACTGTGGGATGGTCCTGATAGCTTAATGGAGTTCCATTAGCCTGGATAGTCATAGACATGGATTCTTATTTCTAGGCACTGCTGAAACAACGACCTTGGTTCTTCACTTGAGTTCCATTTATGTTTCCTTTCTGGCTGTCATTGATGTCTGCTGGATAAGGTCACTTTGGGATCAAAGTGTCAAATTGAATTCTCACCATGGCTTGATCAGTTGGTCACCCAAAAGACACCGGGAAAGGTGGTCTACACCTTGGCAGGGACTCTTAAAAACTGTGCTTCTATAGAACACTGGGGTTCCATGAGCTGCAGAACAGTGCTCCACAAAACTTGAGTAGCAATGGCAGCCTTTTCACAATTGAGAGGGGAAAAAATACATGTTCATGAAAAAATTTTCTTAAAGTTTATCTTCCATGCCTTTTTCTTAATCCTTTGGTGTCAGCAGCTATTTGAATGTGAATGAGTGCTAGTGCACAACAAAATGAGTCAGGAACGTTAATAGCACAGCCTGGCAACAGTTGGTGCTGTTGTTTCATGGTTATGTGAGCTCACGGATGAAGTTTTGTATAAATCCATGTACGGTGGTGACATTTTACTGGTTAAAACTTTTCGTAGTTTTTGCGATAGGACATATTGGGGTTTCAATGCCTTCTCAAAAGTGCAGCAGAAGTCAATGAATTTGAGAACCAGTGTTCGCTGACATATCATCTGGCTCCTACAACCTTCCCAGGTGCTTTCCTAAACTCCCTCCTTGTTAGATAAGCTCAGCAGCTCTGCACCCTGGCTCTCTAGCTCAGTAGTTCACAGTACCCAAGTCACAGTGGTTTCAGGAAGGCTGCCAGGGCTAAGTTGGGCTTGGCATTTCCCCTCCTTCCAGCAACTACTGGTTCTTATTTAGTTTTAAATTAAATAAAAATTGCAGCACATAGATTTGAATTAAAACAAGTGGACTGATCTTTGTAATATGCACCACATCAATAGGAAAGCTAATTTGTGCAAAGCACATCTCCTCCTTTAATTTAAACAACAGAGTGCTGCCTTTTTGGTTTCAAGGGAACTGAGAGCTGAGGCGGGGTGTTCACGCATGGCATTAACTAGGGCTATGCTCAAGAGCAACAGGAACAGTTTCAGGGGAGCTTAGCATTCCTCTTAAGCCCTTTGTGCTGAGTGTCGCACGATATAGCAGAGCAGCTATGGCCTCCTGGCCTTGAATTTAAAGAAGGTCTTAAAAATGTCTCAGGGTAAGCTCCCCTAATTGACTCTTAACTGTATTGGAGATACCAAGATCAGAATTTGCATTATTAAAAGCTTCTCAAGACAGAGGAGACAGATTCCTGACCTTGACACCCATGTGGCATCTTCATGTTTCAAGGCATCATGTGTGTAGACTATTAGTCTACAGAAAATAAATCAGGTGGGATTCATGCTAGGTGAGAAATTCAGTGTGGACCCTGACAGTCACTTCATTCAGTTTCATTGGCTTTAGAGGTAATGGGTGGAGGTAGGGGTGGAGTGTGGCAGTAGGGTCATCCATGAACAATGTGAGCTTTACTCAAAAACATTACTGAACTGGAGCCATCTACACAGCTTCAAGCTCTTGCTTCAATGCTCACTAAAGGCCTTTCTCACCACCATGAGATGAGTCAGAAGTGGCTAAATCTATCTTAAACTGTCACCTCCAGTTGCATCCAGATTTGGAGGCAGGTCTGCCTCAGGTTTTGTGGGGCCTGAAGCTTATAAATTTTGAGGCCTTTTTAAGGAAAAATAATACAAAATATCTTACTTATGCAAACTTCATATGCTCATCAGAACACACTGGTAGGGCTCCTCTCAGGATCTTGGACAGGGCCATGTGAAAGGGATCCTAAAGCTTAAGTTTATTAACTTCACAGGGAATCCACTTCTGCTCGGAAAGCTTCTCTGCCCAGTGCCAAAAAGGCATTAAGAAGTTGAGGGTAAAGATAATGGACAAGCATTTATCATATGGTAGGTATCACTGACCAAGACAGAAATTTTAGGTTCTTATTTGGTCTTTGAACCCCTGAGGTGTGCTGCCTTACTGAATCAAACTTGAGCCAAGCCCAGCTTTCTCTTAAGGGCAGGGCCCTCATCTTTGTCTTGTTCACACAAATACCTACCCAAGAAAGTGCATCAATAAACGTCTGCTGAATGAATGACTATCTGGATGACTGTGAAGGAGGAAATATAGAAATAAATTCACACTCCTTTTTTAGACCGAGTGTCATTGTTTACCTTCTCCAAAGAACTCTTTGCAAAATGTTTTGAGCTATGTGAAGAAAGGCTTCATCTAAACTTATTCATGAAGCAGCCCAACTAGATTGTGTCAGAGGGCTACTAAAGTCATTCTCTTATTGGATGAAAAAATACTCTAGTCATAATTAAGAAACATTAAACTATATTTATAATCAAATATTCTTTAAGAGGATTGGCTTTTTCTTCTGGGTTGAGCGGGTTTTGCTCTCACACACTCAGAAAAGGCTAGACAGTGTGTTATTTGATCTATTTTGTTAACCTTCTCCTCTGGCTTATGTTACCTTAAGTTGACCTTTCAAGTGCTTTGTCTTCTGGCAAATATGTTTAAAACTTTAGGACCTAAGTAATGCATAGCTATCAAAATTCATGCAGAAAATCAAAGCTGAGTCTGGAGCATTCTCTTTTGAAGAAAAATACTACCCTGCATGTGATGACCTCACCTGATATGTCACCTGATACCTGATGGTGGTCAATGGGTACAGTGTAGATCCTGAACCTAGGGCTGGGAGCGGGTGTTGTCCTCATATTGGCTTTGTTGTGAACTGGATGGGGGCCAGGTTTGCATGAGGGACATGTTAGACATGCTAGGGTTGGCCTGGATTAGAAAGGACATGATTTTGATTTAACTTTTGTTCTCATGACTTTGAAGGTAAATCTGAGGTTGCGTCATGTAGATGAGAAGTTTCTAAGTTCAAAGTTGAGAGGCCTGGGTTCAACTCAGGGTTAAGAGATTGTGAGCAAGATACACAAACTCCCCATGTCTCATTGTTATTATTTTTTAATCTGTAAAAAGAGACCAATAATGGGATGCTGGGAACACGGCAGAGTAGGAAGTACCAGAAATTTGTTTCCCTCCTTAGACAACTATTATACTGGCAGAATTTGTATAATGTAAATATTTTGGAATTCTGGAGTATATTGAAGGATTGCAACTTCTAGGGAAGGCTTGGGAAGTAATTGTGGTTTATTTTGGTCAATTATAGTTCTTAGCACAGTAGCAAGTCTTCCAACCTTCACCCTTCAGCCTTGTGGCAGGCAGCTGTGCCAAGTGTTCCTGGAGCAGCGTGCAGTTTGCAGGAGCCAGGGTGAGCAAAAAGGACTCTGTTCTCCAAATATCAAAAATCTGTGTTCTGATCACTGATGCTGGATCTGGTCAAAGAGATGCAGACAAAATCGCTGCCATTGTTGTTGCACCTCCCCTTATTTGGAAGCTCCTCCCCTCGGCTGAAGTGACTGTCAGGAGATTTAAAGGGCCAGCACCCTTTTAATTTTTTTCACCTTCGATTTTCTTTTTCTCCTTTTAGGGCCTGACATTAAAGATTAGTTCATTAAAAAATAACTACGTATACAGAGAAATTAGGAAGTGACTTTGCAAGCCCAAGGAAAGGCATGGGCTTAGAAAGGACCTGAGGAGACCTTGTGTTTCTATCTGAGGCTGATTCCCAGAACAGAGACAGTCTACAACAACAAAATCAACAACAATAAACAAACAAACAAAAACCCAAATCCAGCAAACCCTGGGAAAGAGGAAATTTGCTTTCCAGAGTTACCATAATATCAGACTCAAATGTCAAGTTTTTAACAAAAAATCACAAGGTATATAGAGAAACAGGAAAGTATGGCCATTCAAAGTAAAAAAAAATAACAGAAACTATCCCTGAAAAAGACCTGATGGCAGATATACTAGACAAAGACTTTTAAGCAGACTTCAAAACAACTATCTTTTTTTTTTTTTTTGAGATGGAGTCTCGCTCTTTGGCCCAGGCTGGAGTGCAGTGGCACGATCTCTGCTCACTGCAAGCTCTGCCTCCTGGGTTCATGCCATTCTCCTGCCTCAGCCTCCCCAGTAGCTGGGACCACAGGCGCCTGCCACCATGCTCAGCTAATTTTTTTGTATTTTTAGTAGAGACAGGGTTTCACCATGTTAGCCAGGATGGTCTCGATCTCCTGACCTCGTGATCCGCCCGCCTTGGCCTCCCAAAGTGCTGGGATTACAGGCGTGAGCCACTGCCCCCGGCCAAAACAACTATCTTAAAGATGCTTGAAGAACTAAAAAGAATATGTTGAGAAAGTTAAAAAAAAAGATATATGAACAAAAAGGAAATACCAATAAAGAGATAGACATGAATATAAACACCCAAGAAGCTTCATGAACTCCAAGTAGATGAACTCAAAGAGATGCGGAGTGAAACATTTTCAAACTTTTTAAAGAATGTCGAAAGTACCAAGAGAGAAGGGACTCACACATATAAGGGATCCTTAACAAGATTATCAGCAGATTTCTCATTAGAAACTTTGGAGGTCAGAAGGCAGTAGGCTGATATAGTCAAAGCGCTAAAAGAAAAAAATAAAAAACAAAAACAGAAACAAAAACCACTTGTCAACCAAGATTTCTATATGTGGCAAAACTGTCCTTCACAAGTGAGGGAGAAATTAAGGCATTCCCAAGTAAACAAAAGTTGGGGAGGTTTCATTATCATGGAACCTATCCTTCAAGAGAGTCCTGCAGGGTGAAACGAAATAATACTAAGTAGTAACTTGAGCCATATGAAGAAACAGAGAACTCAGTAAAGGTAAATCCATGGACAATTAAAAAGCTAGTATTATTGCATGGTTTGTAACTTCACTTTTTCTTTTCTATGTGATTTAAGAGATGAATACATTAAAAAAATTATCAGTATAAGGGCTAATATTATTATAACTTTGCTTTATAACTCCACAGTTTGTTTTCTACATAATTTAAGAGACTAATGCACATTAAAGAATTATTAGTTTGTATTTTTGGGAACACAATGTATAAAGATATAATTCTGTAACATCAACAGCCAAAAGGGGTGGGGACAGAGTTGTAAAGGAGGCAGAGTTATTGTATGTTTTTCATGTTAAGCTGGTGTAAATTTAAATTAGAATGTTATAGCTTTAGGATCTTAAATGTAATCTCCATGGTAACCACAAAGAAAATAGCTATAGAATATACACAAAAGAAAGTGAGAAAGGAATTTAAACATTTCAACTAAACACAAAGAATCAACTAAACACAAAAGGCAGTAGTGCAGTAAATGAGGGACAAGAATGCTGTAAGGTATATAGAAAATATATTTCAAAATGGCAGAACCTCTTTCTTAACAGTGATTACTTTAAATGTAAATGTATTAAACACTCTAATCAAAAGACAAGTTTGGCAGAATGGATGAAAACATATGAGCCAGCTCTATGCTGTCTAAGGAGACTGATTTTAGGTCCAATGACACAAACAGATGAGAGTAAAAGGCTAGAAAATATATTCCATGCAAATACTGACCAAAAAACGGAAGGGAGTAGCTATACTAATATCAGACAAAATAGATTTTAAGTTCAAAACATTTACAGAAGACAAACATTAATAAAAGTTTCAGTACTGCAAGAAGATATAACAATTATAAACAATTATAAACATTTACATACCTAATGACAGACCACCATAATATATGAAGGGAAAACTGACAAAATTTAATGGAGAAATCGACAATTCTACAATAATAGTTGAAGACTTAAATATACCACTCTCAATAATGAACATAATAGCCAGATAGAATATAAGTAAGGGAATAGAAAACAGTATGATAAACCAACTAGATCTAACAGACATATACAGAACAATCTACCCAATGACAACAACATACACAGTCTTCTCAAGTGCACATGAGACATTTTCCAGAATAGATCATACATTAGGCCACACATTAAGACTTCCTAATAGATTTAAAAAGATAGGACAACAGTGGAAGTTAGAAATCAATAACAGATGTAAAACTGGAAAATTCATGCATATATGGAAATTAAATAACATACTTCTAAATAATCAATGGATCAAGAATAAAATCAGAAGAAAAATTAGAAAATACTAAGAGGTGAATGAAAAGAAAACATAGCATAACCAAACTTATAAGACATAGTGAAAACAGTGCTAAGACTTACTTTAAACACTTACATTAAAAAAACAAGAACGATCTCAAATCAAGAACCCAACAACCTAACTTCACAACTTAAATAAACGAGAAAAAGAAAAAAAAATTAAACCCAGAGCTAGAAGAAAGGAAATAATAAAGATTAGAGATAAATAAAATAGAGAATAGAGAAATAATAGAAAAAATAAATGAAACCAAAAAATGGTTCTTTGGAAAGATCAATAAAATTGACAAACCTTTAACTAGATGGACTAAGAAAAAAGAGAGAAGACTCAAGTTACTAAAATTAGAAATAATAGTGGGGATTTTACTACCAATTCTAGAGAAATAACAAGAATTAGAGAATAACAAGAATAAGAGAACACTATGAACAATTGAATAATCTATATGAAAGGGATACCTTCCTAGAAATACAAAGCTTACCAAGATTAAAGCATGAAGAAATGAAAAATCTGAATTAGACCTACAACTAATAAGAAGATTCAATCAGTAATCAAAAATCTCCTCACAAAGAAAAGCTCCAGACTTCATGGTTTCACAGGTGATTTCTACCAAACATTTAAAGGGAAACTAATACCTATCCTTCACAAACTTTTCCAAAAACTTGAAGAGGAGGAAGCAATTCTTATCTCATTCTATAAGGCCAGTATTACTCTGATATCAAAGTCAGAGAAAGACACAATAAGAAAACCACAGACTACTACTCCTTATAAACATAAATGCAAAATTCTCAACAGAATACTAGCAAGTTGAATTCAGTAGCATATTAAAAGAACTACACACCATGACCAAGTGAGATTTCTTCCTGGAATGCAACGTTGTGTACAACATGCAAAAATCAATGAGTGTAATACACCACATGAACGGCATGAAGGAGAAAAGTACATGATCATCTCAATTGATACCGAAACCTCATTTGATAAAATTTAACATTTCATGATTAAAAAAAAACAACCAACTAGGAATAGAAGGAAACTATCTTAACATAATAAAAGCTGTATATAAAATAAAAGCAAATATCATACTCAATGGTGAAAGACTAAAGTCTTTTACTCTAAGGTCAGTAATAAGACAAAAATGCCCACTTTGACCACTTCTATTTAACATTATACTAGATATTCTGGCCAGAGCAATTAATCATGAGAAAGAAATAAAGGCATTCAAACTGAAAAAGAAGGAAAATTATATCTGTTTACAGATAATATAATTTTATATGTAGAATTTCCTAAAGATTTCACAAAAAAACTGTTAAAGCTAATAAAGGAATTAAGCAAAGTAGCAAGACATAAAGTCAACATGCAAAAATCAATTGCATTTTTATACCCTCACAATGAACAATCTAAAATTAAAATTATGAAAATAATTCCATTCACAATAGCATCAAAAATAATAAAATACTTAGGAATTAACTTAACCAAGGAGGTGAAAGACTTGTACAGTGAAAACTATAAAACATCACTGAAATAAATTAAAGAAGAAATAAATAAAGGGAAACATCCTATGCTTATGGATTAGGAGACTTTATATTGTTAAGATGTTAATATAACCCAAAGTAATCTACAAATTCAATGCAGTCCCTATCAAAATCCCAATGACATTTTAAAAGAAATAGTAAAACCTATCCTCAAATTAATACAGATATTTAAGAGGCTCCAAATAACCAAAACAATCTTGAAAAAGTACAAAGCAGAAAGACCCATATTTCCAAATTTCAAAACTTACGATAAAGCTACAGTAATCAAAGCAATGTCATATATAAAAATTAACTCAAATGGATAAAAAAACTTAAATGTAAGGCCTAAAACTGTAAAACTCTTAGAAAAAAAATAGGACAAAAATGTCACAACATTGGATTTGGCAATAATTTCTTGGGTAGGACTCTAAAAGCACAGGCAACAAAAGAAAAAATAGACTAATTAAATTTTTTGAAAATTTTAAAAAATGTGCATCAAAATACAATGTAAACAGTAAAAAAGGCAGCTCATGGAATGGAAGAAGATATTTGCAAATGATATGTCTGATAAAGGATCAGTATTCAGGAAATAGAAAACTCCTATAACTCAATGACAAAAGACCCCATTTAAAAAATAGCTTAAGACTTGAATAGAAGTTTCTCCAAAGAAAATATACAAATGGCTAGTAAGCTCATGAAAAAATGCTTAGCATCACTGTTAATGAAGGAAATGCATATCAAAAGAACAATGAGCTATGACTTCATACCCATTGGGATGACTACCATAAGAAAAAAAAAAAACAGAAAATAATTTTTGGCCAGAATGTAGAGAAATAAGAATATTTGGGCACTGTTGGTAGAAATATAAAATGGTAAAGTTACGTTAAAACACAGTATGGCAGCTTCTCAAAACATTCAAAATAGAATTACTATATGATCCAGCAATTCTACTTCTGGGTATATATAGAAAAGAATTCACAGACAGGTTTTGAAGAGGTGCCTGTGTACCCATGTTTACAGCAGCATTGCTCACAATAGCTACCATGTGAAAGGAACCCAAGTGTCCCTTGATAGATGAATAGATAAGTAAAATGTGATATATACATGCAATGAATATTATTCAGCCCTTTTAAAAGGAAGGAAATTTTATAATATGCTATAATATGGATGAACCTTGAGGATGTCATGCTAAGTGAAATAAACCAATCACAAAAAGACAAATACTATATGATTCCACTTATATGAGGCTCCTAAAGTGGTCAAAATCAAAGAGACAGAAAGAACGGTGGCTGCCAGGAATTGGGAGGAGGGGGAATGAACTGTTTAATGGGCACAGAGTTTCGGTTTTACAAGATGAAAAGAATTATGGAGGTGGACAGTGGTGATAGTTGCACATTTCGAATGTATTTAATAACACTGAACTGTATTCTTAAAATGGTTATGATGGAAATTTTATGTTACGTGTATTTTACCACAATAAAAAAATGAAAAAAAAAAAGAGAGAACAATAATGGCTATCCTATCTTGCTGCGGCTATGAGTCTCAAAACAGTGCCAATGAAAGGGCTCAGGAAGGTGTAAAGTGACTTTTGAGCATGATATCAATGATTCCTTTACATAAATATGTAACATTACTATCTCTTCATTTGTAAGCTAAGAAGACAGCTTTTTAGTGAAAAATCCAATGTTCTTTCCACCATGTAAAAGAGTACTATCAATATTAACTTTTAAGAAAAATGACATTAGAAATATAAAGAAGAAACTCAATCTCTTTGATGTTCAGATTCATTTCAATGTGAAAAGTGTACGAAACAAAAATCCAGTCAAATACATAAAATAAGTGCACCTCGGCCCAAGATGATTGTGCCCTTGAGTTCAAGCTGCTAAGCTCTAACAGTGCCAATGCCAGCAGATGATATGGATGCTCAGTATGGAAGACACTGGGTGGCATTCTCTGGACATCAGAGTCATATGTAGGTAGATGTCTTGAAAATGTGGCATGCTGTCTTTTTAATGTTGGGAACCGGCTGATCGGCATTCTTATGAATTAAACTAATAATTTCAACCCCATTAATATGATAGGGTTATTGTTTTTCTTCCAGAGGGTAAGGATGCTTTAGAATAGGGCCAGATAGTAATATTTTAGGTTTTATGAACTATATGATTATATATAGTTCACAACTCTGCCACTGTAGTGCAGAAACAGCCATAGACAGTAAGTAAACAAAAGGGTTGGGATGAGTTCCAACTTAATAATATTAATAAAATAGCCGTGGACCAGATTTGATTCAGGAGCCATAGTTTGCTGACTCCTGGCTTTAGAATATCATGGAAATAAATTCTGGACCTCCTCACATCCCCTGGCTGTACAGATCATATTATTGGCCTCTACCAGGTTTTAACGCAGCTCCAATCCCACAGTTAAACAAACTTAGAAGGTGCCAAAGCCTGGAGAAACCATCAAGCCAGGTGGCCATTTGGGCAGACACTTCACACCCTAACATGATTATCTAAGGCCTGACATTTTTCTCAGAGCATTGTTTGTCAAATAAAGCAATGTTTAAAATGTAATATTGAAGCTTCGAAAATAAGCTGCTATTCTCCAGAGTAAAGTTACTGATGTTTTGATGGAAAAGAAGGAAAAGTGCTTTCCAATTCCCAGAAATGTTTTGAAAAAATGCAACCCAATGCTGGCTTCCCATTTATGAGTGCTCAAGTTTACCTTTTGCTTTCTCATAATAAAAGTCAACTCATTGCCAAAGTTTATTACTGTTCTAAGTCAAAAATCACCTACCACTCGGCCGGGCGCGGTGGCTCAAGCCTGTAATCCCAGCACTTTGGGAGGCTGAGGCAGGCAGATCACAAGGTCAGGAGATCGAGACCATCCTGGCTAACACGGTGAAACCCCGTCTCTACTAAAAATACAAAAAGTTAGCCGGGTGTGGTGGCGGGCGCCTATAGTCCCAGCTACTCGGGAGGCTGAGGCAGGAGAATGACATGAACCGGAGGCGGAGCTTGCAGTGAGCCGAGATCGCGCCACTGCACTCCAGGCTGGGCAACAGAGCGAGACTCTATCTCAAAAAAAAAAAAAAAAATCACCTACCACTCCAACTTCTCACCTTCCTTATGACTCTCTCTCTCTTACCCTAACATGTCTGGAAATGTAAGCAACTACTGTCAGAGGCCTTCAGTAGGGCAAATTTAATTTTGTATCTCCATTTGTCTGTATTTGAATCAATGACTCACTCTCAGCTTGGGAGCTGCCCCTTTTACCGTGTGGACCAGGCTAGAATGGCACTGAAGGCAAAACAAGCCTTTTACTGCTTTCAGAAATGTGGATTTTGAGACACTTGGTTGGGTTTAGGTGGAATCTCACGGACCTGGGTTCAAGAATACTTTTGTTCTTGACCAAGTTTCATAACCTTTTTGAGATCCTGAACCTCAGTTTCTTCATCTACAAAATGTGTTAATATTTGCTTCGCAGGATTAATTAAAAAATAGTGAATGGCAAATAGCAAGTGCTAATAAATGTTCATTTCTCTCACTTTTTCTGTATGCCCCTAGGTACCCTAAATTGTATTTGTTCATGCTGATAGCAGGTTTTATTGTAAACTCTCATGTATCCCCCAATAACTGCCTCTGAGTACATTGTAAGTGTACAGCCACATAGGAATCACGTAAGGATCTCTGCAAAAGGTCTTTGAACAGGGAAAGACTGAAGGTAGGAAAATTAATTGACTAAAGATAAACCATAATCTCCAGAGTTTTTCAAGGTCGGAAAATTCATTTGGTTTATTTCCTTTTGGAAAGGAGCCTTGAGGTATGGTTTAAGCAATTGGAACACAAACGTCTTGAGAACAGAGACCTTGTCAGTTTCATCAATCAGTGCCCAGAACTCATCTCAGGCACCTGGTGAGTGCTCAATTAATATTCGTTTCGTCAACTAACAACTGAGCATACTTAGGTCTGATTTGCTTTTGTATTAACCGTGAGGAGTTTCCGGAGCTTTGCACAAAGAAGGAGCAGGGATTTTATGGAGAAGGAACACTGGATAAAGGGCATTGGATAAGAGTGGTACCATTTACACACTATTTACCCTGAGCATGCAATTTATGAAATTATAATTCAAATTCCCCAGTATAAAAAATTGATCTGAAATGGGTCAGAGGAAAGTCCAATGTCCACTCTAGGCCAGTTTCTGACCAGATATGATACCTCGAAGCCATACCAACAAGATTCCCTCTAACTTCGTTGCCCACTTGGAAAGAGAAATCCTGCTGTTGCTCAGCACTTACGGAGAATCAGCGTAGTGTTAGGTAAAATGGGGTAAAGAGAAGTTTTTTCCCCAAAAGGGTTCTACATGTTCTCATGGTTTTTCATGTTCTGCAAAAGTGTGAGAGAACCAGCAGCACTAACACACAATGTAGTTCACATACCTGAAAACATCATCATGTGCTGAAAGTTCCAGGGGATCTTCTGTTTTCGGCCTAGATTTAGGAGGAAGGAGAGGGGATATATGTTGCAGGCTCTGGCAACAAAAATTGCTAGCTGTAGATAAGCACAGGGAAACATTGAGGAAAGTGTTGCTGCAATGATGGTTTGAATCCTTGAGCTTAAATATTATGTCCTCAAGCTTCTCTACATTATGACCCTAAAACCAGAAATAAACATGTCAATTCACATTTGTCCAACTTGCTTCCAAAATTTATATTTCAATGTCAAGTTCTTCCCAGAAATAATAGAGAACTCTGCCTTTCTTTGATACTTGCTTTAAAATTGTGAGCCCAATACCAGTTCAATCACTGTAAATTTTCTAATCACATTTATATTGCTGATGACTGACTATCCTCAATTCTGCTGTAAAATGGGAGGCAGACCATTCAGATGCTGTGGCATTATCTTCCCAAATGGCACTTTAGAAAGGATAAATGTGCTTCTGTTCATGTTTACCATCTTCCTTCTTATCAGTTTATATTTCCTATATCTAGCAAGCTTTGCATACCTTTTTCTTTGGTGAATTAATTTTGAGAGGAATTACCTGTCTAATTACATAATACAACTGTTGCTTTATGTGGCAATTTACTAAAATAAAAGTTTATAAGTAAAAGTCTTTGAAAATATTGGTGCTCTTCATCTTTCCCTTTTTGTTGTCTTTGACTCCTTCCCCGATGGGCTATTCTAGTTTGTCCTCAATGGGATGGAGTTATTTGGCAAGAGGTAACTTCCTTTTAAAATCCAGGTTTTGGATGAACTTTTAGGGTTAAGCTGAATGCTCAATGAAAAGAGACTAAGAAGCAAATGCAGATGTTTAATTGGAACACAGTTTATAGAGAGGGATTGCCTCTGCTGGCTGTTCGGATTATCTGTGATCCAAGGTGCCATCTGCCCATCTTCCAAGTGGGATGAAGGACAACAATTTCTGTCTTTGGGGACATTCCTAATGGCTCAACATCCTTTCAGATAGATATCCATTCCCACTGGAAATACCTCCTTTCCCAGGCCTAAAACTAGGAAAACCCCCTGCATTAAAAGTGAGGTCTAGATTTTATCTGTCTTTATAGGAAAGGAAGGGTGCTATCTTATTCAGATGAACCTACATTTGAACAATGCTTATGATGTTGAAAGCACATGCATCATGCTAATTTCATTTGATCATCTGTCCTATTTTTGAAGTCCTTATTGGAAAAGAGATTTTATCATCTTGCAATGAAAACATTTCCAAAGCTGAATAATCCTGGATGCTTCTCGATATACTCTAATGCAGATTAAGTCTATTTCACTATAAAGAATACACGGACATAATTTTTATGTAAATGATTGATAATTATAGTTAAACATATTTTGAATGCTTGAAAAATATCTTTTCCTTGAATTTCCCCCTTTATTTCCACAGTTCTTTCCAAAGTTCTTATCTTGAACTATAATTATTCAATGGAGGTCCTAATTTCTTAGGATGTTTTCCTCCCCTAACTAGAAATCACATATCTGCCTCGTGTCTGAGCCTTGCAGTGGACTTTAGGAAACTGCTTTAATGATTTAACAGAATAATCCGTAAAAGTAAGTCATTTGTTATCTTCTCTAATCACCCCATGTTCTGTATTTCAAAGGATACAAAGGCTCCAAGTATAAAAAGCGCATTAAAGATATGATTCTGGAACGTGAACAGTGCCAGGCCCATGTAACAGAAGATGACGTTCTCCGCCAAAAAGTTCATAAATTCAAACAACTGAAACAGAACATAAAACAAAAAACCATTAATTATAACTCATGTTTGAGTGCACTTACTTTCTTATAACTGTATTTGACAGCTGACTGGGTCTCCTTTATCTGGAAGGCCACCCCTTTGGCCTTGTGCTTAGCCTCTGAAGGAGGATAGAGGCCCTGGCTCTTGACTCAGGGACAGATGCCACAGCCACATCAGCATCCCATTCTTTCCAACTGTAAGGCTGCCAGAGACACCCCCGGGTAAGATTAACCAGCATGATCCTTCCATGGAACAATTCTTACTGAGACGACAAAATAGTCCCTGTAAAAGAAACTGAAGCTCAGTGATTTGCTGAAGGTGTACTGTAGTAAATGACACAAAGATTGTTTAACTTCTGTGCACATTACCCAGTAGATTCACTTGACTTCCCAAGTACTGAACAACTGTTTTTTTTTTTTTAAGCTTAAACTAAATTACCCTTCTTAGGCAGGCAGGAGGGACAAAGTTGGAAAACTTGGAAACCTGAAATAAGGATGAATGTCAATTATATTTTAACATTAGAGTGATCAGTATATTTCAAACCCCAGACAATGAGACTCATTAAATTGACTGATGTAGGTATATCCATTAAATGTCTACAATTTCTAGCTGCTAAAAAGAAAATGATTAATCCCAGGGATTGGTTTATGCAGCAAGAACACAATAGATACATCAAATTCAGTCAGAAGAATAGAGTAATAACATGCTATGATGAAGGATGTTCCCAAGAGTTATTCTTAGACCATTAACTAAACAATTTAAGTTGAACATGAAAAATGTTCTCCAACTTTCAGATTAAAAGTAAAAGGGAAATGTGTCCAGTGGCTACAATAAAGGCAGATTTGGAAAAGACTTTATTTTATGTTCCAGACTTCTCATTTGGAAGTTTCTAAGACTTCATTCCTGGACCTACATAAATCACCATGTTAGGTAAATATCTCTGGAGGCATTTCTCTTGACTTTTTAGGGACTCATTATTTTTTCATGTAATGTATTTACAGCCCCACAAATAATGCCCAATACTGTTCACTGACAGTTGACAGAACGAAAAGTAGAATCTTGTCAGAAACATTATTTAAAACCAGTAATAGAAAGAAAGGATTAAAAAAGAAACAGCCCTTTGGTGCAAGATAGTTTTCTCTGCAGGGGCAGCCATCATCAATTATCCTGAGTGCTTGCTTTACATTCCAGGCTGGCTCATGGAAACAAACACTGTCACCAAGATAACCACAGAAAATTTGAAAACATCAGGAGAAATGTAGGGGACAGGGAATATTTTTCTGCCTCATTGTATCTTTACTTTTTCAAAAAGTGAGATTTGGCTATTGTCTTAACCTCCTCAGGCTGGTGAATGAAATACCATATACTGAATGGCTTAAACAACAGAAATTTATTTCTCATAGTTCTGGAGGCTGGGAAATCCAAAATCAAGGTGTCAGCTGATTTGGTGCTGATGACAGTCCTCTTCCTGGTTTGCCAAAGACCATCTACTTGCTATGTCCTCACGCCGAGGAGAGAGAGATCATCGATTTTGTGTTTCTTCTTATAAGGGCACTAATCCAATTACTAAGGGTTCTATTATCACGATCTAACTCCCTCACAAGGGCCTCACCTCCAAATATCATCACAATGGGGATTAGAGCTTCAACATATGAGTTTTTAGAGAACAATAACATTCTGTCCTTAGTAGCTATTTGGTTTTTTAACATCAATAAACAAATGTCAAGGTTAAATTTGTAGTGCCTCTCTTTCTTTTGTCCCCGTCCCAACTGTATTTTACCCTAGAGTGAACATTTTGCCACCTGGACTCTATTCAGTCTCTCTTTAATGGCCTTACTCCAATTTCCCTCTGGAGGCCCACTTCATTCCCTACTCTCAGCCCATGTGTTCACGCCTCCCTAGCTCAAATATGGAGCATATAATTTAGGACTAAACCACTCAAATTGGTGCATTTCTTTAGGCAGCATGTTTGGCTCAGAAATGAGCGTGACATGTTCGGGCCAAAAAAATTCTGTTTGAATTCAACAAATTTAATGCAGGGAATGCTGAGACAAAAGCCCCCACCTTTTCACAGGATGAGAAATCAGAAAGATGCTGGCCAGGAAGCTGCTGGCAGCCATTTTGGGATAATAGAGGAAATGGGCACCTGAAAGAGAAGCCAGTTCCTGATAACAGTATTTAATCTTCTGTATTCAATCTCTCCCAAAACAAAATTTACCCTTGGATTTTTGCATTGAAGAGATCACCACATCACTTTTTGATTTGAAGTAGGGTTCTATCATTACTCTTTTACAGTCCTGTTTTAGTTAAATGAACAAAACAAAACACTTTTTGACTCCAAACAGATTATAAACAAAAGGGCGTGGGATCAACTTTTTGTCTCTTTTCAGATAATAAGAAAGTCTGTTACCTTTGTCCCCCTCACCTCCACCATCCAATTGTAATCTATTCATCTTAAAGAAAGAAGAGAAGTATATGGTAAAAGCCGTTTTGTTTTGATTTTTTCTATTTGGTATTGAGATGTGATGGGAATCTTTGTTCTACATTTTACATGGAGGCCTGCAATTTTAAATATTTGTTTTAGTGATTTGCTTCCTTTGAATAACCCAGGATGTTAACTTGATTTACTCACTCAACTTATTGAAATCTAACACTTCCCAGCATTACATGTAACTGTGTACATACACATAGTACAAAAGTTTTGTTTTGCATTTAGGTCCATTTTTGAACCTGCTCTTTGTTCCTGTTGTTATCTATTCTGCTGTCAATACTACACCCTTTTAAATTAATGTGGATCCATAATACATTATAATATTTCATAGTCTAGACTGTTCTCACACCCTACATTATTCAGAATTTTCCTGGTTATTTTTGCATGTTTAAAGAAATGTTGCAGCCTGGCCAACATGGTGAAACCCCGTCTCTACTAAAAATCCAAAAATTAGCCAGGGATGGTGGTGTGTGTCTGTGGTTCCAGCTACTCCGGAGGCTAAGTCAGGAGAATAACTTGAACCCGGGAGGTGGACGCTGCAGTGAGCCGAGATCACACCACTGCACTCCAGCCTGGGCGACAGAGTGAGACTCTGTCTCAAAAAAAATAAATAAATAAGAAAGAAAGGAAGAGAGAAGGAAAGAAAAAAAGAAAGAAATGTTTTTATTGATGTTTAATCACCCAGGAAAGTGCATACATCATATGTTTATAATTTAGGATTAAAAAAAAAAATTACCAGCATCCCACTCTTCTCACAATAATATCTCTTTCCATGATTTAACTACTATTAGCACCTCTACCACCACAAATTAACTTTTGTTGTTTTTCCATTTTATATGAATGGAATTAGACAATACATACCCTTGCATTTGTCATCTTTGACTCAGCAATATGTTTGTGAGATTCTTCATGTTGTATTTAGCTCATTTAAAAAATTATATTAATGTATCACAATGTACTTATTCATACTACTATTAATAGACACTTGGGTATTTTCTAGTCTGGGGCTATGATAAATTTTGCTGCTAAAAATACATGTTTGCCTTTCTGTAGAATTGTTGGGACATAGTGCCATGCAGTTTCCCAAAGCGGTGGTTATCAATTTGCACTCCAATCAGCAATTCTAGTAGCTTTACATCTTGCCAACACATATTACTGATGTTTTTTGAAGTGACACTTTTGCCTCTTGATATTGCCACTTGAACTTAGGAATCAACTTTTCAATTTCCACAAAACTTACCTATTGGCATTTTAGTTGGAATTGTATTAATTTATAGATAAATTTGGATAAAATGTACTTCTTTTTAATATTGAAGCTTTGGATCCATGAACATCATATATCCTTATAATTATTTTGGCTTTCTTAAATTTTTATGTAAAGATTTTTCACATCTTTGTTTAGATTTATTCCTAGATATTTGATGTTTCTTGTTATTATTGAAATAGTACCTTTTTCAAAGTTCCTTTTCTAATGTTCATTGCTAGATTCACATATACAATTGATTTTAAAAATTGACCTAGTATTCAGGGCCTTATTAAATTTAGTTAATAATTCTCACAGTTTATCGGTAGTTTCTTTTTGATTTCCGCAGTCATGTTGCTTTCAAATAAGGATAGGTTTTTTTCCTTTCCAGTCATCATACATTTTGCATCTTTTTGTTTGTTTCATTACACTGGTTAGGACCTCCAGCACAGTGCAAAATACAAGTGAGATATGGGCATCTTTGTCTTTTTCCCAATCTCAAAATGAACATTTTCAATATTTCCCTATCAAATGTATAGAAATTCTGAACAGATTAAAGAAGTTCCCTTTTGTTCTTAGTCGATCAGAAATAGACCCTAAAAAAGTGTTGGTTTTTATAAAATGTTTTTCCTTTACCTATTAAGATGATCATATGGTATTTGTTTTTTCACTTTTAGAATGTTGTTAATTACATTCATTGATTTTCAAATGCTAAAACAGTCTTGTGTTCCTGCAATAAACCTAACTTGGTCATTATATATTAACCTTTTTTATATACCGCTGGATTTAATTTGCTAAGATTGTGTTTAGGATTTTTGTGTCCGTATGTTTTATACAGTTTTACCAGGTTGTATTGTTAAAGTTACTCAGGTATCACAAAACAGATTCCTGTTCGCTTCCTTAAATGCTTAGAAAAATTCTGGGCTTGGATTTTTCTTTGTGGGAAGATTTTTAATTACAGATACAAATATTTTAATAAATATGGGTTTAGTCAAATATTCTATTTACTTTTGGATCAGTTTTAGAAAGTTATGTTTTTCAAAGAATTTGTCATTCCATCTACATTTTTGTGTTTATTGGCATACAATTGTTCTTAATATCCTCAATATTTGTGTCTGTAGTTATAACTTTCCCCATGTTATTAGGAAATTGTGTTACTTTTTTTATTCTTGGTGAATCTTGTAAGGTAAGTTATTAATTTTATGAGTGTTTTCAAGAAGCAACTTCGGCTTTGTCGATTTTTCTGTATGGCACTCTCCCTTTCCATTTTATTAATTTCTCTTTTTATTATTTCCTGCCTTCAACACAGCTTAGTTTAACCTGTTTTTATTTAGTATCTTGGTCCTTCAAGTCCTGGATGTCATGGCTGCTCATGTCAGACACCTGCTTTTCTGCGTATGACACAGCTTTTCTAGTTGCTTTCTGAAAGAGAGCTGTTCTGACATCTGCAGTCTTTCCTAGCTAGCTCTTCTTATATGTATATTTTTCCAGGTGAAAACCAATTTTTGTCAGTCCCTCCTACCTCCCAACAATTTTATGGTATTTTATTTTATGGTATTTAAAATGTTATAGTATATATAAGATACCATAAATATCATAAACTTATAAAATACCATAAATACCACAATTTTATGGTATTTATAAAGTATCATAAATGCAATAAAATTTGCATTTTTTTGTACCACAATAAAAATGTATACAATTTAGAACAAAATAAGAGTTTTATAATATTTGGGAAAAAAGACAGATTGTTTGGAAAGATTTACAGTAAAAGTTGACTACTTTGGGTAAAAATAACCAGAAACCAAAGATGGATTCTAGCTCACTCCTTATACTCAAATTACAGAAAAATAATCAATTTAAAGGAGAAAACAAAACCTACTTATGAATTATTCAATAAGTCATCAGTAATTTTGTACATAATTTTTCAATCAGGAAATTTTATAAGAATTGTTTGTATTAGTAAAAACCTGGAAACAAATATCCATAATATAAGAAATAGTTGAACAAATTATAGTATAATACATTCATGTAACAGCCTATATTTTAGGGAGTTCTATATGAACTAGTATAGAAAGATATCTAAGATCTATTGTTAAATAATAAACCATTAAAGGAATAAAGGATAAATCTGAGTATTAACATGTACATATCCATGTAACTTTCACTCACTTTATGGACTTTTGCATAATTTTAATTATAATGAGGATAATTTTAATTATGCAGATGCCCATAGAGTGAAAGTTATATAAAATTTCTTAGATAAAATTCCTGACATGAGTTGTCCTCTGACAAAGGGTATACGTTAATTTTTCTTCTTAAGCATACTAAAAGTCTTTCCTTCAGAAAGAATGAACCAATTTGCATCTTTACAAATGGTGCAGAGGGTGCCCTTTTCCCCATACTCTTGCCAAAGTAGTTTTTATCAGTTTTTAAAAACCTTTGACAATATGATAGAATCACTTATTTTAAATTGTAGATGGTTGTTGGCATTTTAAAAAAGGCTTCTTTCATAGCAATGCAACAGTACTGATTAGCACTCCTTTGTCTATTTATATCATGTAACAACATTTCTTTGAATGAACAGTCTTCATAATAATTTCCTTCTTGGGGCATTTAATGAGAATGATGGGTGTAAATCATGAGAAGTGCAAAAACAACTTCACAGTCATCAGCAATGCTTCCCGTGTCACCAACTGCTTAGCCTCCACAAATTCAATTTTGTTTCATATGCCAAAATCTCCTGAAGACATGTTTCAAAGGGAGAATCTATACAGCAAGGCCAGCTGACAGAACCAATTTGACTGTTAGGACTTTATTGCCTGAGTCTGGCCCTAAGGAGTAGGTGATCACTGAGGGAATAAACTTATTGGTCAATTTTGGATAAAATTTTAAAAAATGAAAAAAATATTCCCCCCCAAAGCCAATAATAATAATCACAATAACAACACATTTCAAACTAGTCAATTCAGTGTTCAATATAAATAACTTCAAATCTACTTCCTCCCCACTTAGGGTCAGTAAAAAATAACTTGACTCAACTTTTTATTTATCTGGTACAGTAAACATTTATTTTGTTTCCATTACTTCACAGTTTGTGGGCATTTGGAGAGGACCTAAGTTAAAAGTAATCTTTGCTTAGCAGGGCTTTTGTTCAAGGGGCAGGGGGGAAGCAAGTTAATAGTGCAAACAAGACTGGGGAAGTATTTAGACTGCATAAGAGGACAATCTGTGTTTAAAAACTCTGAAAGTTCATGGTAACCATTCATATGTTAATTAAGTGACTTAATCTAGTTAGCAAACCATGTTCTCTGAAGACTTATTGGATACTATGCTTTTTATTGAGTTACTGTATTTACTAGAAAGTAAAAAAAAGTCATATCATTTTATAAAATATGTTTATCACTAATTCTGATTGACCTTTTTCTTCTATCCACACACAAAAATGTAATTTTACCATATTATTATGGTTCATGGGGAAATATTACAGCAGTTCAATATACCTGGCTAATACTGATTAAATTCACATGAATTCCTCAACATAGCTTTTATGAGGCTCGACACAACCTACTGACTTTCATCTACTTGTCCATGAAATGCACTGAAATTCATTGAAACTGAGATGTTAAATAATCTCAAAACTGCAATTAAAATTAAATGAAATGGCTATTTTCTTTAGAATTTTATCTCAGAATTAATCTTGGCTTATATTTTCATTTTACTTATAAAATTTGTCTTTATTCCTAACTGGGAGCTTTCTATACAGAATATCTCAGATTTCATTTTTATATACTATTAAGTATATCTATAGCTATTTTGAACAAAGCTGGCATATAGGTGAATAATTTTTATTCCTGCATTGGGGAATTTGAAAATAAACATTACAATAAATGCTATTGAAATGATAAACTTTTGCTCCTAGGATTTAATTTAATTAATATTTTGGGCTAAGTACGGGGACTCTATTGATGGTGCAGGACAAAGTGGGGCTTTCTGGGCCCCTCCCATTCTTCAGGGGGTGTGGCATGGAAACTGTGTCTAGAAGCGGAGATTCTCAGTGTGGTTGGGGGTACTAAGTGGGGCAGGGACTGCACAGCAGCTGAGGGCCTCTCTTTTACTCTCATGCTCTCATGGGGGCTGGTGGTCTAGGAGGCCATGTGGACCATAAGGCCTACCACCCTGTTGCTGTAGCCAAATTCATGGTCATATCAGGAAATGAGCTTGACAAAGTGGTCATTGAGAGCAATGCCAGTCCCAGCATCAAAAGTGGAAGAACGAGTGTCACTGTTAAAGTCAGAGGAGACAAGCTGGTGCTCAGGATGTCCAGGATGCCCTTGAGGGGACCCTCCAAAGCCTGCTTCGCCACCTTCATGATGTCATCATATTTGGCACAGGTCTCTCCAGATGGCAGGTCAGGTCTGTGACTGATGTTGGCAGTGGGAACATGGAAGGATATGCCAATGAGCTTCCTGGTTCAGCTCAGGGATGACCTTGCCCATGCCTTGGCAGTGCCAGGAGATGCAGGGATGATGTTCTGGAAGGCCCTGCAGTCATCACACCATGGTCTCCTGGAGGGGCCACCCATGGTCTTCCAGGTGGCATTGATGGCATGGACGTGGTCATGAGTCCTTCTATGACGCTAAAGTTGTCATGGATGGCCTTGGCTGGGAGGCTAAGCAGTTGGTGACACAGGAAGCATTGCTGATGACTGTGAAGTTGTTTTTGCACTTCTCATGATCTACATCCGTCATGAACATGGGGGCATCAGCGGAGGGGGCAGAGATGATGACTCTTTTGGCTTCCTCGTCTAAGTGAGCCCCAGCCTTCTCCATGGTAGTTAATACACTGGTGAACTCCACAACATAATCAGTGCCAGCATCGCCCCGTTTGATTGGGGTAGGATCTCGCTCCTGGAAGATGGTTATGGGATTTCCACTGATGACAAGCTTCCCGTTCTCAGTCTTGATGGTACTGTGGAACTTGCCATGAGTGGAATCATACTGAAACATGTAGGCCATGCAGTTGAGGACAGTGAGGGGGGTTGTTGATGGCAGCAATATCCACTTTGCTAGAGTTAAAAGCAGCACCGGTGACCAGGTGCCCAATACAGCCAAATCTATTGACTCCGGCCTTCTCCTTCACCATAGTGTCTCAGGGATACGGCTGGGGCTACACGAGAAGATGTGGCTGTCTATTGAATGGGAGGAGAAGAGAGCTGCTCCTCGGATTTTAATTTTCACTCAGTTCCAAGTACTCAGGAAATGTGTTTGAGGTGAACCCAATAATTCTCATGGGCTGTAGAGGTGGCACAGGAGATGAATTATAATAATGACCTTTACCACCAGAACATAAGGATTCTGAAGGCTTTTTTGCCTATTAAGGCCACGGTTCCCAAATGAGGCTTCCTCTGTAAAGTTGAAGATTTACAGTTACGTATAGGTAAAGTGCAATCTTTGGAGATCCTTCTATATTTAAAGCATTATAGTAATGTCAATATTACTACTTCTAAAATAGTAAAAATGCTAATGAAATTCCTATTTTTTTAGGACCTAAATTGTACTAAGAAATGTAGTAAAAGCTTTTACATACTTTAATAACAATTTTTAAAAACCTTTATGTTATAAAGTCAACAAAATTCAGGAAGTGGTAATGATATTCCCATTTTACCATTGGGAAAACTACATTCAAAGGCATTAATGCACTTGCATTAACACAATAAAGGGAAGAGGTCAGTTGTCCTGAGTTTTGTCCAAGTCTCACACCATTTGTGCCAGACTAGGCAGCCTCCCCATTGTATGAGATTCAGGCTCTGGAGTGGCAAGATGTTTGAATATTTGTAACACTTTCAAGTTTGCAAAGCATATTTTCATACATACATCTTGTTTGATCATCAGAGCAAGTCAGTGGTTGGCAGGGAAGATATCAGTGACTCTGACCATATTTTTTCCAGATTAAAAAAAAACTTAAAAGGTAAATTTCGTTCTACCCAATTAGTGGAAGCAACAGTGTGTGGCTTGAGGAGGGGGATACTTATCCTCTCCCAAATATCTATTACCACTCACCCATCCAAGCCAACCCCTCCTACACTCATTCTCTCTCCCTGCCCCCAAAAAGCAAAACCAAAGCTCTTGCCATGTATTTGAAGTTTTAAGACAAATCCCTTTCCAAATAACCCTCTTTTCAACCCAATTTCTTCTTCAGAGAAATTCTGTTTTGCCCTGTGCCCTACAGTAACATGATAATGATTATATATAGCTTTATATATGCATGCAAATTATAGGTTATATATATGCCTAGAGTGAGACAAATGTCATCCAGTTTGGCAGGCTGGGCCCCAAGTCCAACATCACATTCTTCAAGTTGTTTAGGACTACCCAGTCTCTGTAGCAGAGGAGGTGCACCACTTAAGCGTTCAGAGAGCTGCTCTTTGTCATATATTTCTTTGTTTGAGAATTTTGGGGTTCCCTATGCACTCCTGCTTGCTACCCAGCCCTCTCCTGTCTCTTATATTTCATTGTCTTCTTTTAAACTTAATCTTGTTTTTTAAAAACATGAGAGGTTCAAAAGCACAGCCTATAAAAACACAACAAAACACATTTTAGGAAGATGAAGAGGCATCATTAAGTGAGTAAAGTTAATATAGGACATAAATGTAGTTACGGCTACAAGGAATTGAGCTTCATTAAACTGAATAAATACTGTAGCTAGATTTCCTTGAAACCCTCAAGCTTATAACTTAAGGGGAAGGCGATTTTCTCTGAATTTGCTTAATTACTTTAGCCAGTAAATACTGATAATAGTATTCATATTTCTGGAAGTTTTCCACTTTGGACTCTTCCCTTTAAAAAAAAATTTTGCTATTAAAGTAAAAGTCATTACAGGATTTTGTAAGGTTGCATTTAAGTTAATATACCATTAACTTAAGAATAGCTTCTCATGTTGGCACCTTCACAGAGTACTTATCAAGATACTGCTCAGAGATATTGGTCATGAAATAGATGGGCCTTAGATTCATTTTGATGAATTTAAACACAGGTACACATATGCACACAGAATTTAAACCATAAGACTTCAACAGTAGAACTACTTTGTAATGTATATAGTCCAAACATCCATCCAATGCTTGACTGCTCCTATACTCTTGTTGAGGGGCTGCTCAACCTGGAACTGAACGTTGCCAAAGGCAGAAACCTCACTACTTCCTAAGGAAGTGAATGGCATTTTTGGATCTATGTAACTGTTAGAAATCCTTCCTTATGTTCAGCTAAAATTTGGCTATTACTTTCAACCACTTCTATTTCTTTGGTTCACAGAAAAATGAGTCACATAGGGTATCATTTTATTTTATATTGCTTGGCTCTAACAGCAGAGAGGGGATTTTTATCAGAATAGTTGCAGCAGTAGGCAATTCCACAGTTTAGGCAGCAACTGCCACTTTTCATTCAACAGTCTTATTAGTTTTCAAAGTAAACATTTCGCTGCTGTGAGTTTGTGGCTGACATATGAGGTCTTGAGTCTAGAATATCTGCAAAGGCTGGGGGACTCTTTTGGAGGACACTTATTTGAATGTAATGTTACATTCAAATAAGTGTCCTCCAAAAGATTTTCTCAGTAAATCTAGTAGTACTGGTCCTTTGAAAAAACAAAAGTTGTAGAATAACACAATTAGTTTCTCCGTGGTTTTGCCAATAAGTACTAACTAAAGAAAATTGCCTAGTTGAAACAATATATTTTCTGTGCAGAAATTAAAATTGTGTCTTTAAAAAATCCCTTAATGAATAAGCCAAGAAAAACATTGATATTAATATTAGGTACTGGTATGGAAAATTCACACATTATCACATTTTTCAAAGGTTAACAGTCCCTTTTCTTTAACTTTTTTTATTTAGCTATTCCTGACCTCTTTCCTTATTCATCTTGTGCATATTATCTTAAGATTTTATTTTTTAGAGCAATTTTAGGTTCGTAGCAAAATTGAGAGGAAGGTACAGAGATACCCCATATACCTCCTATCCTGACACATGTACAGCCTCTCTCGTTACTATTATATTATTATTATTTTATTATTTTATTTTTATTTTTTGAGACGGAGTCTCGCTCTGTCGCCCAGGCTGGAGTGCAGTGGCACGATCTTGGCTCACTGCAAGCTCTGCCTCCTGGGTTCACGCCATTCTCCTGCCTCAGCCTCCCGAGTAGCTGGGACTACAGGTGCCCGCCACCATGCCCGGCTAATTTTTTGTATTTTTAGCAGAAATGGGGTTTCACCATGTTAGCCAGGATGGTCTCGATCTCCTGACCTCATGATCTGCCTGCCTCGGCCTCCTGAAGTGCTGGGATTACAGGTGTGAGCCACTGCACCCGGCCCAGCCTCTCTCATTATTAATATCTCTCATTAGAGTTGTGCATTTGTTACAATTAATGAATCTATGCTGAAGCATCATTATTAGCCAAAGCCCATAGTTTACATAAACGTTCACGCTAGGTGTTAAACATTACTTCTGTGTCTTTCTGTCTTTGTAATTAGCCTATGCGAACTAAACTCAGGTGGGAGTATGAAGAATATATGTCTTAGTTCTGGCTTCTATAATAAATATACCATAGACCGGGTGGCTTAAACAACAAACACCCATGTATCACAGTTCTGGAGGTTAGGTAGTCCAACATTAAGGTGGCTGCAGATCTGGTGTTGAGAGCCCATTTCCTAGTTTGCAGATGGCCCTTTGGTTGTATCTTCATATGCTGGAGAGCAGAGAGAAGGAGCAAGCAAGCTCTCATGTCTCTTCTAATAATGGCATGAATCCCACTAGTGAGGGCTCCACCCTCATGACCTAATTACCTCCCAAAGGCCCCAACTCCAAATACCATTAAATTGGGGGTTAGGTTTCAATATGGGAGATAGAAAACATGCAGTCCATAGCAACACATGAAAAAAGGAAAGATTTCTAATTATGTTTTTTTAAGGTGTCTGAATTGAATACCAAAATCCTAGCCATTGCCAGTCAGATGAGTAACAACTGTTTAAGATGTGACTGAGGCTACTGCACTCCATCCACTATGAGAACCATGTGCTCTTTCTAAATTAACATTTACCGCTGGCAACAAACAGAATATTAAGTCCCAGCTATCTAGAGATGTGTTTGATCTCTTCATGCCAACCCAATCCCTTGATAAAAGTATTGCAAACTAAAATACGTAGGATTGAGAACATTATTCAGTGATGTTTCATGATCAGCCATTACACAGTGGAATGCATTAGATCATCAGGACAAACACAAAACACTAGAATCAAACCAGTATTCATTCAAGCGGGCTTTGTCACCGCCAGTGCTGCACCTGTCTGAAATAACACTTAGTTTCATAACCAGCTCGAAGATTTCAAGAGCTTACTTGTTTTATGTTATGTTATTCTCAATAAACATTTTCATTATGTTAGTGTATATTGAGATTCCTTTGAAAAACTTTCTGAATTCGGTAGTTTTATATATTCTACTGTAATGGTACAACAGTAATCAGAACTTCTCAGAAAAATTTCTTTTACCACATTTCCCCCATCTCCAATTTATGAGGAAAAAGAATAAGAGGACTAATTAAACTGATTTACTATTTAACCTGACCAAATTCATTGCTCAACTTTTCCTTTTGCTTTTGGGTCATCTCTTGGGTAAGATATAAAAGTAAATATTTTACAATTTAGAAGGTGAAGAGGCACAGATGCTTTTCTTGTGTATTTCAGCAAGATTTTTAACGTAATAAATGGAGGACATAGCACTCAACTTTACACTATATGTAAACAGTGATACTAAAACTCTTAATTTTTGTTCTACAGGTGGTTATAAATTTACTTGATTTAACTAACAAAGAAAGTAAAAAGCTACAACAAACAGTTAAAAATCATTGTCAACAGTTAAAAATCATTAGGCAGATGACTTTGAATTCAATTTCTGATCTGTGGCAGAGTGGACTATGGAAAGGCATGCAATAGAAAGCTTGAAGCTCAGAGTAGAACATTGATTCTTCGGGACATGATAAGAAATTGGAGAGTGTAAAAGAGGCTTTATAAATCAGAGAAATCAATGAAAATGAAAGACAAAAAATATATTACATTTGGATAATGTCACTCAGTTGGAGAATAGACTATCAGATAATTTTTATAAAGGCATGGTTATAAATAAATTAATAGCTGATGAAAATTATGTTTGCTTGACTTGTTCCTTTGTAATGGATACTTAAAATACAGTGACTGTAGATTGTCAGTGTTTATATTAAATTCCAGAAAATTCTTATTTTACACCCATTAAGTTTTTTGAGCTTTCTTTTGATGAGATTTATAAAGCTCCCCTCTGTAAAGCCTCTGTGTTGAAGCTACTGCACACCCTTGACAATATAGGCAAAATGCCAAAAATTATAAATTATTACAGTGTAAGAGTGTATTTCTCTTTGTATCCAAGGAAGAAAGTTATATTTCATATAAAGACCATGCATGCATAAAACAGCTCTGAATGAGAGCTTTAGCTCTGACTTATTTCTGTGGTTTGGGGTCAATTTTGTTTTTGTTCCAATCTGTTTAGGTCCTTCAAAGTTACCCTACAAAAGATCCTGAGAAAGTGCTCTTGTATATGTGTATTTACGATGATTTTCAAAAATTAGTTTATCTGCAAAAAAATTATACACATATATATATATCTGGAGAAAGACTGTACTACAGATATGTGCTAGAAGCTCTTAGTCTCCACTCTCTAGATTAATCCTCTATTTGTTCTGTAAAACATACTGTCTAATGTCCTCTACACACTAAATGCTGACGCTTAGTAAGTTGCTTTCCAGTGTGCCCAGGTAACTTCTGCTTCCACCACATGAATTTTATGCTTAACAAGAACCATGCTTGTTCCAAAATTTGTTTATGTCTACTTTAAATTGATATTTGTAATTGCATAATTTGTATAAATTAAATGTGAATATGAAGGAAAGTAGATGTTTTTCAAAAAACTAAGTTAAATATGCAGAAAGACTTGATAAAGTTAAGTTGCTTAGAAAATATTGCTAAATTAGTAGTGAGCAGGACAATTGTAAAATGTTGCAAAAATGTATATCCAAATACAGACGGATTCTTACATTTGCCAATGTCTTTAATCTCAAAACTAAAGCAACAGAAAAACTAGAAATTCTGGTTATTCGTGGTGTATTTTGTGAAAGAAAGGCAACTACGAACTGTAATATTCAAAGAAAAAGCATTGTCTTTATTAAAAGATTGGAAAATTAATATAGAATTTATAAGTGGAAATTAAATACCTGAGATATTTGTGTCATTTTATGAATGATTCTTTGCTTTAAATGACTTTTCCATTAATTGGCTGGTTCCGATCCTGTGTTGGATAAAAGCACCTAGGCTCTGAGTGTCTATTATTTCTCTACTTCAGTTTTTGAAAAATATTGAAAAAATTTCAAATTTCATTTTTTCATCCGATTCTTGTTACGTCTTCTTGTACCTGCTTCATATTACTGACATTCTCCTTTATCTCTTTAAGGATACTGATTATGCCCATTTTAAATTCTTGGTGCATATGTTCCAGTAATTTTGCTTCATGTTTATGTTCTATGTTTAGCTTTTGGTCTGCTTTCTACTGGTTGTATGCATTGAGCATCTTGCTGTTTTGGCCTGTGAGTCACATTTTCTTGGTGTCAAACTTGTTAGGTAAGGTGTATGGGGAAAGGCCCATATACACACTGGAATATCCCCTCAGTAATTTTCAGAAGGAAAAGGGTAAGCTCCAGGGTGGAGAAAAGTTTTAACACAACCAAATTTTTGACCATCAATGTCCGCCTGTTCACTTCTCCAAGAAATTCCTGTCAGAAATTTGCCTTTAAATCTTTAGAATGAAGCAACACTGAAAAGACACGATTTCTTCAGATCCTCCATCTTCCGTTAGCCCAGAGAATTTGGGGGTGCAGAAGATCGAGAAAAGAATGTCCACGGGCAATTCTCGCACTTTCATCAAGTTGTTTAGCCCCTGACACCACAGTGGATGCCTTGGGCTGGTGGAGTGGGGGTGGGCGGACGATCACCCCAAAACAATGAGGTCAAGAGGGGAAGCCAGAAGTTAAAATCTTTGCCTGAATCTGTCTTCCTACTTCTGTTTCTGGCTGCTGTCCAAG
The DNA here is from genome assembly GCF_009828535.3 of Hylobates moloch. Taxonomy (NCBI): domain Eukaryota; kingdom Metazoa; phylum Chordata; class Mammalia; order Primates; family Hylobatidae; genus Hylobates; species Hylobates moloch. The sequence goes on along the minus strand of NW_026652297.1, from coordinate 7,041,017 downwards.
CTATGGCCATCCTTTCCCTTGCCCCCACGACCTTTAAGACAACCGTGGCCTTTCCAGGTGTTCTCCTAGTTAATTATTACTTCTTCAGCTCCCAGCTTCCTCTCAATTACACAGTCCCTCCAGGTTTAATTGGAGAGGAAGGAGCCAGCAGCTGAAGCTATTTGCTATCTTGTCAGCACTGATTTTTGTATTCTTTTTTGAAGTTGGAATTGCTGATTGAGAATGATAAATGGTATTGAGGTGTTCTCTACAGGGAAATATGCTCAGTTTAATTTGAGTCAAATTACAGCCCGTGTTAGGAGTACTAAGCCAAGGCTCAATGGCCTACGAGGCAGACCACTTGAGCAGTATTAACTCAACAGTGTATTACCCCAGCAATACTGGAGGACCTCGTCCAGACATAACTGAGGGTATGATGTAGTATGTGGCCTAAGCCCTCAGCCTCTCTGTGAAGTGGCACACCCTCCTTTCCTTGGATGAAGAAATCATTCATTTCAGATTTCTTGGGACTGACCTGTTTTCAGACACTTTGCTCTTTTATCTGCATCTATACATAATTGTGTCTTTCCACCATTTGTTCTATATTTGGTCTAGAAAAAAATAGTCATTCTACCCAAAGACATATCATTTCTTATACGCCTTATACTTCAGATGCTGAATACCCTGGAATTTCACCTTCTGGTAAATCAAACTGAATACTCCAAAAAAGGGTAAAGTCCCAAAACAGGCAATTTTTCAAACAACATGTATGGATAGCCCAAAAACTAGTCTGTAAGCTCAGCAAGAGCACCAACCATATTTGTTGTGTTTGTCACTGAACCTCAACTCACAGCACAGAACTTAGCATATCATAATGCTCCATAAATATCTGCTGAATAAAATTAATAAAAGGCAACTCTCAGGAATTGCTTGGTGGCACTGAAAGTTTGTATAATCATCCTGCACGGAGATTAGGAATATGTAATAAAACTTTATAGGATCTAAAACCTTGAACTGAGCAATTACACGTACTAGAATTTATCCTGAGGAAATAATGTAACAAGTAGACATAGATTTACGTTTAGGATGTTAACTACTTAAAATGAAAAGGGTGGAAAACCACCAAAACATATATCAAAAAGAGAATACTTAATACAGGCATACTACAGGAGATACTGTGGGTTTGGTTCCAGACCACTGCAATAAAGCAAATATAACAATAAAATGAGTCACACACAATTTTTGGTTTCACAGTGTATATAAAAGTTATGCTTACACTATACTGTAGTCTATTAAGTGTACAATAACATTATGTCTAAAAAACAATGTACGTGGCTGGGCGTGGTGGCTCCTGCCTGTAATCCTAGCACTTTGGGATGCCAAGGCAGGTGGATCACAAGGTCAGGAGTTCAAGACCAGCCTGGCCAAGATGGTGAAACCCCATCTCTACTAAAAATACAAAAATTAGCTGGTCGTGGTGGTGGGCGCCTGTAATCCCAGCTACTCGGAAGGCTGAGGCAGAGAATTGCTTGAACCCGGGAGGCAGAGGTTACAGTGAGCCAAGACCGTGCCACTGTACTCCAGCCTGGGTGACAGAGCAAGACTCTGTCTCAAACAAACAAACAAACAAAACAAAACAAACAAAGGAAGAAATGTACATGTCTTCATTAAAAATGCTTTATTACTAAAAAATGCTAACAATCACCTGAGCCTTCAGTGAATTATAATCTTTTTCCTAGTGGAGGGTCTTACCTAGATGTTAATGGCTCCTGACTGATAAGGCTGGTGGTTGCTGAAGGCTGGGGTGGCTTTGGCAACTTCTAAAAATAAGGAAACAATGAAGTTTGCTAAATTGAATGACTCTCCTTTCCTGAAAGATTTTTCTGTAGCATGCGATGCTATTTGATAGAATTTTACCCACAATAGAACTTCTTTCCAAATTAGGGTCAATCCTCTCAAACTCTGCGGCTGCCTTATCAACCAAGTTTATGTGATATTCTAAATCTTTTGTTGTCATTTCAACAATGTTCACAGCATCTTCACATGGATTTTCTTGAAAATCCATCTCAAGAAGCCACTTTCGTTGCTCATCCATAAGAAACAACTCATCTGTTCAAGTTTTATCATGAGATTGCAGCAATTCAGGCTGTTTTTAATTCTAGTTCTCTTGCTATTCCTACCACATTCGAAGTTACTTCCCCCACTGAAGTCTTGTATCCCTCAAAATCATCCATGAGGGTTGGAATCAACTTCTTCCAAACCCTTGTTAATGCTGATATTTTGACCTCCTTTCATAAATCACAAATGTTCTTAATAGCATTTAGAATGGTGAATCCTATCCAGAAGGTTTTAGATATACTTGCCCAGATCCGTCAGAGGAATCACTTTCCATGGCAGGTATAGCCTTGCAAAATGTATTTCTTAAATAAGAAAGTCAAAATTACTCCTTGATCCATGGGCTGCAGAATGGATATTTGTTAGCAGGCATGAAAACAACATTCACCTCTTTGCACATACTTACCAGAGCTCTTGGATGACCAGGTGCATTGTCAATGAGCAGCAATATTTTTTAAATTTATTTTTTATTTATTATACTTTAAGTTCTAGGGTACATGTGCACAGCAGGTTTGTTACATATGTATACATGCGCCATGTTGGTGTGCTGCACCCATTAACTGATATACCTAATGTCATTTACAATAGGTATATCTCCTAATGCTATCCCTCCCTCCTCCCCCCACCCCACGACAGGCCCCGGTGTGTGATGTTCCCATTCCTGTGTCCAGGTGTTCTCATTGTTCAATTCCCACCTATGAGTGAGAACATGCGGCGTTTGGTTTTTCGTCTGCGCAATAGTTTGCTGAGAATGATGGTTTCCAGCTTCATCCATGTCCCTACAAAGGACATGAATTCATCCTTAAAAAGAGCAGCAATATTTTGAAAGGAACCTTTTTTTTTTTTTTTTTCTGAGCAGTAGATCTCAATGGCGGTTTCTTCAAAGAAACCATGCTGTAAACAGATGTGCTGTCATTCAGGCTTTGTTGGTCCATATAAGAGCACAGGCAGAGTAGATTTAGCATAATTCTTAAGGGCTCTAGGATTTTCAGAATAGCAAATGAGCATTGTCTTCAGCTTAAGTAATCAGCTACATTAATCCCTAACAAGAAGGTCAGCCTGTCTTTTGAAACTTTCAAACCAGGCATTGACTTCTCTCCAGCTATGAAAGTCCTACATGACATTTTTGTTCAATAGAGGCTGTTTTATTTACACTGGAAATCTGTTGTTTCGTGTAGCCACCTTCATCAATTAGCCAGATCCTCGAGATAACTTGCTGCAGCTTCTACATCAGCACTTGCTGCTTCACCTTGCACTTTTATGTTACGGAGATGGCTTCTTTCTTCAAACGTCACGAACCAACCTTGCTAGCTTCAATCTTTTTCTCTGCAGCTTCCTTGCCTCTTAGCCTTTGCGGAATTGAAGGGAGGGTCTTGCTCTGCATTAGGCTTTTGGCTTAAGGGAATGTTGTAGCTGGTTTTATCCTCTATCCAGACCACTAAAACTTTCTCTATATCAGCAGTAAGACTGTTTTGCTTATTTTGATATAATTTGTGTGTTCGCTGGAGTAGCATTTTAAATTTATTTTAAAAACTTTTCCTTTGCATCAATAAATTGGCTGTTTGGTGCAAGAGGCCTAGCTTTCGGCCCGTCCTGCCTTTTGACATGCGATACAGTATCTAGTGGGAAAAAAACTGTAGAAAACATCGTACATGCTGGTGAGCCTTCAGAAGTGTAATGCCTTTTGTAGACAGTCGTACTTAATCATTTCTAGCCTTTGATTTCAACCCAGACATGTGCAACTCTTCCTTTCACTTAAACACTTAGAGGCTATTTTAAGGTGATTGGTTAGCCTAATTTCAGTGTTATTGTGAACAGGGAGGCCAGAGAGGAGCAAGAGAGATGGGGGAATGACCAGTTGGTGGAACAGTCAAAACACAGACAACTATTAAGTTTGCCATCTTATATGAACACGGTTCATAATGCCCCTAAATAATTACAATAGTGACATCAAAGGTCGTGGATGACAGCTCATCATAACACATATAATGAAAAAGCTTAAGATAGGGTGAGAATTACCAAAAGGTGACACAGAGACATAAAATGAGCAGGTGCTGCTAGAAAGATGAGGCAGAGAGGCTTGCTCCAGGCAGGGTTGCCAAAAAATTTCAATTTGTAAAAATTGCAGTATCTGTAAAGCACAATAAAGAGAAGCACAATAAAATGAAGTACGACTGTCTACAAAAGGCATTACACTTCTGAAGGCTCACCAGCATGTACGATGTTTTCTACAGTTTTTTTCCCACTAGATACTGTATCACATAGAGGAAGTTCTTCCCTTTTATACCTTGCCAAATATTTTTAAATTAAAATGTCTTGAATGTTTTCTATTAAATGCGTTTTCTGTATCTACTGAGAGATTATTTTCTCTTCATTTGTTAATGTAGTAAACTATACTCACAATTTTCTAATATTATTCTTATATTCCTGGGATAAATGTGGGTTAGTCATATGTATTTTTTTACGCTGATGGATTTGGCTTATTGATTGTTCACAACCTTTACATCTCTGTTTATGAGATTGGCATATATTTTTCATTTTTGTTACTGACATAAACTGATTTTCATTTCTGGAGTATTATCCTAGCCTCATGAAATGATTTGAGGTGCATTTCTCTTTTGTCTTTTCTCTTTCACGGTTTGTATAAAATTGGAGTGATCTATTCCTTGAAAGTTAGGTAGAACTCACCTAGGAAAAATTCTGGGCCTTGTGTTTTTGGGCGAATGGATTTTTAGCTACTGACTTAATTTCTTGAATGATTGCAGGGCTATTTAGGGTTTTTTTCTTCCTTCAGATAGTTTAGTCAGTTATACATTTCTAGGAAATTGTCCATTTAAGTTTTCTGATGTATTTGCATAAATTGTACATGACACGTTCTTACTTTTTAATCTCCACAGCACCTCCAGTCATGCTCTTCTCTTACAGCATTGCTTATTTTTGCTCTCTCTCTCTCTCTCTGACTTATCAAAATTGTCTATTTTATTTGTCTTTTCAATGAAACAACTTTTGACTTGGTTAATCCTCTTTATTTCAGTTTTGTTATCTATTTCTTTTTATTTCAGATTTTATCTTTATTTTTTGCTAAATTCTGCATCCTTCGGATTTGTTCTGTATGTTCTTTTTCTAACCTCTCACACTGGTACCTTAACTCATTAAATTTAAGTCTCTTGTGCCTTTTAACATAAACATTAAATGATATAAATGCCTTAATTTCAATTAAATGCTACATTTAATTAGCTGCATCTGGAAAATTCGGGTATGCAGCTTTTATCGTATTTATTTTATAAAATTAATTACAATCAAGCAAATACATAAATCTGCTTTTAAAAATTAGAGCACTACTGATGACAGAGTCTCCTTTGATTACTCTTCTTTGCTTCCTGCCTCTCCTACCCTATGTAAAATATTTTTATTGAGAGAGGTATATTTATTAAAGTAGCAGTGTATTTTCATGTGTTTTAAAATAGGTATCATTCTGAAAATATGCTGAAGAGTAAATTTGCTGGTCATAGGTTTGTACATGATTACTTTTAATAGATACTACAAAATTGTCCTTTAAATGAGTATATAATTTTTCATTTTCTTGGGTAGTGTGTTAGAATATCTGCTTTCCTAAAACCTTACCAATTCCTAATCTGATCAACTTAAAATTTTTTTCAGTCCTATGAATATTATCTTATAATCATTTTAATTTGTAGTCCCTGATTAATAGTGAGTTTGAGCAATTTCTGTTTATTGAGTAATTGAAATTCTTGTTTGATAAATAGCATGTCAATTTCTTTAACTATTTTTTTTTTTTTCCTTCAGCAAGGGCTTTATTTATCAGAAGGGCATTACGCTTGACCTCCAAATTTGGCTGACAATTTATTGATGAGATTCATAACCTTTGGGTTCAATGCTCTGGTATTTTGACATATTTGCTGGGTTCTGAGCCACATCCTGGAAGGCCGCCATAACTTCTGGATCCTGCATGGCGGCAAGAACCTCTGGATCACTAAGAATTTCATTGGGTCCAGGCATTCCGGCCATTCTAGGCATTCCTCCAGGAACATTACCAGGCATTCCCCCAGGAAAGCCACCTGGAAAAGAGCCACACTGAGCTCCTGACTGTCGTCTGGCTTCTTCCTCCCTCTGGGCTCTCTCATGCTCTTCTCGAGCCTTCTTAACTCGTTCTATTCTTTCTTTGATCTCTTGCTCTTCACGTTTTCGCTCATACTTTCTCCGATGTTCTGCAATTTTCTGTGCGTTAGGTTGAACTTCTTTCAGCATTGCACTAGCATCTTCACCATAATCCAATTTAGAGGCAAGGGCAAGATCATGGGCTGCTTCTTCCCAGTGGCCTAGAAGTCTGTGTGCTTTCCCCCGCCACTTGTAAGGCTGAGCTGAATCAGGATTTATTTCAATGGCTCTGTCACAGTCTTGGATGGCAGCACTTGGCTTCTGTAATTTGACGAAGACAATGGCCCTCTTGGCATACAAAATGGCCAAGTGAGGATTCAGCTTGATGGCATCTGTCAATAAGTCAATGGCTTTCTGGAGTTCACCATCATTTAGGGCTTCAATAGCAGCCACTTTTTTTTATCATTTACATGATCCATTATCTCCTCCATTATCTCTGCATTTTCATCTCCCATTTCTTAAGGAGCATCAGTGTCTGGTTCAATCACACCTTCTTTATCAATTTCTAGATCACCTTCCTCACTTGATGGTTCGTTTGCCTTTAAGTCTTCCTCCACCTTCTTCCTATCAGGTTTTTCTTCCTTGGTATTTTCTTGTGATTTAGCTTTCTGAGTAGCAAGGTGGTACTTTATCTCCCATGCTCTCCAGCCACTCCCTCAGGAAGCGCATTTCCTCGGTGTGCAGAATGCTTGGATCCTGCTTACACATTTTCACAAAGGCCCGAAGCTCGTTCACTTTGCAGGGGTCCATGGTAGGGAGGTGGTGGGTGAAGCTGGGGGGCTGCGGCCTGGTTCCAGGACCAGGCGCTGGCTCAGTGTGACCACACAGAAGGGGCTCTTTAACTATTTTCTTTAGATTTTTGTGTAATATTATTTGTTATCTATTGAGTAGATATTATGGAATGTTTATAACTGTGAAATATTAAAAAATACAACAAATATCTATATGCTCCTCATAGAGTCAAAGAGAAATAACATGACCTTTATATTTCAGAATTGCTCTTTACTCCTCTGGGATTGCATCCCATCCTGTCCACCGCTGCAGGAATTACTATCCTAAATTTTGTGTCCCTGATTACCTTGCTTTTCGCTATACTTTTATTGCATATCTTAGTATCACAGAACAATGTATTATTTGGTTTTTTGTTTTTCAAATTTACATAAGTGAAATAATGCTGCACATATTGCTCAAAATTTAATTCTTGAGATTCACCCACATGGTTTGGCTATAGTTATGATTAACTCATTTTCCTTGCTATATGGTATAAATAAGTGGAAATGTGTTTCCACGTATCTATTCTATTGTTGATGGACATTTTGGTTGTGTCCAGTTCTTTGCTATAACAAACAGTGGAACAGTGGAACTTTGACTCTTCTTGTGCTTGTCTCCTGATGTGCATAGGAAGCACTTAACTAGACGGTATTTACTAGGGGTGGAATTCCTGTGTCACGACAACACTTCTACCTGTAGTATGTAAACAAATGTTTCAGTTGCTCCACATCCTTGCCCAAACTTGACATTTCTTGATTTATTTATTCATCCAACAAAAAGCAGCTGAGGACCTACTGTGTGCCAGCTACTGTTGTAGGTGCTGGAGGTGCGGTAGTCAACAAAACTGACAAGAAAACCTGCCTTTTTGGAACATAAATTATGAGGAAGAGCCAATAAACAAGTCGAATAACTCAAAGGTCTAGTATATTAGATAGTTACAAGAGCTAAGGTAGAAAAAGAAAGCATAAAGGGAGATAAAATGTTGAGGTAGGTTTTGAAATTTTAGGTAGTGTACAACAAAGGTATCCCTGAAAGGAGGCTTATTTGGCTTTTTCTTTCCCTAAAAAAAATAAAACAGTGAGAGAGCAAGCCAGGTGGACATTTGGAAGAGGGACACTCTAGTTATAGTGAAGAGCAAGATAAAGACCCTGAGAAACATCAAGGAACCTAGAAATGTTGGAGCAAGAAGTAGAATGGAAGAAGAGGAGATCAGTGTGGGAATCAGGAACCAGGTGACCTAGGAATGTACAAGACTTAATGATGATTCTGGCTTTTAGTTTGGAAGAAGAGAAGGCACTAGAGGGTTTTGAGGAATAAAGTGATATGATCTGATAATGCTTTAACAACATCATTCTAGCTACTCTATTAAGATAGGCCTAGAGAGGATCAGGGCTGAAGTAGAAAGGCTGGTTAGAAGGTTATTGTCATAGTTCAAGTGGAAGATGTTAGTGGCCTGGACCAGCGTGGGGGCAATGGGGCTAGTGAGAAGAGACACAATTCTGTATGTATTTTGAAAGTAGGGAGAGGTGAGAGGATTTTTTGAAGGACCAAAGTTGGGATGTAAGAGAAATAAATAAGATATCTGCATTTTTGGCCTGAACAAATGGAAGAATAGAATTGCTCCTAATGAGGAAGTTAATGGTTGAATAAGCTTTTGGGTGAGTGGGAGGAAAGGGGGAGGCAATTTTGGATGTGTGAAGTTTAAGATGCATAACAGATATAGAAGGCAAATGGATATGCAAGACTACAGATTAGGAGAGGACTCCAGGCTGGAGCTGTATATTTGGAAACTATCAGTAAATAAGTGGTATTTAAATTCATGAGTCTAAATCAGATCATCTAGGAAATGAGTATAGATAGAAAACAGAAGTCATCCAAGGGCATCCCATAGTCATAATTCCTAATATAGTGCTATGGACTGATGTTTGTGTCTCCCTCAAATTCATATGTTGAAGCACTCACGAATCCCTACTGCGATGGTATTCATTTGTGGGAGGAAGTAATTAAGTTTGAATGAGATCATGAGACAAAGCCCTTATTATGAGATTAGTGTCCTCATAAGAATAGACTTGAGAGAGCGACCTCTCCTCTGTCCATCATGTGAGGATACAGCAACAAGGTAGCCACCTGCAAACCAGGAAGCGAGTCCTCACCAGATGCAAATCTACCAGCACTTGGATCTTGGATTTAGAGTATAGAAATGTAAGACATAACTTGTTTAAACTACCCAGTGGTATTCTGTTATAGCAGCCCAAACTGATAAAGATAGTTAACAAATAGATCTTACAACATGCCAGCTCCTGTTATAATACTTTACACACAAACACATAACTCATTTAATTATCACAATAATTCCATTAGGTAGGAAGAATCATTAGCCTCACTTTACAGATGAGAAAACAAAAGCCCAAAGAAGTGCAGTGGCTTTCCCAAGAGCACAAAACTAGTATATGGATCAGGGATCTGAACCCAGCTAGTCTGACTCCAGTCTGTGCTCTTAACCTTGTACTATATATTTCATTTTTCCTAATCTAGTAATTGTGGTTTAATTTGAACTCCCCACAGGGCCACTGATGTTGAAAATTTTATGATATACTGATGGCCATTAAGATTTCCTCTCCTATGAAACACCTGCTCATTTATTTTGCTGATTTTTAAATTAATGGGTAGCTTACCTCCTATCGAACTGAAGTAATTCTTTATTCTGGACACTGATCCTTTGATAGTTATATGTCAAATGGCGAGTTTTTCTCCTGTTTGTGACTAGAATTTATATCATTTTAAATTCTTTAATTCTTTAAATTAAAATAACTTTGATGAACAAAAGTTCTTTATTTTAAGGTAGTCAGATTGACCAATCTTTTACAATTTTTTGTGCTTTAGAATTCTTTCCAAACTGAAATGATAAAGACTCTCTTCTAAACATTTTATGATTTTTGTTTTTCATATTTAAATCTTTAATCAAATCTAGGTAAATAAGTGAAAACTAATCTATACTTATAGAGTCAAGATAGTAGCTACCCTTTTCAAGGGAGAAGGAAGGGGTCACTAAAAGGGTCATGAAGGGGGCTTCTGAGGTGGCTGGTAATGTTATACTTTGCGATCTGGGTGCTGGTTACACAGTTGAGTTCAGTTTGTAAGAATTCAATAAGTTCCATACATATATGCACTTTTCTTCATGTATAATTCAATAACAAGTTTAAAAAGTAAAATCTGACAGTCTTTCCCTTTTGATGCATGAGTTTAATTCATTTACAATTTTGTTTACTATTGATATATTTGAATTTATTTCTACCACATGCTTTCAAATTACTCTGCTTTTTTCTACACTTTTAAATTGTTGCTGTTTCCATTTCCTGCCTTCTTTGGTATTGATTAATTTTTTCTTTTTTATGTCTCCTCTGTGTAGAAAGTGATATATTCTATTGTGATACATGTATTTTCCTTGGGTGGATTACTCTTAATATCCCTTATAAGTACTCAAATTCCTTCAATCTGTTTGCTCTTTATGTTAATAATTTGTTTCTTATGTTTTTGTTTTCATCTTTCATTTCTTTAAGTATATATATACAAACTTTATAATCTTTAGTTATTATATTATATAAAAATCTTGAGGTCTAATTCTGTTGTTTGCCACTCTGCTGTCTCTCAATGATTTGTTTCCTTGCAGATTTTAGAGTTTGGATTGTGAGCTCATGTTGGTGGGGCTTTAGTGAAGGTGACATCTTTGTGCTCTTGGCTGAGACTGTGGTCTTCCAGAGATGCTTTTTGACTTTGTTTTGACAGTTGTTCCAAGAGTACTTCCAACCTAAGATTATGTTTTAAATTAATTTTTCAGTTTGTGTCTCTCGACCTCATAGCAATATAAACTTAAACCACAAACCTCATAGTCAAACTTGAGGTTTAAATTTCTTAGGAATACATCTTTCTCCATCTAAAACACACCAATACTTTCTGAGATATTGTAGATACAGTTGCTCACATTTAAGAACTATTTACCAACAAATATATCCCCAAAATCAGACTTGAAAAGAGTTTGAAACCATTATTTGTATCCCTTTAATTCAATCCCTATTTATTTCTAAATATCAGTTGACTACCTTGTGCCAAGATACACAATTCTTGTCTTCAAGGATTTATGGTCCTTTTACACAGAAATGGACAAAATCTAATATGGCCACCACGACTTCTCCTTCCTATACTCATGACAGGCATTTAGTTGGTCCCAGCTCTTTTTCCATTGATTCTAGAAACTGTCACAGACTGTACCTTCACAACATACTATCACTTTATATGAGTTGTCACTTGGTATCCCCTATCATCTCATCTTCCCTGATCTAGGAGCAAGATCTGTAGCATTTATATTCCCACCAAATATAAATAAACCAGCTTCCAAGAACACAAAAGACTGGGCATTTTCAGGGTGGCAGGAAAACAGCCAGACCTACTAAAGGCTTCCCTTTGCAACTTAACAAAAGCCCTTGTATCTACCTATACTAAGACGCAACCTTGCCACCTCATGCCATTATAATCAGTACACTAGAAAAGTATAAAAATACAAAAAACCGTGAGAGGAAATACGCTAACAATTCCAATAAAACACACCCTAAATCATTACCCTGAAAAAGAGAGAAAGGTTAATAGAAAGAAGAGACAGAGTCTGCTAAGTATCTCATTAGGCCCACTGCCTGCTTCTCATTACATGCACCTCCTGATTCTCATTAGGCCTTCATGATTTCATTTGGGTCCCAGGTCATTGCTTATTTTCATATGGGGACTATATAACAAGGTCTCTTCCAGTCCCAGAATACCATGGAGAGAAAAAGAGAAAATGTCAATAATTAATGAGCTGTCAGGGAGAGAGAGCTTTAGCACCTCCAGAACCATATAAAAATTCCTAGTCCCTTTGTCTTGAGAGTGACTAACAAAAGGCCAGCATTGAACTTTTTTGAATGAATTATTATTATTATTATTATTATTTTTACAAAGCAATGCTTAGCTTTGCTTTCAAAGTGTATGATTTTATAAGGCAGGAAGAAATCAACTTGTACATTGAAATGAAAAATCTGTATAGAAATAGCTTTTTGTCTTTTACAAAACTCCAAAACCCTGAAGAACTTCCTATTTTTGTTAATTTCAGAAAAAAATTAGTAAGTAAAAACAATTATACAATTAGTTTTATCAAAACTCCAAGCTAATCATAGTAATCACTCCTTCTCATAACTTGTACCTGTTGAGATCTCTTATACTTAGTGTTAAGTCATATAAAGAAAGTGTTGAGGTGGGAAGACACAGCGTGAATCCCAGCTCTTTGGTTGCATGCTGTGTGAACTTGTGAACTTGAAGTCCCAACGTCATTTTATGTAAAATTAGAGAATTTAATGCCTACTGTGCAAACTTGTTCTATATTTCCCTTTCTGGCAAACATGAAAGGATCACTGAAGGGTAATCATTATCGTTATATTTTTCCATAATCCTCTTAATGTCCAGCCCATAGGGATTCCCAATTATTAATTGTTGGAAGACAATAAATCATGACAACATTGTGAATATTCTCTATACCTAAGGTAAGTAGGCAATAAAAATGTAATAAAATATTGATGGTACATATATTTATTTTTAATTCCGCCATATAAGCTATATAAAAAGAAGAAAGAGTTGAATATAAATGTCTCTTCCACCTAAGTCAAACAATGATATCTAATGGTACTGTTATTTTCTGACATGCTGAAAGAACAGGATTCTGGGGTCCTTTCTGAATGTAGACTTTAATGCCTTAGCAGGTCAGATAGAAGACTGAGAAAGGAAGACCAGAATGTAGAAGGAAGATCAAGAAAGGGCTGGGTGTTTCAGAGAAACCAAGTAAAGAGAGGGGTTTTGAAGAATGCTCCTATTATCTACAATGAAAAATGCTACACTGAAGATAAAAAAAAAAAAAAAAAAAAAAACTAAGAGAGATCTAAGATCCTGAAGATACAAATACAAGGGGTGGGGGATAGAGAGGATGACCCAACTCACTGACATCCAAGACCCTGCCGAGATAGAAGAGGAAAGGGATAGAGGCTGAACTGAGATGGGAGATCAAGATTAATAGACTTCTTACCCAACTGATGGCCTCAGTTGTCTGTCTCTGTCAAGCTGAGGACAAGATGGTCAGTGAATATGACCAGGGAGAGATGAGAATAGAGAATATGCAGAGAGAGAAACAGATCAGCTTTAATAAACAGAGAAGATCATGCCATGACTACATTTTCTTTTTTATAGGTCAATGGCCATTTTGAAAATGTTTGACAGTGCTAAAATCAGCTTATGCTTATTTTTTTGAAACGAGGCCCCATAATTTAATCTACACTAAATCATTTGGACTTTCCAGAGCCCCTATCATTATGACTAATTTGTTTAGTTAGATTTCTTAAGAGTCTACATCTCTATCAAGGTGAAGCTATGATTTGAATATGGTTTGTCCCCACTAAAACTTATGTTGAGACTTGGTTCCCAGTGAGACACTGTTGAAAGGTAGTGACTTTATGAAGTGATTAAAATGGATTAATGTCTGTTTTTCAAGACTGGGTTAGTTCTCATGAGAATAGGTTGTAATAAAGTGAGGCTGCCTCACCTGTTTTGCCTCTTTGTACATGTCTATTTCTCCTTCTGTTTTTCTGCCATGTTATGATGCCATAGCATGAAGCTCGCATCAGAAGCTAGCCAAAGATGACTGCCTGATCTTGGCCCTCCCAGCCTCTAGAATCATCAGCTAAAAATGTCTTTCCCTTATAAATTATTCAGTCTCAAGTATTCTGTTATTGCAATGAAAAATGGACTAAGACAATGAACAAAACATATTGAATGCTATATAGATGTCAAAAGAAATAGCGAGCCTAGGCACAATATGGCTTACCTATGTAAAAAATGCTAACCAAAGGAGGATGAAGTTAATTTAATAGTTCTTATCTTTTTTAGACTTAATGTTAAATGTTATTTCTCTTTTTTATAAATTATCATTTAAATTAATACAGATCAACTATGAAAGACCTTATTGTGAACAGTGAGGACAAAGCTTCTGTAAGCATTGATTATATGCCAGATGATATCCCTGTGTGAGGTAGATACTATCTGGTCCATTTTGTAGATGAAGCTTCTGTGGCTTAGGAAAGTTAAGTGACGTATTCAAGATCACACAGCAACTAAGTGGCAAGCGCAGACTCTAATCTGGCTCTGTCAGCCTAGTGACTGATACTTTCTCTAGAAAGTGGAGGTAGCATATGAGTTTCATCTTCCCAATCATCCCACAAGCTGCCCTTTGCTCCATGTGTCTCTTGGGGAAGTATTTCATCATTTACTCTGGAAATAGCATTCAAATGTCATCACAACCTTGGAGCATATTTCTGAGTCTATGAGTACCAAGGAACATGTTGTCCCTTTCAAACATGCCCCTTCACTTAGATAATGTCAGTGAGTTTTTGTGGAATCTGATTTAAATGTATGCGTAAACAGGAAAGAATGAAATAATCAAAATCCACAGGCTGTGAGAGAAGAAAAGTAAATGATATCTAGCTACATTTATTTGACCAATAATGACAAAAGAAAAAAGAGAAATTAAAATTAATGGGGAAACTTAGTTATAACTGTCAAGCAGATAGTGCAGGATACAAAATTATACATATATGGTTTATTCTTGATAAATGAAAATAGCTACAAAAGACTGGAAGGAAAAAAAATGTCAAAATATTAGCAGTTACAGTGGTTGCCTTTAGGCAACAGAATTTTCCTTGAGTCTTATTATTCTGTTTTACATTTATCAATATACTATGCAATAATGTCATTTTTATAAACAGAAAGATACAACTAAATCAAAGCCATCACTGAAACCTTTTGGCCAGTGGCTGTGATGTCTGGGTCTTTTAAATCCATAGGGGAAGCTAAACCCTCAAACCACAGTCACATCTTCTTGTCTGGGGAAGATAGTGGGCAAAGCAGATGCCTGGAAGCACCAAAAGGAAGTCTTGAGGGTTTGTTTTCTCCTTCCAAAGAAGGGAGCCATCTGTGTCTCTGCACATGGCAGTTTCAATTCATGTGTGTCACAGCCATGAGGACATGAATGGCTGCCCAGGAATGCTTAGGGGCAGGCTGCTCTGTGGGCATTTGGTAATATAAGAAAAGAGGTTGTAATAGCCCAGCAATTCCAGCTATTTCTAATGCAACTCCAAGCTAATATACTTACTTCCTACATTTTAGCATCTATGCCAGGTTTAAAGAAACAGACCTGCCCCTAATTTAAGAGAAGAAAGGCCCCCTCCTGCCCCCCACATTGTCCCTCCCGTCATCCTTCACAGTGCTGCTGCATCCTGCCTCCTCACAGCAGAGCTCACCTCGAGCAACCAATTCCATTTTAAGGAGACAGAGAACAATTTATTCAGCTTCAATTTGCTGAGAGGAAAAACCTCCTATTCTCTAATATTAATTCTTGAAGCCGATTCAAAAACAATTTTTGTTCCTTGCCAGGGTTTGAGGCTTCGAAAGATATTAATGTAGACAGTCTTTGAAATACTAGGAGTTTGCAGCCATTGTGAGGATCCTGAAGTTAGCAAGCATAAAAGGAAGTCTTAGGGCAAAGTATATGTTATTCGGTGTGTTGAAATATATATCAAGCTTCTTGTGGGGTAAGGGGCTTGGGCACCCCTGGGGAACTATGGACTATATATAGATAAGTGTGACATTCGTTTAAAGCAGATCTGCCCTGTGAGAAGGATTAGGGTTACTGGAGAGCTCTTTTCTTATTTTAAAGTAAGTTTTTTACATCTCTAGTTCTGAAACACCCTCTATGCAGTTTTAGACATATACGACTTGTCTAATCCACACGCCTATAGAGAATAGTGATGAGATGATAGCACATTTCGGTGCCTGCATTTCTCTCTCAAAGATTCAATATTTTCATTTTAGCTTTTTATTTTTACCATTTTTCACAGATAGCATGTAATGTATCTCCACTGGTCTTCTTCAAGCTTTACTGTAAGATTCATAAACTTTAGCATTTTAACTGAACACATTAGTCATATTGAAGCACAGTAGGCTCTAACATGGTTAAAGTGTTTTATTGACATACGACAAAACTCGACAACTTGTGTTTTTTATTATTAGAATTTTCTAATGTTTCAGGAGAGTAAAAATTAGATAACAGTAGCACAAGACTGAAGGAACTTCATTAGGTTGAGTTTGTTTTCTCACTTAATTGACTAGTTGTCTTTGTGCCACACAGTATGTGCTTAGTGGCATTGTGTCAAAATTTGTCAGGTCTCATATAATGAAGATATTCCTATAGATTCCCTGCTCCAGTCCATCTTATATTTTATCTTTCTAAAACACAGATGTGCTCATGCCGTTGCTTGTAAATCTTGGTTGGCTCCTTCCTGTCTGCCGAATAAAAGCCAAACTGCTTAGCACCCACGTTCAACACTCAAGGCTCTTCAAGACTTAGCAATAGGTCCACATCCCTCCCAATGTTTAACCCTTCTTCCCTCAGTGCCTCGGCAGTGGGGCACAACCAAAGGGCTATGAGGACCACAGAGAAGACTGCTTTGCAGGAAGCAGTGGTCCAGGTAGAGGTAAGGGGCAGGATTAGTAGGACAGAGCGTGGCACTTGATGTCAAGAACTGGGTAGTGTGCACTTGGAACAAGGTAAGAGGCATTGTCACCAGGCTAGGCTGGATCGTGGTACAGTCAAGGCTAATTGGCTGTAACTGAAAGTAGATCTTTGGAGAGCAGGAGTTGGAGGAGAAGGAAGGACACTCAAAGCCAGAGAGAAATGGAGAAAATCATTTCCATGGCTTTTCCTCCAGGAACCACTTCCACAGGCAGGCTTTGCAGGAATGACAGTTACTCAATGTAGAGAAAAGTGGATATCCCTCTTTTAGACTTATTTTGGGCTCAGATTCCTGTGTTCAGCTCTTTGCTCCACCACTGTAGGCTCTGTGACCTCAGTCAGGTTACTTCGCTTTTCTATGCCTCCATTTAGCAGCCAGCAAAATGGAGGTAAGAATTATTGTCAGAATTAAGAATTATTAGAATAATTCAGAATTATTAGAAAGATTAAACCAATTAACTCAGTTGTCTGTACATGATAGGCTCTCAATAAATCTTACCTAGTATTATGATGAGTTTAGAAGTTTTTTCCTTTACACATTTAGGAAATAAGAAAGTACAGAAAGCAGAATTTGACTGCAGTGTGATAAGTGGGTGATCAACAAATCTAAGTTTGCTGTGATCTTTTCCCGTTTTAGCACTGAAAGTCCTATATCCCAGTAGTAGTTGGTCACCCTATAACCCTATGAACAACTCTGTGAGGGTGGGAACTCTTTGCAAACAGAACATCAAGCTGCTTAGCACCATGAAAACAGCTGAATCACATAAAATTACCTTTTCTATAAGGTCTGAACTATCAAATAGCGGCAATTTCATATGGTCTGATCAAGTAAAAAGTCCCAGAAGAAGGCAAAGGAGAATAAGCCACCTTCTATACATTAACTTATGCCTGGGTATCTTTGTCCTTCCAGCTCAAAAGTAAAAAAAAAAAAAAAAAGTGTGACAAATATGTCTTAAGCACTTACTGTGTGCCAGGCATCAGACTATCTGATAGGTCAGGAGTTTATTATCTTTACTCTAATTGATCTTCATGACTCATAAGTTAAGAGAACCAACAATATGAGATAGTGGAAATGTGAAGCCATCAAGAGCATTAACTCTAAAGAGAAGGAAATAAGTCTAAAGGAGAACATGTGTACCTTATAGATGAGAGGGACAGTGCCAGTGCCATGTGGGAGGAGACAGAGCTGCAGATGAGGAGGGTGAGTTACCCTGTGCCAACAACAGTGGGGTGAGCTAAGGTGCTTGAGGGTAGAGACACAGTCAAGCCTCTTGAGCAAAAAAAGCAGCAGCTAGTTTCAGAGTGGGAAATGCCCCTTTGGGAGGAAGTCAACATCTTATGATCAGAACCGCAATGCTGAGATAGCTAAGAAAACACAAATTCAACTTTTAAAATGTTTTTATAAAAACACAGGAGAGAGAAAAAGTCCAAGTTCACTCTGGCTTTTGGAAAAGACCCAGAGTCTTTCTTAATTCATCTGAAGCATTTTGGCCTGAGTTCTATTAAAACATTTTTAATTCTTTGATATGTAACCCTCTTTAGGGGTGTGGATAAAACAAGGGCATTATGAAGTTTTGTTTAGGGAATGTCATCCCATGAAAGTATTTGCCAGTGGATTTTGGAAGGATTCAACACTGTTTTGTTGGATGGTTTTATATACCAGGTGAACTGAACACATGAGAGCAGGGATTTTTACTCAAGAAAACCTGAGAAGAACTGTAACAAAGGGAAGAGAATAGAAGTCATAGTTTTCAATTCCAAGGACTCAGTAACCCATCAATGATTACTGGCTTCTACGGAGAGAGTCAGATACCAGAGTATTTTGTTAAATGTTTTATGTTTATATAAATGTATACAGTACTTATTCATATTTTATAAAGTCATTGATGTGTACACCGAAAAGAGAAGAATTGAAAAATGGAAGACTAGGAAGATTGGACACTGTATCTGATGCTGTATTTCCAGTAAATTTAGCAAATAAAAAGTCTATCAAAGGAGTGCCCTATTTTGTTTCTGAATTTCAGATGAGCAGAACAGAAGCCACTCCTATGACTCTAGGAGGGAAGAATGAGAACGAGGAAACTGGGGTTGTGCTTGCCTGGATTCTAACCCGTGCACCCCCTGTTATTAGAACCCTAGGAATGCAGCCTACCATCCAATTTTAGGTTTGGCTTGTTGAAGCCTGCATTTATTGAGTCTGTAGCATGCATTGCACTGAGGGAAGGGAAGGGATACCTGCCTTTGAGTTTAGAGGGCTGTGGCTAACAAGTGGCTATAAGCAAATGAATTATCATGCCTAATAAAATATTCAAGTGATAATTACTAAGTTAGTGATAGAGTTTGGCTGTGTCCCCACACAAATCTCATCTTGTATTGAAGCTCCCATGATTCCCACATATTGTGGGAGGGACCCGGTGAGAGATAATTAAATCATGGGGGCTGCTTCCCCCATACTGTTCTCCTGGTAGTGAATAAGTCTCACGAGAGCTGATGGTTGTATAAAGGGAAACCCCTTTTGCTTGGCTCTCTTCTCTCTCCTGCTTGCCACAGTGTAAGACTTGCCTTTTGCCTTCTGCCATGATTGTGAGGCCTCCCTAGCCACGCAGAGCTGTGAGTCCATTAAACCTGTTTTCCTTTATTATAAATTACCCTGTGTTGGGTATGTCTTTATCAGCAGTGTGAAAACAGACTAATACAGTTAGTAAGGAAAAACCTTGACCAGATGGAAAAGTATGCATGCATTATCTTAAGTCCATCAGAAATCTGAAACAAACAAACAAACAAACAAAAACACTATTCAAATAGTTTTTGCAACATGAAGGAAAAGGAGACAAAATCAGACAACTGATAAGGGTTGGATCTGGCTTCTCACTGTTCTGTCAAAATGGGAGTTTCTGATTTAACCGGTGTCATATTGGTAGCTACCCTAACTGAATTCATTGAAAAATTGCCATAATGTGATTCAGGATTTGCCTCTGTCAACTTATCTCCTTTTAGCATTTTATGTTTTATTTCATAGAATAAAATAATCCCATTATAGATAAGAAGCTTGAACTGCGAGATATAATTATGAGTCCCAATTCCAGCACTCAGAAAAAACACAACAAAATAACTGAAACAAAACCTAACATGCATATAGTGCTCATTATGAGCCACAAACACTCTGTAAAAACTAATGCATGAAAACTAATTTAATCTTTACAACACTATTCATTCAACAACAGCTATTTGGTGAGTACTTTTATAGATTCTGGTGCCATGAAGTAGAAGCTATCATTATCCCCATTTACGAGTGAATTCGATACATCAACTCATGCCTCCACTTGAGCATTTTGGCCTTACTTAGCTCTTGAGATTTCAAATGCTCCCCTGGCAAGGAAAGCAAACCGCATCCCCAAATTTCCTTTATCCTGATCTTCATTTATAAGCCTCTAGAGACCCTGGTGAATACAGCTGAATTTTATTTATTTGAGTTCATCTCAAAACAGTGGTAGGGCATCTTTTCATGTCTTTGGAGATACGGATTCACATGAGGGAGAGAAGAAGCTAAAACCATGCGCCATCACAGAGTACATCTTCCTGCTGGAAGCAGCACTAAATCAAATAAGACATAATGTATAGGAAGTTTGTCTTAAAAACCTTTAGGAAGAAGGCAGTCTACACAAATCTTCACTGAGTTCCTTCTCATTTCCTCTTTCTTGTTGTATAATACAATATGTGGGTGTAAATTAAGAAAAACATTAGGAAAAATAAGACCAAATAATCTAGGTAATTGTTATTTAACATGTATGAATCTCATTTTAATGAAAGAGAACATATCATGGCCCATGACATAGTAAGTTTAAAAAGCTAAAAACAAAAAAATAAGGTAAAAAGTAAACGGAAATAAACTTACATGTAGGGACGGTTCTCAAAGTATGACTTATTGACCTCTGGAACTCCCTGAGACTCTTACAGGTAGTTCATGAAGTCAACATGATTTTCAGACTGTTACTAAGACATCCTTTGCTTTGTTCGTTCTCATTCTATCCTGAGGATACAATGGAGGTTTCCAGAGGCTACATAATGCGTGATAATCACAACGGATTGATTGCGGAAGCAAATCTGAGAATCCAGCTGCCTTCCATTAAACCAGAAATCAAAGAAATTTGCAAAAATAGAAAGTGTGATTTATGTTAACATGCAATGGCTTTATCATTATTTTAAAATAAATTACTAAATATTTCTAAAATCCTCATTTTAAGTGTCTAATATGATAAACATTGATACATGTAATCAGTGGTATGCTGCTAAATGTTTAACAACTGGCTCTCTGGGGGGACAGGGAGAGCCCTGATTTGTAGTGCAAGTTGATTCCATGATGTAAATATTCCCACGATGGCAGATTTCAAGCTACCACTGAACCTGGAGTAGAGAGCTGGTTCCAGCTGGCTCCAGCACACTACTGGATATAATTCATACAAACAAAAACTCTTTGGGGCCTCAACAGTTTCTAGAAGTGTAAAGAGGTCCTGTTATCAAAAAGCTTGACAACTACCAATTATAGTATAATCACTTTTTTCGTTTAAAAATATCAATGGATATACACTTCTAAAAAGATACACACCAATCTCTAATACAGCAGTTACTTCTTGAGTGGGGAAACTTAAATTTTACTTTACGAGCTTTTGTACCACTTGCATTTTTATAAAAATTTGAAACTCGAATATAAAAAGGGAAAAAACCCCTCATTTTAAGGTTCAGAACTTGCTGAGAGACCTCTGGTCCTCAGTTTTCAAATGGTAAAATGTAGCCGACGTGGGCTAGTTTGAGTAATGGGATTTCTTCCAGCCCTATCACTCTATGATTTAATGGTATTTCCACTCATTCTGGTTCATATCTCACTTAGATAGTCACCTCAGGGATGCTAGGGCCCTTCAGTCCCTCAAATGACCCAGGATCTCTCCTGTGATGAGGCCTCTGCCTGCAATGCTCTCATTCTTGCCAACACCTTTTGCCTGTTCACACCTAATTATTCTTTAGGTCTCGGCTGAAGAGTCTCTGCTCAAGGACTTCTCTGTCGGGGTCCTTTGTTATATAGCCCCAGAGAACCATGTTACGCCCCTCAGAGAACTTAATCCCATGTTGTGTGGGCCCCAAGGGGAGCAGGGCCCATGGAGGTTTTCACTAACTGCCCATGTGGGCCCAGGCCTGTACAGAGAACACCGCAACTCATTTATTCACCCACAAATAAAAAGTGATGACCTACATGTGCTGGGCACATTTCTAGACACTGCAATATAGCTGTGAACAAACCAGACCAAGTCCCTTCTCTCACGGGGCTGACATTCCCTAGCTCACAGTGACCTGGGGCCTTGCTGCAGGACGTACCACAAATGCATGAGCAGACCCAGGCTGAGAACCCAGGTCTTCCACGTCTAGTGCTTGTTCTCCTACTTGCCTTAATTCCCAGATGCTGAGGTTCTATGAAGACTGACCTCGAGACACACAGGATAATTCAATATTTGTATCCTTTGACTTCTGGTAGGCATTGGGCCAGGTATTAATAATTCCAAAAGTCATAGATCCAAAGCAGAAGAGGTTTCAAAAAAGATGAAGACATAAAAATTCGGAAAAATGCAGTAAGTGAGGCCACACAGATGAAGTAGTCAGACACATGAGCACACCACATGCGAAACACAGCAAAGCTGACCTTTGTTGTGTTACTGATGCATAACCATAAAAAAACCCTACCTCTTTAGATATCATATATCAGAATCATTTGGAGGTAAGGGTATTTTAAAAAATGTGTCTGAGAAAGAGAGAGAAAGAATTTAAATAGGCCATTGCTGCAAATGCCTCTGTCAGGGAAAGGTCTTTTCAGTTAAAGTGAAATGGCATTTCTTTGTTAATGAGGTGAGCATTTATTAAGAGCTCTATGCACATTTTTCAGAAAATAATGATGTAGATCTCTCCTACAATGCAACACATTTCTAGGTTTAGTCCACCTAACCTGTTGTCTAAAATATAATGCAGTTTCCAACATAAGCATTCATGAATAAATTGAGTCAAATCTTGCAAGTTGGAATAATTTACAAAGCTATGGCAAATGCTTTTATTAAAGATTTCACATGGTAAAAAGTGGGTATAATAATCACCTTGCCCAGATTTCACTTAAAAAACAGTTTATGGGAAGAAAGCCCATATTTTATACAATTGAAAATTAATCCAGTTATTAGATGATACTTTGAAACTCAAGCCCAGTTTATAGTAATTATAGTAATTAAAAGATAATAATGTTTCATGAATCAGGCAAATCTGGAAGTCAAAGGAATATAAAAAAGGATGTTTTGGTGCCTTTTGAAATTTGAAAATAAATTCTAAAATGATTTTAAATAATGTGTAACTTCTACCCAGCAAAGCTACAAATCAAATCAATTCTCTGTTCACCTAGGTCAAAGTTAAAAAAGTGTGATCATGAAGTTTGATGGCCTGTACAACGTGAATATTTTATATTGGTTTCCTCAAAATGGTTGCCCAGAACTCTGACACTCATTCCTGTGCTAATTGCTCTCTCCTGGAGCTCACTGCATTAGATGCCTCACCCAGAGCTCTGGAACTGCTACTCTCCAGGGTCAGGCAATGATGCTGCTTGGATACAGATGGTGGGAGTTTTTTAGCAGGCAGGCCACTGGCTGATGTTAAGCTTCAGGGCATTTTGATACACAAGGTTTGGGTTTACTCCCAGGAAGTGTTAGAAGGGCAGAGCTGGGGTCCTGGCACCTACCTGAGCCCCATGTGCTGACCGACAGGGCAGATTTAATAATTTCTTAATGACCCAAGTGGGTGCTAGGCTTGACATCTGGAAACTCTGGTCAACCAGTTGGGATGCTGAAGAGTGGGATCAAAAAGATGTATTTGGATAAATACATTCAGTTTGGCTTCAGATTTTCTTTAAATTGCAACATTTATTGAAGTCATTGGGAAACTATACACCTAACATTTTGCTTTAGAAAAAACCTCAAAAACAGTCACTTTTTTGTACTCTGTGGCATAAGCTGAAGCTTTTGATGGAATTTAAAATCAAGCATTTTTTTTCCCAAATAGAATTCCAAGGTTGAGGACTTAAAAAAAGTGATAGAAAAAGTAACTTTGATCACATGAATCATATACATGTTTGGGTGGACAACAGAAATTAAACCATTCTTCTTTTAAAAGGAGATCTGATACCTAATTCCTGTATGTTACCATTTAAATCATAATCTTTGACTAAAGAAAACATTCAAGAAAGAATAACTTAAAAGCACTGAGAAGGCATGTTCAAGTTGAAGTAAAATTAAGCTACTGAAGAACAGACAGACTGGAGCAAGTCTTAAAGACAGGTTAAAACACTTTAGAGTTCTTTCATGAAAGTTGGAATATTTTCTATATCACAAAATCCACTAGTATATAATGTTTCTGAACAGAAAGATACATGTTAAAAGCTAAAAATGAGTCAGGTCATATCTTTTTGCTTTCTGACAAAGATATCAGAGCAGTATATTTTAATGTCCAGTTGAACATTATCAGTAAATTTACATTCTTTATTTTTTTGTTTGTTTAACTTTGGAAAACACTGTGTAACTTGCTTAAAATTAAGTAGTAAAATGCACTTTTGGAAATAGGATTTTCTTTATCTGTTACCAACTAGTTTAATGTGTTCCTTATGGAGATAAGAGATTTTAGAGTACTTTTGACTTAAGATACAAAGGTGCTTTTCATTGGGGGAGGGATTTGGTGAGTAGAATAAGGTATTCCAAGATGAATGCTCTTGAGAATGTTAAAGATTCTACAATTCGTAACCCAAATATATATAATAATATTTTCACATAGATTATAACTTTAAATACACATTTGATTCTTCTTTACATATTTATTCCATTATATATAAAACGTTCCGCCCATACATAGTCCTGAAAATTATCAAAGTGTACCTTAGCCGTAGCTTCCAAGAAATACACAAGATGAGTTTTCTCCTAATTCACACATGGTGGAGAATGCTAATTAGAAACACTGCTGATGAGATTTCATTACAGTCTCTTAAACCTCCAGAGGATTGACACTGAGAAGATATTACTCATTGGGGCACCAAATAATTGTAGGTGGGGAAAAAGTGAAGAAATTTTACTCTTTTCTAGAATTATCTATGGCATAATAGAATAGATAGCAAAGGTTCATATAGATTCTATACCTAGTAATTTTCCAGATGTGTTTCATGAAATGCATCATATGTAAATTACTGTATGAAACTGAAACTGCAAAGTGAGAGGTAAGCTGGAGGTTACTTTTGACTCAATAGAGATGAAAGAAAAGTAGCTGGGTGAGGTGGGTAAAGAACTGGACTTGGAATCAGTTCCAGTCCCATTTTCCCACCCATGTTTGCTTGTGTAGACCCATATAAATTACTTATTCTCTCTGCATCCCAGCTTCCTCCTCAGTAAAATAGTTGCCAATAATAGCCCACTGGTTATTGTGAGGGTCAAAGGTACTAATTTTCACTAACTGGCACCTATTAGTCCATAAACATTAACCAAATTTGTATTTTACTAAGTTAAAAATCAAAGAAGTGAAAGTAGATTCCCATTTTTTTATGTAGCCTAACAGTTTTACACGCTGCGATTACTACAATGCATCTGTGCATCTTGAAGTGAAACCTCTATTTGTGAGCTTCAGGTAGGCAAGCAAGTCACCGTAGAAGGGAGCTTGACAATTGTTCTTTTTGGTTTTGACTGTGGGACTGCCTTCCCATATCTAAGAACTGTGGGAATACTTATTTGGGTAACGTCTTAGAAACACCCTGCCTGTGAATATAAATGTACTTATACAAATAGCCAAATCTTGATAGTTCTAAGTCTCCACCAACTCACACAGAATATAAAATCCCTTGCAGAGTTTTCTTTTCTCTTAAATATTTACAGGACTCCCCAAAGGGTTCTTCATGAGTGAAATTACTGTGCCCTAGGTCACTGGTTCTCAAGCGCTGCTGCATATTAGAACCATCTAGGAAGCTGGAAACAATTCTGCTGCCCACGCTGCACCTCCTGCCAATTATATCAGAATCTCTGGGGGAGCCACTGGCCAGCAAGATTTTTTAAACTCTAGTCTAGAGTCCCAAGTCCCAAGGCTATCAGCGTGTGGTTTCCCCTTGAACTCACTTGGACAGTTTGGCTCTGATCTGCTGAATCCAAAACCACACCCGCGAAATGACAGGACCTCGGCATCTGGTGTCCAGCATCTGGTGTCTTTCTAGATGCTCAAATCTAGCCACTCTTTAGAATCACTTAGGTAGAGTTTAAAATAATGCAGCTGAGGTCCCACTCCAGACTAAATAAATTAGAAATCCTGGGCATGGAGCCCAGGTATCTGGGATTTGTAAAAAATTCTAACATGCACCCAGGATTGAGCATTACTGCTCTGGGAGTTTCCAAGAGGAGGGAGCTGGATGGCATGTGTTGTCAGAGACCGGAGCTGACCATCCCTCAGCTGCCTGCACCAACCTGCCCTTGCTGGGTTCCAACTGCAGCCTGTGCTCCCTCCCCACTGCTGCCCACTCTGCTGCCACCTGCCACCTGCAATTTCAGGACTGCCTCACTCCTTAGGGTATCTGCTATGTTTTCTGCCTCTGGCAGCTTAAGCTCCATATTTGACTGTCTGTCTTGGCTACTTATTTCTCTTCAATTAGCAGGAAGGTACTTCATTTTTATGTGTTCAGTTCTTTCAGAGATGGTCCCTTAGAGTTGAGCATCCACTCAAATTCTTTCAAGTTTACATGTCAGCATTCTGGGGATGGGGTGGGCTCCAGCGGGGTCACTTGTGTTCCCAGGGAAACAATTTACTCCCCCCGAAATGTTACCATTTAGTGCTCCCTTTCTCAGAGTGCAAGCATGCCAGTAGGCAGGTGGGTTGGGAGGGCCAAGTTCATTCTCACAGTGTCCCACAAGAGGATGCTGGCCCTCAGGCTACATCAAACTCCTTTCCATTTATAGGAATTTTCCTCTTAAAGGTTTAGTTATCCTTTCCTGTGTCTGACTTCTTTCATTAGCCCCTTTTCACACATATATCACTACATGTCTAAATCCCAATCATGGATGAAATTCCAATTCCTTCTTTTGGGTTTCCTAGGTCTTAGGTCCATGAACATTCTGGAACCTATAATAAAGTGTTTTCTGCCTAGAACATAGGGAATATCCTTAAAGAGTGATGTTGCCTTATTCTACAGGCCAGTACATCCAAGCCCTACAAACAGCCCAGAAATTACATGAAACATTTGGCAGGGTCAAATGAGGAAAAAAATGTTCCCTTAAAATCAGACTATTTTTTTCCCTGGAAGGTTAGATTGTCTCAAACTCTTTTAGTCTCTAGTATGCTTGGATGAAGCAAAAGACCCCTATAGACCTCAACTTGGTACTATAAAAGCAAGCCAAAACCCAAACAATGAATCAGTACAAAGGGGAAGAATAGTAGTGTTTTCCCTAGGGGATACTGCAAATTATTAATTTATGCCAGAAATGAATACAGGCAGTGTCGTAATAATGGATCACTATGACACCAGCCTGCAGACCACCATTTAAGAACACCTGAATAAGGACATAAAAAGTTAAAACATAATTTCTTTTGTGGCCCTAGGGAAGAACTCGGCACTACTCACAGAACTTCACATTAACCACCCAGAAACGTGCTGTGTCAGAATTCAGAATACTGAAACTCTGCCAGGACTCATTCCGAGTGCTAGCTCTGATCTCTGGGTGCCTGTCTGTTTCTAGTTGCCCAAGAGATCTTCTATCCCGGCCCTATGTTATAGGCCCCCACATTATCATCAGAGCAACATCTTCAGAAAGAGAAAGTAAGTCAAGGGCTGGGGTATGAAACAATTGTCCTGGAAACCCCAAATCACACCTTCTCTAGATGTGAGTCTCAATGATCATGTTTTCACAGATCTCTAGGGGAAAAGAACTGTGTGAATTCATATACTTACAGTGACTAAGGCAAGGTTAGACATTCTTTCCCAGCAGAAGCATTCCTTTATGTTTCAACAGGGATCTTTTCCCTTCTTGTTTGTTCTCGAAAATTTAATTTGAACAAAGCAAGGCACAGCACAAACAAGGAAAAGAAACTTGTTTTAAAGCAGAGATTTTTTTTTAACAGCTGAACCAGTGGAAAAATACAACAGTAATAGTTTGTTACCTAGGTATTCACTGTTGAGACAGGTCCGTCATAATAGTTATTTATTCTCCCTTAAGAAGAGATTGGTCACAGCTGATTCCAATCAAGTCCTTTTTCAATGTAACCCAGAGCAATTGTATTAAGTGACTCTCCTAAAACCAAACTCTTGTTCTCACTTATTAGATTTCCCTCTCGGGTACTTTATTCAGAGTTATATATCATATCTCCACCGATAGGATTCTTTGGATTTTTGAGCTGTGCCTCCAGAAGCAATTCTATTTCTTTTCTGAAGGAATTGCACAAAGACTTAACGTTTTATTAAATACATTTGCTGCATCTTTCAAGATCATTAAGGAAATGGCATCCTTAAATTTGGCAACATTCTTTAACAAACACATGCTCAGGCACACATATTCAGCCTTGATGTTTTCTGCATTGCATCAATAAAATGTAATTAAAATGAGTAGAAAAATTACAGTAATTTCCATTTATCATTCTAAAATGCCATTATGAGACTCAAGTCCTTCATACTTACACTTATCAAGCAGGATGATAAAACTGTAATGGGCTATTAAAGGGGGTTATGCCATTGCTATCCTTAGAAATTTTAAGGTAATAATGGGCAACCATCTGTCTCACGTGTCATCAAAGCAGGTACCAGGCCAGCTGATCTCCTAAATTCCATTCAGATAAACTTTTCCATTATGCATTGAATCAGATCCATACATAGAAGGACATGAAATTTATATGTTGATATCCAAGCTTTGATGATGGTAGTTTTTGTTTTCTAAAAGTGAAAAATTAAGAGAGAGAGAGAGAGAGACAGAAAGAGAGCGTGCAAGCGAGCACTATCTTTTTAAGGAGTTGGGGCTCTACGTAGTGAGAAAGAATACAAAACCATGATTTGGGGGAAGATATAATAAAGAAAATTAATATTTAGAAAAGGCTAAATGAGGTAAGTATACTTTCTTAGGGCTTGGTGGGGATGAGAAAGAAAAATTAAGGGAAGATTTTGGAAACTTGTTAATAAGACATTTAAAGGTTAATTAGTATGTGCCACCAAGACATTGCCTATTGGGTAGAGATAGTCTTGGGAGGTGACTCTGATACAGAGCCTTTTATGACAGTGATGAAGAAGCAGAATAAAACAACAATAACATTATTCAAGTACTCTTAGTTATGTAGAATGCTGATGAATCCTGAAGAAAGCAAGCCAGCAGAGGCAAAACGGAATAATATATCTGTCATAAGATAAATAGGTGAACAGGATAGATGATGAGACAGCACCAACACTTTGGTGAAAAAAGAAAAGACTATTCTTGGCTCTACCTATTAAGGCCCTCTCAGGGTTTTAGTAAAGCAGGGAAATAAAAAAATGGAGGAGAGTGGTGATCTGCAGGAATGGAGTTCCCTTCATCATCCTCTGTTAAGGGGACAGGGAAGAAAAACAGAAACCCCAAGGAGAGGAAGAAGAATGGATTAGTGATAAAAGGAGAAAACAGTAGAATGCATAAATAAATTGAAAATGATCAGGATCATATGTAAAGTTTCATAAATTTAATAAAAGGGGAAAATACATGCATGTAATTTTCTGTAAGAAAAGGTCTATAATCAAATATATACAAAGGACATTAAAAACAATGAGTTGTGATGCACTACTCTATTCTTTGTGTGGCCTTAACTTCTCTAAGACTATAAAATCTGATTAATAATAGTATTCACCTTGTAGATTTTATGTGAATATTAATAAGGATAACTTACATGAAACATATATGTTCAGTGCCTGACACATTATAGTGTTCAACAATTGTTGATACTAAAATTTTTAAAAACCTGGATATGATAGATAGTTTACTAAGAAAATGGATATGGCCAAAATTGAATGAAGAAGCAGAAAACCTAAATATTCAACCATATACGAAATTAAAAGCACTATCAAACAATGACTTCCAAAAATGGCATTGGGTCTCCTGGTACTTTAAAATGTCCACAAATTATTTGACACCCCTTCCCCCACCACCACTTCAAAATGTAAATGAATTAATCGCCTCCCATCGCACAGGGTCCAATTTTATGGAATCGATTCTAACAAATAGAATATGGCAGAAATGACATTGATAACTTTAGAGACTAGTTAATCAGAACCATTGCTTCTGTCTTTTTGCTCTCTCTGGTTTCACTTGCTCTGGGCAAATAAGCTTCCACATCACGAGGACACCCAAGCAGCCCTATGGAGGACACAGGTGGAAGAACTGAGGTCTTCTGCCAACAGCCACGTAAATGAGGCTCTTGGAGAGAATTCTCCAGCCCCAGCCAAGCCTTGAGACACCGAAGCCCTGACCAACAATTTGTCAGCAACCTCATGAGACCCTGAGCCAAAGCCACCCAGCAAAGCTGATACTCCTGGATTCCAGGACTTCACAAACTATATGAAATAATAATACAAGTTTGTTGTTTAAAGTTGCTAAATTTGGGAGTAATCTGTTACACAGCAATATATAACAAACATACCAAATGTTTTTAGAGGCAGGTGCTGTGTATTTTTAATTTACAGTGCATATTCCTTGAGCAATGACCCATGTCCAGGTTGACCCTGGGTTGGAAAACTGGCCCAAGCCCTTGAAGTCATTGAATTTCCCTGGGTTTCAGTTTCCTCCAATAAAATTCTGGGTTCAAAAGTTTATCTTTATAGTTTCCCTTAGCTCTGAACTTCTTTGATTTCATGACTTAAAATTTCCAACTGCAATTATATGCTATGATAAACAGATTTGTGGGTGAGAGAGTAGGATAGATTTAATGGAGAAGTTATAGTCCAACTACAGCTTTGTCAGATAAAAAAATTTACATAAAACATTTTCAAGGAGAAGCATGGATGTCTCACCTATCTTTGTTTCTCCCTGGGTCCCAGTACCCAGGACATAGAAGGTACCCACTATTGAAGGTGCCAAATATTTATCTGTGGCTCCTACTATAATGCATATTGGGTGTGGAGTAAAGGCTTCTCAAGTAGGGAAATAATTCTTTCTGTGCACTTAAAGTACAATGTGTTCTTGCCATGATGTGGGACCTCCACTATCATTAGCATTTAAAAGGAAACACATATTAGCTGAACTACTAAATGTCCTTTATACAATATAATGAGTTTCATTGAAAAGAATCACCAGCTTAGCTAAAGAGAAATTTAAACACTTTGCCATCATTTATAAATTCAACCCTTCTAGGACGGTATTTTTAAAGATATTTTGAATGAAGGAGAGAAGAAAAGTGGTAGAAATCTTGACAAAAGAAATGTAATTAGAGTAATAAAAAAAGGCAATTCTATGCTTTATGAAGATATCTTTGATCTTCTCAGAAGCCAGGGAGGCAGGGGCATTGTTGCCCATGACATTCTCTCTCCACTGTACCTTGGAACAGGTAACTGGGATGGAACGTGACTGCTTTTGTTAAAAGAAATAGAAAAAAAATGCACAAAACCAAATCGAAAACCCACTGTAATGCAAATCAATAAGGCACAGACACACTGCAGGAAACACGCAAGTAATGGAATTGTACTTCATCTTTCTTTGAATATGTGAAGATTACCCTAGACATTTGCCTTATGCATCCAATTCATTAAATTTAAATTAATGCATCATATCAGAATTAAATAAAACTATTAATTAGCATATATTCTCTTCTCTGTTTTTTATCTTGGAATGTTAATGGTCATAATTCATTCCCTCATTAATTTATTTATTAATTCAAAGAGAATTTATCTAGCTCCTAAGTTCAAGGCAAAATCAGACGGTAAATTTCCATAAACTTTTCATATAGGCCACGATATCCTAAGAGGTTAAACAGGACAAAAATATGTCTGGAGTCACAGAAGGTTAAGATAAATTTAGATGTTATATATGTACACAGTTTACTAAAAAGAAGTGTGGTGAGTGTTAAGATTGATGTCGTGGAAGTCACTTACCATGTTTTCTCATAACTAACCCTTAAGACCACTAATAGAGACAAAAATACTATGAATTGTCCAGTTTTTCCTCAATGATGCTATCATGGTTATCTTTGTAAGGCAGAAATCTGATTATTATCATTATCTCTATGCCTAAAAGGCTTAACCAATTATTACCCTTATAGGATAGAGTTCTTCCAAGGGGAGCATACTGAGACACTAAAAGGTTCATCTGGACTTACCTCTCCATTTTCATTCTCAGCTGTCTTCCACAGGCTTCCGTTCAGTGCCCCCGAACCTATACCAGGCGGCCCACCTCTACCTACTTCTCTGAGGCAATCTGGGACCTAGTCACAGTGTGTTACCTCTTTGTTTCTGGGATTTGTCAAGCTTTTTTTTTTTCAATTTTTATTTTAGATTGAAGGACTACACGTGTACTTTTATTACATGGCGTATTGCATGATGCTGAAGTTAGGGGTACTGCCGATCCTGTCACCTAGGTAGGAAGCATAGTACACAATAGTTGTATCGTCAACCCTTACTCTTTCCCTCCCTGCCTTCTAGTAGCTCTTAGTGTCTACTGTTGCCATCTTTATGTCCATGAGTGCCCAATGTTTATCTCCCACTTACAAACAAGAACATGTGGTATTTGGTTTTCTGTTCCTGTGTTAATTTGCTTAGGATAATGGCCTCCAGCTGCATCCATGTTGCTGCAAAGGACATGATTTCATTCTTCCTTATGGATGTGTAGTATTCTGTGGTGTATATGTACCACATTTTCTTTATCCAATCCACTGTTGATGGGCACCTAGATTGATTCCATGTCTTTCTTATTATGAATAGTGCCGCAGAACATATGAATGCATGATTTTTTCATAGACTAATTAATTTTCCTTTGGATATATACCCAGTAATGAAATTCCTGGGTCAAATTGTAGTCCTGTTTTAAGTTCTTTGAAAAATCTCTAAACTGCTTTCCATGGTTTTACATTTTACACTCCCATCAGCAGTGTATGGGTTCTCTTTTCTCTACAGCCTCACTAGCATCTGCTTTTTTAAAAGAACAGCCATTCTGACTGGTGTGAGATAATATCTCATTATGGTTTTGATTTGCACTTCTCTGATAATTAATGATGTTGAGCATTTTCTCATATGTTTCTTGGCCACTTGTGTGTTTTCTTTTGAGAAGTGTCTGTTCATGTCCTTTGGTCCTTTGTCCAGTTTTCTTTTTCTTTTTCTTTTCTTATTTTTTTTTTTTTTTTGAGATGGAGTCTCGCTCTGTCGCCCAGGCTGGAGTGCAGTGGTGCGATCTCGGTTCACTGCAAGCTCCGCCTCCTAGGTTCACGCCATTCTCCTGTCTCAGCCTCCCAAGTAGCTGGGACTATAGGCGCCCGCCACCACGCTCAGCTAATTTTTTGTATTTTTAGTAGAGATAGGGTTTCACCGTGTTAGCCAGGATGGTCTCGATCTCCTGACCTCGTGATCCGCCCGCCTCAGCCTCCCAAAGTGCCCTTTGCCCAATTTTTATGGGGTTGTTTTTTTGCTCATTTAGTTGTTTAAGTTTCTTATAGATTCTAGTATTAGATCTTTGTGTAATGCATAGTGTGTGAATATTTTCTCCTGTTATGTAGGTTGTCTGTTTACTTTGTTGATAGTTTCTTTTGCTGTGCAGAAGCTCTTCAGCTTAATTAGGTCCCACTTGTCAGTTTTTGTTTTTGTTGCAATTGCTTCTGAGGACTTAGTCACAAATCCTTTCCCAAAACTGATGTCCAGAATAATATTTTCTAGGTTTTCTTGTAGGGATTTTATAGTTTAAGGTCCTACATTTAAATGTTTAATCCATCTTAAGTTAGTTTTTGTATATGGTGAAAGGTAGGGGTCCAGTTTCATTCTTCTGCATATGGCAAGTCAGCTCTCCCAGCACCATTTATTGAAGGGGGATTCACTTCCCCATTGCTTTTTTTTTATTGCCTGTATCAAAGACCAGATGAGTGTAGGTGTGAAGCTTTATTTCCAGATTCTCTATTCTGTTTTATTGCCCTATGTGTCCATTTTTGTACTGGTACAATACTGTTTCGGTTACTGTAGCCTTATAGTATAGTTTCAATTTGGGTAACTTCATGCCTCTAGCTTTGTTCTTTTTTGTTTAGGATTGCTTTCAAGCTCTTTCTTAGTTTTATATTTTTGCATACTCTATTCTTTTGGATTTTATCCTCCATGAAATCTACGTGAAAATATCCTAATTAACTCTACACCCAAACTCCAAAACACCCAACCCAAAAACCAGCTTCTCATGAAAACCTTGCCTCCAGTAAGCAATTCAGTTCTCTGGTTTCCATGACATGTTGTGCATCCCTGTATCTTAATATCTGCCACATGCGGTTGTTTGTGCATATGAGGGCATGCATGAATATGCATATGTATGTTTGTGTGCATGTGTATGTCTTCTGCTATATTAGGACCTCCAAAAGACAAGAACCATGTGGTATTTGCCCTTGTCTCCCTGGCTTCCAGCATGGTGCCGGCCATGCAACTACTGTAGTTCTTAGAACACAATTAGTCCATATTTGAATTAAAAAGCTGTAAGGTTCTTCAGTCATATCCTGAGATGCTGAGTTGTAGCAATGTAAGGTTTCTACTCTCTACCCTAAGGATGCAGGCAGTCTTAGGAAAAGCCATCACAACCACTCACCTAGGAGCTGAGAGTTTTTCCAGGAAGAAGTATTCAGCCCTCGGTATGAAACTTTTTACTCTAGTATGAACCAGGGACTTTGGTTTTTGATTGCCTCATTCTTGGATTTGCTTTGATAACTTATTGAAATGGTGTACCCAGTGATTTGGCCTCAAGTTAAATGGCAAACTCTAATTCCTCCTCTCATCTGTATGCACTGCAGTCTTTAATCAAGTGATCCCTACTCAATTGTAGTCTAAGAGAAAGAACCAGACACATACGTTATGCTCCATGTCAAGTAAAAGAATATTAGATCTAGAGCATGATCCTTAAAACCCAGTCATTTAGTTCAATCATTCATTTTACAGATGGGAAAAGTAAAGCTCATGTGTGTGAAATTAATTATCTGAGGCCCTACCATGAGTACTAGAGGATGGGGGCAAGACCCAGTTTTCTAGACTTTCAGCCAAGTGTTCTTTCCACTGTATCTTGCTGCTCCCATATTCCAGATCCTTTATTTGAATTTTCAGAGTCATGCACAGAACATATAGTTTGGCTCCCATTGTCTTCTTTTATTGGGAATTTAAATTTGGATTTGCATTGCTGCTTTTCCATTCAATGGTGATAAACACTATAAATATCATCTGGGGGAAATGGAAATAAAATAAGCATCTGGAAAGAATGTGCTATAATGAAGATGTCATTGTTTGCCCATAAATGCTAGACAAAGAATCTGGCTTTTCAAAAGCAAATACATGAAAACATCTATGTCCATCCCAACTTGTATTTGTATAAAAAATTAAAATGTACTGAAATAGGTAGATTTTCAAAAAGAGCAGAATCAAATACTATATAAAGTAAATGACTAATTATCTGAATTAGCTGAAAGTATAATAAATATGGCCAAACATTCATTTGTTTTTCCTTCCACCCATTCAAGGTTTACTGAATAAATGATGCCCCACAATTGGTACTATCCAATCTACTAACCAAATGATATTTAGTAAGAGGCAAAATAGTTTGAACCACAAAGTAAAACATCTGAGTTTGAAATCTGCTACTTATAAGCCTAGAAAAAACTCTAATACATCATTTTTTTCTTTACTGTTTCATCTCCTCAACATAAACAAGCACTGTTATTTCTCCTACCTTAAAAATAAAAAGATATTTTCTTTGGTCCTACTTCTCCCTCCAGCGATCACCTCATTTCTCTGCTGCCCTTCAGCAAAGCTCCATTGAAGGACTTGTTGATACATGAGGTTTCCAATTTCTTTCCTCTTATTCTACCTTGAACCCATTCTATTCAGGTTTTCTGCCAACATTGTTCTTATCACTGTCATCGATGATGTTCATTTTCTTCATCTTACTTGAAATTTCAGCAGCATTTGGTATAATTCATTATGCTCCTTGAGACACTCTTCTTTTGACTTCTAGGATGCCATACTTGCCTTTTCTTTTCCCTAATGTCTATTACCTTTCAGGCTCATTTGCTGATTTTGGATTTCTTAACATTGGAGTACCTTAGATTGGTCTTTGGACCTCTTCTCTATCACTGTCTTAGAGATTTCATCCAGTCTCGTGTTCTCAGTATCATCTCTATATGATATGCAATTATCATCTCTGTATGTTAGTCATATGCTGGTGACTCTCAAAATTGTATTTTTCTCCTAGACCTCTCTTCTGAACTCCAGAATTCTATGTCCAACTGGCTACACAACAGCTCCACTTTGACTAATACACATCCCAAACTTAACAAGTCAACCCTGGGCTCATAATTTTCCCCTCAAACCTGTTACTCTTACAGTCTTCCCTAGCTAATACGGGATACTTCTATTCTTTTAAAATGTACATACATGCCTGTACTTAAAGGTCTCAAGTATTTCCCCACCTCATTTGGGCTCTCCATGACCTGTCTCTTCTCACTGCTCTGCTATTTCTCTCATACTCTCCCTTGTTCACTCCATACCAGCCACAATGGTTCTCCTGCCCCAGGGGGCCTCTGTATCTGTCATTCCCAATTTCTCTACAGCTCTGTCCCAAATGTCCACATGGCTCCTTCTTTTACTTTTTTCAAATATCACCTTGCTGAGGCCTTTTCTGGACACCCAATCTAATATTACAAGCCTGCCTTCCCATCATATACTCCTAGCTACCCTTCCA
Source organism: Hylobates moloch (assembly GCF_009828535.3). Lineage (NCBI taxonomy): Eukaryota > Metazoa > Chordata > Mammalia > Primates > Hylobatidae > Hylobates > Hylobates moloch. The sequence continues at coordinate 7,004,381 of NW_026652297.1, read as the reverse complement.
TGCTTTATTATAGGCCTTATGTCTTACCATGAGTGCACTATATACTTTGCTTATTTATTTTGACTGCTATAAAGCTCCTCAACTAGAAATTCTTTTTGTGTTCACTGTTGTATCCCTGGTACCTTGAGCAATGGCTGGCACAAAGTAGGCTCTCAAAAAAATTTTGTTCAATGCATGAATGCAGTCAGCGATAATAAGAGTTACCTCTCAGGTAGAAAGGTAAGTACAAAGTAAATGAGGTAAGTACTTTGTACATGTTAATGCACAGTAAATGTTAATTATTTACATTCATTTCATATACCCATGTGTATCTGTTGGAAATAATTTTTGGTGCCAACCATGTGAAGGGAAGGAGAAATTCTAATTAAAATGGATGCTATGGAAGTACATGGTTTTGCAAGTTAGTCTCAGGCAAGGTAAATACAGCTGATGGGAACACCCTGGAGTTTGGCCCAGGTAGCAAGCTCCCAGGCCTGCCTGGGGTGTAGGGGGTGGAATGTGGGAGGAAAGGGGTAGGAGGAAGGCTGGAAATCATCTGAGTGGGTTCATGGGGTCTGTACGTAGTCTTCTGGATGGCCCTGGGTGAGACCTCTGGGCTACACTGCTGTGTGCTGATGTCCATCTTGAGTATCCCTAGCGCTGCTCAGCTCCCTGGGTAAGAGACAGGGCTTACAGTATCTGTCTGTCTCTAGGACTTGATGTGCACACCCTAAAGCAACAAAGAACTCCAAGTCCAGGGAAATGAATTGCTGCATATGTTCACATACTCTTTAATAGGATGCTTTGGTATTCAAAATACAAATCCTTATGTTGCGTAACAGCATCATAGTGCCTCTATCATACTGCTTTTTGCCTAACACATAGTGATGTTACATGTGTTTTCATAGGTTGAAGCAAAAATGAGGTTCCTACATCTAAAGGGTCATTATCATGGACAAAACGTATCTTAAAATGAAAAAATACAACTTTAAAAAGGCACTCTAATTCTTCAAACTATAAAGAACGCATAATTCTCTAAAGCCTTTGTATCCAGATATAGCTATTTGATTAACTGGTATAGACACAGTTGAATAGAACTATTTTGTAAATCATGTCATCTTTGAATTTTATAACTCAAAGGTGATTTACATGGATTTCCCTGAGTTTACTAATTGGCTTCCTACACTCTCATTAAACAGTCCTGGCAACAGAGGCAAAGCAGCTGTGTAACTGCTACCTTCCCGTTGACAGTGTGAACACAACATGGGGATATGTAGAGCAAGATACTGTGTCCTGTAACCATGTAACATCATATAATACTTCCCAAACCTTTCCCAGTTTCAGAGAGGACACAGTGGCAACCTTTTTAGTACATGCCTCAGCATTTCTCTACAACTTGTAATTCGTTTCCCATGAGAATTTGAACTCTGCTTGTTACACTAGTGCAGAGCCTGTAGTGTGGCTAAGAGCCTCCGATTGCACTCTTTCAAAGTGGGGACCTTAGACTCTGTTTACTAGAGTATGGGATATGCATGTGTATATGCATGCATAGATATGCAAGTATGTATAAATATGTACATATGCTGTGTATGTACATATTATAAGAAAAAAATAAGCAGAAAATGACAGATCCTGATAGAAAAGAATTGAAGAAAGGGATGAAAATGAAGTGGAAGGGAATAAGCATTTATTAAGCTTCTGCTATGATCCAGGCACCCCAAAAAAAGGCAGTGTGGGGAACAAAGATGGGGATATGCAGTTACCTAGATGTTAAGGAAAGAACTTGTAACATTCTCCTTCCTTAAAAGAGAATGCTGTAAAAATGAATGCTGGCAACCTGTCAGAAAGGGCTTGTCAAGGCATTCAGAGGGAGAACGGAAGGCTATGGGCACTGATTTTGGCTTTGTCTCCCCAGATGCTGGGCTGCTGTCTTGCCATGAGATGAGTTATCTTTGAAGTTCTGCTGAGCAGTCTAGATAGAATGACTTAAAAGTGCAAGTCCCTAAACAGGGTTCAGCTTCCCAGAATACAAATATGCTCAGAGAACCAAAAGAGGTTAGGAAAAAAACAGCCAAGACATTTCCCTTTAAGCCCTAGGGAAAGCTAGTAGATTCAAAATTAAAAGGATTCTGAAAGACTGTATGTTGGAGGTTTCTGGATATTGGTATCAGTTTTTGTTTGGGGGGCTTTTTTCTTTTGTTTCACTCAGGGGGCCTCAAGATTTCTGTAATTGCATCTTGTGATTCCTCTGAGGCATTTGAGGTGATAGGCAGAGGGGAAGGCTGATCTCCTAGAGTCCTTGGGCAGGTAGAGGTAGAGTCAAGCTTGGGATGTGACAAAGACGGATGAAAGTGATAGCTCATTCTGGAGAGCTTCAAAGTAAGCTTTCAGGAAATCCTGTTTAGGAATTTCTGGTCAATTACAGGTTTTGCTTTGGTTGCTTTTGCTTTCTCTACTCCCACCGCCCTAATATCACATCAGATGTCCTCAGCATCACCATGTTTATTAAAAGAGACCTCTCTACCTCCACTTGTATTTTGGGCTAGATGGCATCATTCAGTCCAATTCTCCATCGTTGCCTATGTCCACATTCTTTGCCATATAACTTTGCAGTGCTCTCCCACTGTGGTCAGGGATCGGCTTGGCCTCTGGACTCCGGACTATGCCATGTAATTTTCCTTGGCCAATGAGATACTTAGGAGATATGATACAAGCACAGTATGGAAATGAACCTTCAACACTGGGGCTTGCTTTTCTATCAGGAGAAGAACGACAAACATGTGGCACTAGCAAAGCCCATCAGTCAAGCCTACTTTAGAATAGAGTCCCCAACAAACCAACAGACATATACATAAGCTCAGCTAGTACAAGCAGATGCACCCAGTCCAACCCCAATCAAAATGGCTGAAGCTTGCAGGTGTGTGATCAATAAATGATTATTGTTGGATGACACTAGGGTTGTGTGGTTGTTTACACAGCAAAAGCTGGCTGATACAAGTGCTGTTTGGTCCATGTTCCTCATGTCTGCCAGAGTCATATTCCTAAAATGGGAACTACAATGATCTTAAAATTATTTTGCCTAGGACCCTTCAATGACTTCTTGTTATGGGCTGAACTGTGTTCCTCCAAAATTCATATGTTGAAGTCCTAAACCCCAGTAGCTCAAAATGTGACTTTATTTGGAAACGGAGTCATTGAAAATGTAATCAGCTAAGATGAGGTCATACTAGAGTATGGTAGCCCCTAACTCAATATGACCCGTGTCCTTATAAAAAGAGGAAATTTGGTGGTAGATATGCACACAGGGAGAATGCTATGTGAACACAAAGGCAGAGATTGGGGTGGATGTGTCTAGAAGCCAAAGAACACTAAAGATTCCAGAAATCTTCCAGAAGCTAAGAGAGAGAGATAGAACAGATTCTCCTCCACAGCCCTCAAAAGGAGCTATCCTGCCAATACCTTGATCTCAGACTCTGGCCTCCAGAACTCCGAGACAATACATTCCCGTTGTGTAAGCCACTCCGCATTACCTATAGGTTATAGTTTAAAGTCCTTTGCAAGATATATAAATCATTTCATGAGTTGGTCTCTGCTCTCACTGTATCCCACTTGCTTCCGCCTTGCCCCATTCACAAGCCATGCTGAACTATTTACAGAGCTTCCACTGGCTGCTCAAGGGATATTGTTCATGCTGATCCCTTGGCCTCAAATGCCCTTGTGGCTACCTTCTACCCTCTAGTAGACCCCAGATCTTTACCTAGTTAACTTCTATTTATATTTCAAGCTCCAGGTTGGGCATCATCTCTGGAAACTTTCTCCTGACTTTCTCAATCCTAACTGTAGGGTGACATCCTACTAAAGCTCCTTATGCACACTATAGAGGTATTTCTATGACAACACTTATAAAATTGTGGCAAGTTGTTTGCTACACATCTGTGTCCTCATCAACAGTCTTGATAACGAACCTCTTGAAGGCAGGGCCATAAACTATCTGTTCTTGTATTCCTAGTAGCTAGCATGGTGCTTGGCACAGAGTGGCTGTGCAGCAAATGTCTGTGGAAAGAATCTGTGTGTGTTTATGTGGAAATATCCAAACAGATGTGTTCTTGGCATAAGGGAGATATATTCTGCTCGTGTGACAACTGGCAGTTGAGTTTGCTTGGCATCAAAAGCACCCAATTAAAGACCAAACCTCACTTCCTTCTTTTTCTTCATTTCCTTCTTTCTCCATAACTACCCAATCTCACATGCTTTATAATGCTTTTAGATGTAAGTGACTGTGAATTATTACCAACTGTATGCCTTTCATCTTTAAGACTGACAGTCTAAGTTCAACATCTCTCAGGAGAGAGAGACTATTATGACTATATTTTTGCTTACCAAGAGAATTGTTAATGGTTATCCTGGAGGGAAAAAAATCTATAAATATCCAACTCGTAATGAAGCCTTAAGCTTACATTCTTCCTTTACTAATGAAATTCTTTCTGACTATACTGCCAGAATTGCTACATAACCATTTCACTGAGAAAAGAGACCAAATCTGTAGTAAATTTTTTCTTTTACCTGTTTAGTTCTTATTTTGGAATCCGAAGACAGATTGTTGTAGGTATAATGTGCTTGTGTGACTCCACAGAAGAGAACAGCAACTATCCCTGAAATTAAAAAAACCCATCAGTCAAAACCAATTTTCTTTCCCATCCAAGTCAAAAGTTAGGGCTATTCCAGTTGGAAAACAGACTTGGTGTCAGTAGAATTAAAACTGCCAGTAGTTACCATGATAACGAAACCTAGGTAAATCTTGCACTTACTTTAAACAGGGTTTAAACAGAGTCCTGAAGGATTAAACCTAAAGAAAAACATTAAGAAGTAGATTCTAAATAAACGTGTAGATTCTTCCTGGAGATAAACGGGTCCCTGTTCATGAGCTAGAAAAGTTATATTTGAAAACATGAACAAAAGACTCCATAGTCAACCCTGGGTTTTTCATAGCCATTGCCAACTACTTTGCTGGATTTTACACTAAATACTGGCATTTTTTCTGAAAGATATTTGCTTTCCACTGTATACTTTGGGTAGGCTGAAGAGGTTCCTGTCATACCATAATTTAGTATTAAAAGTCATAAGTGACAAACCTATGACATCCACAAGGGTTTTGCTGCCCCTGCCAACGCTCCTACTTGCCAAGCGAGAGAGAGGAGACCTTGTTTGCTCCTGTGCCTCTTTGGAAAGGCTGGGTGCTCTGTCCTGCTGCCGAACACACCCAAGGCATTCACTCCGTGAAAGTAAACTGGTCTGTTCTTCTGTGATTCCTACCAACAGTGGACCTTCAGTTGCTTCTTGGCATCTGCAGGGTTTATTTCTTAAACCACATATCAGCTTTAAATGTGACATGAAGTCACCCATACACTAGATGCTTTCTGGAGACAGAGGAATAGCGACCATGAGACCGACATGCTATCCGTCCCTGGGCTCTGTTATTCTCTGTGTTATTGTCCCTGGGCTGGAGTGGGGAAGCAGTGGGAGCTTGCACTGTACTTTGGATTAAAGATTAGCTCAATTATGGGAAATTGGGCATAGACGAGGGCTTTGGGAAAAATGCAAGATATAAGTATTCCTCGACTCAGACCAAGGGGATTGAATTGAATTTTAAGCAGCAAAATCTTTCCAACTAAAAACACTCATAAATTAAATGCTGATGATTCTTAAGAGTATAGAGATATGTGAACTGAATACTGACATTTCAAGTGAATCTGCAACAAAGAATTTTAAAGAACTGAGCTTTTAAAAAATATGTAGACTACACGCTTCTACTTACATGTTGGTTATTTTTCGGGTCAGCATTGGATAAAACATTGCTAACACGTATTTACATAAATGTGTAAAATCTGCATGACTTATTGCCTTTTAACATTATACTTCAAAATTTTAGACAAAAGAATAAAACAAGTAGGAAATTTTACCATGAAATATCTATTCAGTAGGCAATTCAACAGATTTTTGGTAACTTCTCAGTTTCTTAGCATCTCTTCAGAAATTCTAAGGCAAAAATGCTTATAAAATATTTTACTCTTCACAGAATTTCTATTTTAAAAAGCAACAAATACCAGGGAAACTTTTAGTATGCTGAAGCACTAAGTACTTCAAAGCACAAGGAGGATTACCCTGTATACTGTTTTGGCATAAATCATTTCTCGTTATTTATTTAAAAATGTGACCTATGTCTGTCTAGTGTGTCGTCTATTGGGGGTTTTCTGGGTGAGGTTTTGCTGACCTGTTCACTGTTGTGGAACGGTTTTGACTAGATATTGATTTGTAGAGAAGTAGCGAATAAAAGGGCAGGTGTGTCTGTGTATGGATAGCAAATAAATTCATTGTAAGAACAAGAATAGGTAACAAAGAAGTGTTACAAAGGATAAGGAAGGGACTAAGATTGTCTGAATACCTATCGTGGGCCAAGAACAGTGCTTGTTTAATTTACATCTTCTTATTTACTGCGGTGGGTTACTATCTCACAACAGGCTCACAATGATTAAGCAGCCTCTCCCACTGCCTTCTTCTTTTTAGTAATAGCATCCATTCTTTCTGCTGCCCAGGGGGAAACTTTGGGAGCACCCTAAGTGCACCTCTCACTGCAAATCAGCAATTTTGTTTACTTGTCCTTCAAAATGCATCTTGAACCCAAACACTTCTCAACGTCTCCATCCCCAGCATCCCTTTCCAAGCCCCCATAACCTTTGGCCTGGATTACAACAATAGCTTCCTAACTGGCCTCCCTGCCTCCCATGGTAGCCCCTAGCAATAACACTTCTTTAAAAACTAGTCAGACCATGTCAGGACTTTGCTTAAAACTTTGTAATGGATTCCTGTGGCTTAAAAGGTCCTGCAAGATCTGTTCCTGCCCCTTCCCCACTCCCCACAACTTGCTGACCTCTTCTCTGACCACTTCCCTCTGCCTTACCTTTCAATATCCTCTCTAAGTGTGTTCTGCCAGGGGCCCTTGCACTTCCTTCCAGGTCCCACTGTTTGAAAAGCTCTGCAGATATCCATATGGCTCCTTCCCTCCTTCAGATATCTGTTTAGATGTTACATGAGCAGACAGGTCTTCTCCATCCACTCTGTACAAATTGTTCACTCTCATCATTCTCTACTTGCTTTACTTTTTTCCTGTATTATATATTGCTACTTGTTATTTTATATATTTATGTGTTTATTTTCTGCCTTACTGTGTGATATGGTTTGGTTGTGTCCCCACCCAAATCTCATCTTGTTGTAGTTCTCATAATTCCCACATGTTGTGGGAGGGACCTGGTAGGAGATAATTGAATCATGGGGGCAGCTTCCCTCATACTGTTCTCTTGGTAGTGAATAAGTCTCACGAGATCTGATGATTTTATAAGGGGTTTCCCTTTCACTTGGCTCTCATATCTCTCTCGTCTGCTGCCGTGTAAGATGTGCCTTTCACCTTCCACCGTGATTGTGAGGCCTCCCCAGCTACGTGGAACTCTGAGTCCATTAAACCTCTTTTTCTTTATAAATTATCCAGTCTTGAACATGTCTTTATCAACAGCATGAAAACAGACAAATACACTGTAACACAAGGCAAAGCTCATTGAAGGCAGAGGGATTCCTTGATTCCTAACGCTTAGAGCAGTACCAGGCACATGGTAGGCACTCTGTATTTGTTGAATAAGTAAGTGAACATTCCCATTTCTATTGAACAAGTAAGACACCAAAGTAATTTACTCAAGGTCACCTCTAAAGTGACAGAGCTGAGATCAAATAGTCCATATCCTCCCTGTGCTTTTCTGCCTATATTAGACCATCTGTGAATGTTTTAAGGTGATCTTAAGCCATCTAAAATATATCATTTCTGATATCCCAGGAACTAGCCAGAGATTTTATGAAAAAGATTACATATCTGAACTAGTTGGGCTTATTATTGGAGAATATTTTCCCTAGTGGATGCATTGGTTATCATTTCCTTGCCTCCAGTAGAAAACTAACAGGCAATGTTGTTGCTAAATACCTTTTGAGTCTTGTGTGGATGGATATGTCATATAAACAACAAACAATGGAGAATGAGCCCATATGACCAGAGGCTTGGTGTTGTAATTAAAATAAAACAACAAAATTGATCTGACACTTAGTATTAGCATACACAATCATAATCCCATAGCTTAGTAATTAATTAAATCACACAAATCACTGTAATTATTATGACTCTTACAAGCCAAACACATTTTGAAAACGTCTCACCTAAATACATCTATTATCTATAAAATTCTCCACCACAGAAACAAATTCAAAGTTGACTGTTTTATACCTTATGAAAGAACATTTTAATTATCACTATGTTTTTACATACTCATGCCTGTGAGCCCTAATTGTGCTGCTGTTATGTGAGGTCCTAGATAGTTCTCTTAAATTCTATGAACCTCAGATTCTTATGTGTAAGAAAGAGGGTAAGGGGGAACCTCAAGGGACCCAGAAGTGCTTTTTGTGCCAGTCATCAAACTAGTGTCTCAGTTCCAAACCCACCCATCATTACTGGCTCTGTGATCCTGGCACTGGGGCCCTACAAACCATGCTTTTCTTTGCCAGTGCTGTTGGATCCTGCCAGTATGAAGTGGCAGAAGGTGACTAGAACCCAGTGGAGGAGAGAAGGGTTTGCTCCTTCCTATTTGCCTGCTCTTCCTGCTAGCTTCATCTCAGCAATGACACACCTCAGAAAGGGCAGCCAGGCAGTGTCCCTAGAATTCTGGATCCTAGCCCAGTGGTTCCCTCTTAGGAGCTTCTAGATTCATTTCCCTTTACTCCTCCTACTCCTAGGGTTCACACTTGCTTCCTGTAAGCATTACCTCTCTGTTACCTTTGTGCACACTTTGTACCCTTTGAGATCTCCACCAACTCTCTACCCAATTTCCTGAATTAAACTCTGTCAATAGCCAGATTGTTTTCTTTTTTTCTGAGTCAATCCTCGTTGATATTCTCTTGTGGGTATCTTCTCTTTCTAAACTTTGATAGTTCTTGGAAACCACAGTTTTACATTTGAAAATAAAATCCAACTCGTATCTTTGCTGTCATAACTGAGATAATGAGGAACACTAGGGGCAGACAAGACCCTGTGCCAAGTCCAAGAGAACTGGGACTCATCCTCTTTTCAATCATACCTATGGTTGGAATTGGTATTTTTAAAAAGTGATGTGGTTATATGGTTTGGCTGTGTCCCCACTCACATCTCATCTTGAATTGTGGTTCTCATAATCCCCATGTGTCAGGGGAGGAACCCAGTGGGAAGTGATTGGAGCATGGAGGTGGTTTCCCCCATGCTGTTCTCATGATAGTGAGTGGGTTCTCACTAGATCTGATGGTTTTATGTGTGCCTGGCATTTCCCCTGCTTGCACTCATTCTCTCTCTTGCCACCCTGTGAAGATGTGCCTTCTGCCAGAATTGTAAGTTTCCTGAAGCCTCCTCAGCCATGCAGAACTGTGAGTCAATTAAACCTCTTCTTTATAAATTACCCAGTCTCAGGTATTTCTTCATAGCAATGTGGGAATGGACTAGTACAGTAAATTGGCACCAAGTGGGGTGGGGTGTTGCTATAAGGATATCCAAAAATGTCGATGCAACTTTGGAACTGGGTAACAGGCAGAGTTGGAACAGTTTGGAGGGCTCAGAAGAAGACAGGAAAATGTGGGAAAGTTCAGAACTTCCTAGAGACTTGGGGGACTCAGAAGACAGGAAGATATGGGAAAGTTTGGAACTTCCTAGAGACTTGTTGAATGGCTTTGGCTAAAATGCTGATAGTGATATGGACAATGAAGTCCAGGCTGGGTTGGTCTCAGATGAGGAACTTGTTGGGAACTGGAGCAAAGATGACTCTTGCTATGCTTTAGCAAAGAGACTGGTGGCATTTTTGCCCCTGCCCTAGAGATCTGTGGAAATTTGAACTTGAGAGAGATAATTTAGGGTATCTGGTAGAAGAAATTTCTAAGCAGCAAAGCATTCAAGAAAACTCAAAGCAGAAAACATTGGAAAATCTGCAGCCTGACAATGCAATAGAAAAAAAAAAAACATTTTCTGGGGAGAAATTCAAGATCACTGCAAAAATTAACATAGGTAATAAGAAGCCAAATGTTAATCACCAAAACAATGGGGAAAATGTCTCCAGGGCATGTCAGAGACCTTCACAGCAGCATCTCCCATCACAGGCCTGGAGGCCTAGAAGGAAAAAATGGTTTCATGGGCCTGGCCCAGGGCCCCCCTGCTCTGTGCAGCCTCAGGACATAGTGCTCTGTGTCCCAACTGCTTTAGCTCCAGCTTCTACATGATGTGGAGCCTGTGGGTACTCAGAAGTTAATAATTGAGATTTGGGAACCTCCATCTGGATTTCAGAGGAGGTATGGAAATGCCTGGATGTACAGGCAGAAGTTTGCTACAGTGGTCTAGCCCTCATGGAGAACGTCTGCTAGGGTAGTATGGAAGGAAAATGTTGAATTGGAACCCACACAGTCTCCACTAGGGCACTACCTAGTGGAGCTGTGGGAAGAGGACTACTGTTCTCTAGACCCCAGAATGGTAGATCCACTGACAGCTTGCACTGTGCACCTGGAAAAGCAACAGACAATACCAGCCCATGAAAGCAGCTGAGACATGGTTGTAGCCTACAAAGCCACAGGGTCAGAGCTGCCCAAGGCTGTGGGAGCCCAAGTCTTATATCAGCATGACCTGGATGTGAAATGTGGAGTCAAAGGAGATCATTTTGGAACTTTAAGGTTTAATGGCTGATGTAATGGATTTTGGAGTTGCATGGGGCCTGTACCTCCTTTGTTTTGGCCAATTTCTCCTATTTGGAATGCGATGCCTGTACCCTCATTGTATCTAGGAAGTAACTAACTTGCTTTTGATTTTACAGGCTCATAGGCAGAAGGGACTTGCCTTGTCTCAGATGAAACTTTGGACTTGGACTTTTGGGTTAATGCTGGAATAAGTTAAGACTTTGGGGGACTGTTGGAAGGGCATGATTGTGTTTTGAAATGTGAGAACATGAGATTTGGGAGGGGGCAGGGGCAGAATGTTATGGTTTGGCTGTGTCCCCACCCAAATCTAATCTTGAATTATAGTTCCCATAATCCCCATGTGTCATGGGAGGGTCCTGGTGGGAAGTAATTGGATCATAGGGACAGTTTCCCCCATGCTGTTCTCATGATAGTGAGTTCTCACTAGATCTGATGATTTTATAAGATTCAGATATTTCCCCTTCTTGCACTCTTTCTCTCTCCTGCCGCCCTGAGAAGAGGTGCTTTCCAGGATGATTGTAAGTTTCCTGAGGCCTCCCCAGCCATGTGGAACTGTGAGTCAATGAAATCTCTTCTCTTTATAAATTACCCAGTCTTGGGTATTTCTTCATAGCAGTGTGAGGATGGATAATACACAGCCTTTATATTGGAACAAGTGGTTTGGAGAGAGAAATATGTTAGACCTAGAACTATTAATGAGGCATAGCCCAGACTTGGATTTATGTCTTCCAATTCCCAATCCCATAATCCTTCCAAAACACAAGCACTATCCTATGGTAGAGTAGCTACCGTGACATGTAAGAAGTTCCCATCATATGTTTGAGCTGAAAGATTATCTGCCAGCATTGTTGTAGAAAGGATTCTTTTCTTAAAGTCTGGATTTCCTCCAATTCTGAAGGCCTGTCATTTTCCTATGTATTACTTCATTAATCCACTAGGATGAACCCTTCAATTCAGTCTTTTTTTTTTTAAGGTCAAAGAAATAACACTGGTTCCAAATAAAACCTTTAGGCATTTTGAATACAGGCCAATTTTCTCGATAAGTGAAGACAAGATAAACTTATAGGCTTTCAAAATTGTTTCAATTTCAAACAAATCTTTTAAAGTAAAATTTAAAAATATATTGTTACCATATCTTCTACTCATAAGAACTTAATTTTTTCAAATAAGCTATGAGGTTTAAAGAGAAACTCCAAAAGTCTTCTCTATGTAGAAAAAGATGTTTTTAAATCTTTAGAACACAAACCTTCAGATCAAAGGGCATTGAAAATAGTGAGTTCTGATGACTCTGCCCAAGCGACAGAGACAGTTCACCCCACAAAGGACCCACTCCCTCTCTCCTTCTCTCTTACTGCTGTTTCTTACCGCTTTGCCTTGCCTGTTCTTGTCACTTCCAGGCTTTGCTTAATTTACAGCTTATATCACTGTCCTCTCCATATATCAGAAGCCACTTGACCGCACCTGGAAATGCAACTGTGGCCCAAGAATCCACAAGGCAATGATTTCAGGACTCTGTCCAGTGTTCCTTGAATATTAATGTACATCTGAATCACCAAATCACCTGGGGAACTTGTTAAAATGCAGATTCTCCTTCAGTAGGATTGGGGTAGAGCCCCCAATTCTGCGTTTTTATACTATTAGGGGATGTCCATGATGCTGGTCCTTGGACCACACTTTGAGGAGCAAGTCTCTCCCTAACGGTCTGGGTCTAGGTATCAACTCACCCTTGCTAAGAGTTGGCTCTGACTTTGTATGTCCCCAAAAGATATTTTTCCCTTATTCTTGACCTCTTAGCATTTTGGAACAATTATAAGACATCTTCAAAGGAGTAGCACAATTTTTGTTACTCTTTTTTTTGGCTTATAAATATCTTTTGCTAACTTCAAAAAATGTTTCAAAATTATATTTTTGTGTTTTATTCTTTGGTTTTTCTTTTCCTAGCTTTCCAGAATTGACATGGTTCTGTGGAGTCATTTTAGTTTCAGAGAGTAATTATTATCAAGAAAATCTGAGAGGTTTTAAAATTTTTTTACTTTACTTTAAAATTATTTCCTTTTCATCCCAACAATATTGGAATGTGAAAAAATTACATAAAATAAAATTGATGATATACTTTACCACCAAAAAGTTGAATAAAACTTTTTCCTTCAAAAAAAAAGGAAACAAATAAATCACATCTTTTGATCACAATGTTATAAGGCTGTCATATTTTTATCACAATGTTATAAGACTGAAAATTAACAAAAAAGCATAGGCTAAATAAATGTATCCACTGGAGACTTCCAAATGCATTTTTCTAATTAAAATTTGAGTTGAGGCCAAACGTGGTGGCTCATGCCTGTAATCCCAGCACTTTGGGAGGCTGAGGCAGGCTGATCACCTGAGGTCAGGAGTCCGAGACCAGCCTGGTCAAAATGGCAAAACCCTGTCTCTACTAAAAATAAAAAAATTAGCCAGGCGTGGTGGTGTGCACCTGTAATCCCAGCTACTTGGGAGGTTGAGGCAGAAGAATTGTTTGAACCTGGGAGGTGCAAGTTGCAGTGAGCTGAGATTGTGCCATTGTACTCCAGCCTGGGCAATAAGAGTGAAACTCCATCTCAAAATAAGTAAATAAATAAATTGAGTTGAAGATGAAATCAAATGTGAAATTTTAGATTATTTAGAAATAGTATAACAATAAGTTTATACCACATACCCTATCAAAACCAATGGGATAAAAACCAAATAATTATTTAGTGGAAAATTGATAGTCTTATGTGTGTTTTATTAGGACAAAAAGATTGAAAATAAGTAGATTATTTACCTCAAGAAACTGGACAAGGGACATAAAAATAGACCCAATGTAAGCAGAAAAAACTTAACAAAGAAAAATGAAAAAGTAGCCAAAAAGAATATATGAAAAAGAGGACTTGGCCACTAAAATAAAGAGCTGCACACTAAGAGTAGGGTCCATGCCTCTCAGCCCCTGTGGTATCTTGGGCCTCGATGCTTCCCAGGCTGCCATTCTCTGGCCATGGCTACAGGCATAACACGGGTGATGCTGGCCAATAGCTTCACCCTACTGAGACTCAATTTTCTCATCTGGCTAGTGGCTACCTGTCTCACAGGTCTGTTTTTAGTATAATACAGTATGATGGATATTAAAATGCTTTACAAACTCAATACTCTTCAGTAAATATAAGATTTTGCCATAAATATTAGGAGATGAAAGGAAGAAGACAAGAAGGAATAACTTGGAGAAACTCATTTCAGGGATAAACACAGCAACATTTCCTATTTAACAAGTGACTGGGAGATAGTACATGCTTTGCACATTCTGTGCCCTTTTTCATCTTTGTTGTCTTCTCTTCACCTTTAACTCCTGCATCAAGGAAAGCAGGTAGATATGTGCTTGCTATTCCTAGTAATCTAAACTTAGACAATTCTCAGTAATGTCACAATTAAGCTACCAGACTTACATGAGTGAGTTTGGTGTCTGGTATTTATTCACTCAATTGCTAGTTTATCTATTGAGATCCTATACTGAGCAAAGCACTGACCATGGGTATGAGGAACACAAGAATGAATAAAGCAGGCAAAGGCCTCAAGGAACTTTATGTCTCCTAACAGAGATAAGATATATACAAAGACATCTAAAACTGGCAGGATAGTGGGTGACAACAAAGGAATTCTCAAAGGGAGTAATTTCTTTAAGGCTAGAAAAGCTGGGAGAGGGATGAGGAATGTTTTCCTGAAAGTGGCAGAGGCATTTGGGTCTTGAAAGATGAGAAAAATTTGGGAGTGCAGATTCATGGGTAGGGACTTCGGTAAGAGCAAAGGGAGAGAGGCAGGTGATTGCAGGGCATATCTGAGAAACATGCACTTTACCAGCACACTTGGACTTTAATCCACTATAGATAGGGAATAAATACACATGAATTAATTAAAAAATTTTTTGAATACAAAACTTAATAGGAGAAACAACTAATAAACTCTATGCTTAATTGTCAAACTATTATAAGCACTAAGGTATTTATAAAGCATGTTTTGTTAGGCCTAGTATACATCAAATTAGAAATATAAAATATCTAGTATGTCTACCCTCTGCTGGCAAAGTATTTCTTCATTTACACAATTTTGGATAAGAACTAGAACCAACACTTTTTGATAGTATCCGAAGGAACTGTTTTGAAAAACTACAAAGAGGCACATGGTTAAATTCAAGTTAATTGGCAAGCAAAGAAATTTAGGAAACAGCATGAGGAGATCTATGATTCTTGGGGCAAAATAATGATTCTGCTGGCAAGTACATTATGGAGAGATCAATTTTTAGAGAACAATTAAGTCCTTTTGTTTAACACAGTACCATTTATACTGTTCTCCATGACTTCCACTTCTGGACCCTCTCAGAAAGCATTAGTGCTACTAAATATACTATGTCTATTTACTTGTTGATATGATCAAACTTCAATGTGTGGTTGTAAATTATGTAAGAAAAAATGTGCAATACTGGGAGTCAGAAGACATAGAATCTATCTGGTCATAGTTCAGACACTTTGCTAGTTTGATGACTGATGCAATTTAAATCCATTGCCTCGTCCATTGCTTTCTCCTCACTAAATTGAGGAAGGTAGTCTCTTTAGTGGTTTTCAAGTAGGGGCATATAAGACAATCCAAGGAAGGGGGAAGAAAATATAAGATCATCATAATTTTAATCAGCACTTTTGTATATTCTAAGGTAATATAATTACCCTTGTGGGCAAAAAAATGAAAATTAATATATAAGCATATGTTACATAATAAATCTATTTTATTTGTTGCCAATAAGGGTCAAGAAACTCTGGCAAGCATTGCTCTAGATGACCTCTAAGCCCCTTCCAATTGTAAATGTCTGTAACATAAATGGTTCAGTTTTTGCTTTGCTTCAAGCTCTGATACATGGGATTGAAGAATTGCATGGGGTTTAACAGCTTCACTTGACTTCCTGTCACCTAGATTACCCAGTGTCTCCCTCTTGACCTCTATCTCCTCAAGAGCTAGATTCCTGACCTGCTGTCTTATCACTGACCCCTAACAGTGTCCAGCACACGTCAGGTACTCAAATACACATTTGTCAAAGGAATGAACTTCTACTTCAAGAAACGTTTATGTGCTTTGAAAAGAGAACACAAGGAGATTAATCCTAATTCTTACATATGAATAAATGTTTATGTGAATTTATTCCTGGCAGGGTCCATTTTCTTCTAATATTTAAATTTTCTTATTCAAGACTATGTCACCTACAGCCTCTGCTTCTGATAACATTACTCCAGAATTCTTTTCTCATTAAAAGTTGATGAAGCCATTAGATACAGGAGTAGAAAATAAGTGTCTGTCACATGAAGCATGCTTTGCCTTGACATTAAATGCAGACTTGAAGAGTTTCTAAGACTACAGAATACTGCACTTTTGGACAGGAATATTGATTATATCACCAGAACACAGAAAGAGAATGAATAAGAAAGAAAAAAAAAATGTGTCTTGCACTCAGATGGCCCTCTGAGGGGTTTATGAGGTTGATGGGTTATTTTTCCATGCCACAGTTTTATTTATTTTTGATCTAGTAAAAAGAGACATTTCTGACAGGTTTCCTACAACCACTGAAAGTGAACCTGGAACTGAGAAGTCAAAGATTTAACAAAATGGAAAACTCTTCAGGCGATATGAAAGTATCCAACTTTCCAAAGAGTACAATTACTGTCTAGTTCACCATATTTGGCAACTCCATAGTTGGAGATTAATAATGCATCTGTGGAATATAAGAACACCAATACAGAAAACAGCATGAATCTGTGTTCTTATTTCTGATTCCTCCAATGCTGAGTATAGATATGCACTTAAGTGTTACTTCAAATCTATGTTGCCAGGTTTAGAAATTTTTGTTTAAAAATATCCTCTATGTAAATTCTTCATAACATAGTAATGAGTACTTATGCAAATGATCTTGAGGTCTGGAGAAGAAGGAAAGACCTGTTTTGCTTAGATCCCTCGCATGGCACCTCGAGTTTTGGTGTTCATTAGGCTTACCCGCCTTACCCTGGTTTCTTTCTAGTTCCCATTTCCTTGGAGTCAGCTAACACATTGACATCAATGTCACCTAAATCTGTGATCAGCAATCTCACCCCAGATGTCCAGGCCAGTTGCCCACTGTGCTTTTCCATGTGAATATTCTACCCTTGTGTGGAATTCTGAAGGTCCTGGAATGAACTGATTATTGTGTCTCCTTTTGGCTGCATTGTATTCTCCATTTTGGTGAAATCAACCACTGACCCAACAGACATAAAAAACCCGGGAATTATCCTTGACTCCTTTTTCTTCTTCATCCACATGTTATTTGTGCCATCTTCTGACAATTTTCTGCATGCCTGTACAGAATATGGGCTCTTGGGAAATAATTTTACCTTTTTCCCTATGTCTCCTGGCACCATGAAGAGTTCTTAAATAATGACTGAAAACATTTACAGTGAAGAAAGCAGGGGTAAATTTGTCCACTACTTTAGCTACATGTGCAGGTTGTTTGAATATTGAAATGAAGAGCTATTTGGTTCAAGGAAGTGCAGGTGTGAGTTAATGAGTTATTGTGCGAGAAGACATACTTTACACCTGTGTTTATTGAGCTGGCATCATTGCATGTTTGCCTTTGGTTCGGTGTGCTGGTTAACTAATCCCCCCGAGAATTGTAGGCACTATTTCTGCAGCTTGAACGCCTAAAATTTTGAGCCTCAGGGTTTTTTTTTGTTTTGTTTTTTCCAGCTTGGAAAACACTCACTTCACCTCATTTGTTGGTGAATTGTTGGTTAAGTTGGATTCACCTGGTTCTGTCAATGTGCAAGCAAACCAGTTTTAAGGTAAGAGATGTTGGCTAATGACATGTATTTGGAAGCTAAAATTGGCCAGATTTGTTTTGAGAAACAATTCAAATTAAGTCCCCTCCTGGAGATTTATTTACTGAGCTCCAGAAATACATTTCCCATCCAGTCATGCAGTGCATCAGTGGCAAGCCAAATGGAACACATTCACCTCTGAGCTAAAAGCCTTCTTAAGAGTTTGAAAACAATTTTTGCCCAAGTGAGAAATGATGAGATGAGAAGTAATAAGCCAACTTACTTACTCAGACAAGTGAAATCTCGACATGTCCAGTAACAGTCATTTCATTTGGAAATCTCTCCTCATCTATTGCAAAAGAGACTTTCTCGAGTTCCCCTTTTCCCTCACTGCTTACTCTACAAAAGCCTTTCAAAAACTGACTTGACAAATACATAGCACCTGAGTTCCAAGTGCAGCTTTTCCCATTGTGGCAATGTAATTAGGCCCTTGTGATTTGAGACCAATAGGAGAACAGGCTTAGGGGACGGGATTGAGATGATTTAACTGTTTGTGTTGTAAACACAACTTGCTTGTGCCGAGCGCTTCTTTCTTTCAGACGTCTTGGTCAGTTCCATAATGAATGGGCCAGAGTGTTACTTGTTTTTAACTTTCTACACTTTCATTTTTTCTAAGAGTCATTTACTCTCTAGAATCAGATTAGAAAGCCCTGCCCCATTACTTAATAATCAGGACTTTTTTTCTTCACATTTCTGGATGCCTGTTTTCTTAAATGGAAGTCATTCTAAGCTGAGTAAATAGTGTTCTATACTGTTTAACTTTGTGTATGAGAAAATGAGGTATGCCAGTGGCCCTCTTCCCCCTCCTCTGCCTCCAATGAACATAAAATTGCCCTAGGAATCTAAAAATGGAAGCTGCCTTTATTACAGCAAGGCCTGGAAGCAGGGAAATCACTAGACGTGGTGTCAATGTTGCCATTAGAAATCTTACTCTTTGGGCCGGGCGCGGTGGCTCACGCTTGTAATCCCAGCACTTTGGGAGGCCGAGGCAGGCGGATCACGAGGTCAGGAGATCGAGACCACGGTGAAACCCCGTCTCTACTAAAAATACAAAAAATTAGCCGGGCGCGGTGGCGGGCGCCTGTAGGCCCAGCTACTCGGAGAGGCTGAGGCAGGAGAATGGCGTGAACCCGGGAGGCGGAGCTTGCAGTGAGCCGAGATTGCGCCACTGCACTCCAGCCTGGGCGACTGAGCGAGACTCCGTCTCAAAAAAAAAAGAAATCTTACTCTTTGGGTGTTTAATGACAGTCCCTGAAAGTTTGCTTCCGGCGAACACCTGACCCCCAAAGTCTCAGCTGGGAAACAGATTACAAAAATGAATTTTCAAACAACCTGTCCAGCTGTGCTTTTCGGTCATCTTTATAAACTGGAAAGCAGCTTCTATGACAGGATTCAATTCCATTAGAGATTACGCTATAAATAATACTGCTGAAGTATTTTCAATATTCATTTTAAAATAATGGCTCAGTAACCTAATGACTTTCAGAAAACAGGCATCTGCACAAGAAAAATTCTACCTGATCCAAAATTAGGTAGTCGTGTATACCAGGTACCTCATGGAGAGAATTCCTTAGGGTCATGTCTTTACCCAAAAGCCACATTCTGTATGTCTACAAAGTCCTTCTATTACAAAGTAATAAATTCCTTTGACTTTAGCAGTAAGGAAAATAGAGATGCCAATTAATAGGATGACTTATTCCAGTCCTTTAGCAAGTCAGCTGAAGATCCAGAAACCAGAGACACATGCCTCGGTGGCTGATTTTATAAGTAGGGTGGACACATCCACATATGTTCTCTTCTTTCTATGCTCTCTGGATTTGTGAGAAGTCCCTAATGTCCATTTCTCTGTACATACGCTCATCCTCTATAAAGACTTCTCACTTGCATTTTATATTCTGCCCAATCTTCCCAAATAAATGTTTTCTCAATGTACTTGTATATTTCAAGCAGCAGAGATTCAGATTTCTGGGTAATAGAAACACCAGCCTTCATTTGCATGTCTAAAAGCCACTTGTTTCCATAAAACCAAGTTCTTCTATGTGACAATTGAACATTGGCAGGTGCAATTTCCAAGAGACTGAGATGAGGTGGCTGCAAATGTGGCCCTTGAAGTAAAAGATGATCAAAATAAATCAAATGATCATCATCAAATTAGTAACAACTGAAAGTGAACACAGGCGATGTGTTAACGAGCAAGCTGCTTACACTGAAGTGTTCATGATGAATCTGATAAGAAGCTGAATTGGAAAGGATAATGAACACTGCAAACTGTCTTTAAAAGCTTGATTCTTTTTGTTTATCAGTATGCACCTGGCATAAGATAGTCCCAAGTATCCTAGCCTAGACGCTGTGCTGTCTTTGAGACTCTCTTCCCTTCTG
Organism: Hylobates moloch; assembly: GCF_009828535.3. Lineage (NCBI taxonomy): Eukaryota > Metazoa > Chordata > Mammalia > Primates > Hylobatidae > Hylobates > Hylobates moloch. The sequence continues at coordinate 6,984,321 of NW_026652297.1, read as the reverse complement.
ATCTGTCACAAAGTTATACAATTTCTTTTGCCGAAATACCTCATGGACTATTCCTTCCTTTGTACCATTTAGATTTCTTTGTTTGCAAGTAATAAAAACAGACTCTGGCTAGCATAATCAGAAAGGAATTTATTGGAAGGAAGTGTGATAGCTCTGAGAAACGAGGCATCATGGCTGCTCCAGGGATCTGGTGACAGGAATAAATAAATAGAGGTTCTTGATAGGGCGCTGCTATTGAGCAGGTGCCAGCAGTTATGCATCCTCCTCTCTCCCTCCTAAAGTTTGACATACCAGGGGAAGAGTGTCTAGTTGACCTAGCTTCAGATGTCCTAATTCTCTTTGTCAGGGGAGGGTGGGACACGTTGATTAGAAGATGCTATCCATTGGAGCCAGGGGTAGTTTCCTAAGAAACATCAGGATGCTATTACCAGTGGAAGTGAGAATGTGTGTGGGGCAGCCAGAACCAACACATGTCCACCACATTCCTCTAGACAGAGCTCTTCCTTTCATGCCTATATGTCTTCATTTTTTAACTTAATAATTGGGAAAATAAGGTTACAGATTAATGAAATTATGATATATCATTTACTTGATGTATGGATCTGCTGTGAAATATTTGGACCAGTAGATGTGTAAAATCTGTAGGAATATTATCGGGCACAGAACACTTACTACCTTATAAAGTGATCTGTTATTCAGATTTTGGAACTTTTTTCTTTTGCGAGTGAGAATTATTTATTCCACTGCTCAAACGATATTTATTTTGTGCCTACAATGCTTCAGTCATTCTTTTGGCGCTGACAAAGCCCTCCTGAACTTGACAGTCTAACTTCTGCCCATGAACCCTAATTCTACGTCAGCTCTCGTTTTGTACTTTAGAGCCACAGAGAATAAATCAAATAGTGCGGTGCAATCTAGATGCACATATACGAACAATAACCAGTTAGAAACTATAAAGAAAGAAGTTCCCATTTACTGTGGCACCCCAAAATATAAAGTAGCTGCTAAAAAGATACTTAACAAGAAATTTGTAGGTCTAATGTGAAGACAACTGTAAAAATTTACTGAGAGCCATAAAATAAGACTCAAATAAATGGAGAGTCATAACATATTCCTGGGTGGGAAGACTTGATGTTATAAAAATGCCATTTCTCTTCAAATTAATCTAAAAATTTAATGCACCCCAATTATAATTCCAAAATTATTTTCTGTTTGGAACCTGTTATTTTCAAGTCCATCAGGAATAATAAATACACGGGTATAGCAAAGGAACTTTTGAATATGGGGAAGAGGAATGAAAGATTGACCTATTAGATATTAAAATAAACCATGAAGCTGAAATAATTGACACAGTGAATATCAAACATTCGGTGGAACAATGGAAAGCCCAGAACATTCAGATACACATACACACACATGTATGCGCACATACATAGACATTTTAAATAGGCAAAAGTTGATGGGTGTTAGGACAACTGACTTACCATCTGGGAAGAAAATCAAATTGCTACTATACCCCACACCTCATATCAAAACAAATTCCAGTTCGTTTCTGATGCAAAACCCAAATCAAACAACTTTTAAAAGAAATTATACACTGTCATTAAGAAACACTTGGGTTTTCTATATATTTTTTCTTTTTTATTATTCTTTGGGCTGCTAAGTTTGTGGACATATCATTCACTTGGGCTTTCTAAGGAGGCAATACAATTAACCACATAAAACTTGAAAATGCCTATGCCAACTCCTTTCCCTTACCCAAACGAACAAAACAGAACATAGTTAAAAGGTACAAGCACAAATTGGAGAATATTTACGGCCTATATGATAGTCAAAAGGTTAATTTTCTTTTCTTTCTTTTTTCTTTTTTTTTGGAGACAGGGTATCTCTTTGTTGCCCAGGCTAGAATGCAGTCGTGTGATAGCTCACTGCAGTCTTGAATTCCTGGGCTCAAGCAATCCTCCTGCCTCAGCCTGCCTGGTAGCTAGGGCCACAGTGTGTGCCACCATGACCAGATAATTTTTTTTTTTTTTGTAGAGACAGGGTCTCAGTATGTTGTCCAGTCTGGTCTGGAACTCTTGGGCCCAAGCAGTCCTCCCTGCTTGGCCTCCCAAAGTGCTGGGATTATAGAAAATGAGTCATTGGTCCTAGCCAATTTTCTCCACAGATAAAGAGTAACTAAACTACAATGGGACAAAGATAAGCATCTCAACAGGAAAACAGTAACAACAAAAAAGTAACAAAGGGCGGGCCGGGTGCGGTGGCTCACGCTTGTAATCCCAGCACTTTGGGAGGCCGAGGCGGGCGGATCACGAGGTCAGGAGATCGAGACCACGGTGAAACCCCGTCTCTACTAAAATTACAAAAAATTAGCCGGGCGTGGTGGCGGGCGCCTGTAGTCCCAGCTACTCGGAGAGGCTGAGGCAGGAGAATGGCGTGAACCCGGGAGGCGGAGCTTGCAGTGAGCCGAGATTGAGCCACTGCACTCCAGCCTGGGTGAAAAAGCGAGACACTGTCTCAAAAAAAAAAAAAACAAAAAAAACCAAAGGGCATAAACTGGTAGCTCACCAAAGAAGAAATACAAACAGCCAATGACATGTAATTAAAAAAGCTTTTCCTTCATAAAAGTATAATAAATGTAAACCAGAAGAAAATGGAACTTGATTATCAAATTAGCAGTGATTAAAAAGATTTGGGGTGGTGAAGACGTGAGTGAGTGAGCTTGCTTTCAGATTGCTGGTGGGAGTGCAAGGGGATACAAATTTTCTAAAAGACAATTTGGACAAATTTCTCCAAAAATTTAAATTTTAGTCTTTTTATTAAACCAGACATTTTATTTTCTGGCAGTTATATAAATAAAAATTTAGATCTCTAGCTATACAGATTATCATTGCAGTAATCATAAGAATATTAAAACCCGTAAATAATCAAAAGGTTGTTACAATAAATTACGGCAAGTTCATATGATGGAGTAATGTTTTGAAAAACATTCACGTAATGCTCCATTCATGGCATTTTTTCATTATAAATTGTTGAATGAAAAAAGCAAGTTACTTAAGAAATATATACATATATGCATGCACGAGTATATTTAGGTAGGCATATTTAAGTGTATATGTGTGTGTATAATGATATATATATAGTTAGCTTGACACAGCCAAATAGTAACAATTGTTATTAATATGCAATAAGAATAAAGGTGATTCTAAATTTATTTCCTTCTGTAAATCTGCATTTTCTAAATTTTCTACAATGAGTATGGATTACCTTGGGTGTACGAAACAAATAAAATATATTTAAAAACAGGTGTGCTTTGTTTAAAGTAGCAGAACATTTTTTTCAAACAGAATTGTACGTGAAATCCCAATTTCTGAAACCAACAAAAGGGGTGAAGTATGAGTAGGTGGCCGAGAGCCCTGCTCACTAGACGGATGTTCTTGAGGGCCCACTTTGAAAGGTCAGGGCCTGGGAAATTCTGCTGAGAAATCTTTCCATGTTAATACCATCTCTAGGAGCTACATTAAGTGTTATTAGTGAACCCATACAAGGCTCCACGATTGCTGGTTACCTCTGTAGTTACTCATAAACTACTTAATAGCTCTTTCCGCTTTAGTTTACTATATTCATTGTTGTCTATTCATTCAGAAATCATTTTTTTAAGTTTTCTAGATTTTTAGATTTGTATCATTAGTTTACCTGTGCATTAGAACTAAATGATTTTATTATTACATGGAAATAATTAGAGAATTATAATTTGATGCCACACCCTCAGGTTTTATTGAAAGTTGATATGAGAAATGACCATATGAAGAATGAACCTCCATCTTCCCTAAAATTATTATTAAATACACTGGCCATTCCGGTGTTCAAAGGCCCTTATATACAGATGCATGTGATAAATTCCCCTAAAATTTTAGTATGAAAAATAAAGTTTGCCCCCTTTAATAAGCATGACTTTTTTTTTTACAATAGGTAATTAAATGTATAATAAAATCCATAATTATTGCTTCAAAACAGTATCAGCATCCAAGTAATTCCTCCAAAGAACAATTTTTGAAGTAAAAGAGAAAACTCAGAAGTAGGCAATGGGTGGGGTCTGGTATTGATGTGGGGAAAGTAGTGATGGGATGGAGAAATAGTGGCAGATACCAATAATTTGGGGTGCTTTGGGGGAATAAGCTAGGATCTAGATGATTAAAAAAGCATAAGCATGACTTTTAAAAAAAAATGCTGTATTATTCCTACATAACTCATTATGTTTCCCTTTTGGCTTTGACTGCCAGAAAGCTCAGAGCTATATTTATTGCCAAACCACAGCAATGAACAGTTGCCTAATTTTGCAGAAAAATTCTGTCCCAGAGCACTTGAGTGTTTACCCTCAACTAAATGGTCCTGTGATGTGCATGGCTTATGTTATGAGTTGTCACAAATCCAGTTTGGAAATAGGCAAGGATTAAATAATAAACAAACAAACACATAAGTAATTTGGACTAAGCAGTCTTGGTCTTTGGCAATAGAAAATGCTCACACCTAGAATTTGGTTTGTAGCAAATGTCTGTTAGGCACATTGCCTAAATCTAGTGTACTACTCTGGGGTGGGTCTGCCCCTGGGTACAGCCATGGACACTTGGGTCTTTCTGTTACTGAGGTTCACACCCATATTCACCCATCCCATGATGCTGGCTCCTTAGAAGGTGGTCTGTATAGCAGCTCAGTAACGATATCAGGTTGAAATGGTGTGAAAGAGCAAGGATCAGGCAAACTAGTAATTTGTTCAGTTTCCCATGGATCTTAGCCTTTAATGTAGTTGGTAGAAGAAGATCTTGCTGAAATGGACAAGGAAATAGACAATTTTTACACAAATTGACAATTCTTGGGCAATGGTGTGTGTGTGTGTGTGTGTGTTTATTATAACATCCAACAGTAGATTAAAAAATATTAGGTGAGTTAAGATACTTCCTTACCTTTCTAGAAGGTCAAATATTTTTTCTTATTATTAATATTACTTAGGTCATTGTATAAGTTAAACTTGAATAGAATACAGAATGTGGAAGAAAGGGAACTAACGTTTTTTGAATGACGGTGATGTAAATGATTTGCCTACATTATTTCACTGAAGGGACATGGCTATTTTTTTTTTCTGAAATGCATAGGCTTTCCAGCTACCTCCTTAATAAAGTGGCAATGCACTCAAATAACAGACTTTGTATTAAAATAATTTAGATACAAAGGCCTGGTAGGGTGGAATCCAGTAATGTAGTCTTGATTACAGTGTCATAAGAACTGGTGGGTGGCTTTCTGTATTGGCAGCAGGCACCCTTGAAGCCAACGGGAATAGCTTGGACTGTGTGGCTCTGCAGTAAGTTGGGCCAGCTGATTAAAGCAATAGATTATCATTACTATAAAGATTTGCCATGGCATTCACAGGAGAGCCAAGACCAGCCAAGGAGCAACTGAACCAGGCAGTTGCCCGGGGCTCCAACTACTTCCTTCCTACCTACCCTTAGAGGTCTGCTTGATATTTCACAGATGGAGTTTCATTTGAGGTAGAAAAGCGTGGTCCCCCAGAACCCAGGCTCTAAAATTGAATTTCCTGGTTTTAAATCCCAGCTCCATCACTCACTGTTGGCTGAGTAAACTGGGCACAGTCTTTTACTTTTGAATCTTTCTATAGATTAATGAAATCATACATGAAAGACAGCTAGCCAGCATCTGGCTCAAGGTACACCCTCAATATATGTCAACTTTTATTCTTATTTATTATTTAGACTTAAAGTATCACCTATTAAAATGCAAACACCCAGGGAGGTATACCTTGCTACCAGTTAGGAAGGATTCTCACCATTCGAATGTCTGTTAAGATGTAATGAGCAGAAAGGGGGATCCAGGATTGAAACCTGGGAGAAGCAGGGAATGTGGCTCGAGGAGAGAAACGGCATTAACATTTTGCTGGAAGCCACGGAGATTCTTCTGCATGGAAAAGCACCCAGTTATTGCAGTAACCCAAGCACAAATACTCACGGTTGCAGAAAGGCAACCTAATTGCTCAATCCAGATCCTAGGATCTGCAGGCCTTGGGTCTAACGAACTGCCCCCCCTCTATCAACTGTTTCCCCTCAGAGGACTCACTCTATAAACTTTCTGTGGTAAGAGACACTAAACTGTACAGCCACCACATTTGCTATTTGTTTTCCTAGCTGCCATGGAACACATGTGAAGATCTCAAACACCGATGTGTATGGAGATGTGCCTACCCTAGAGAGCCTGCTTACATTGAAATCTGCTGTTAAGAGCCACTGAAAGCCACCACCCTTCTCTACAAAGCAGTTGTGGGTATCCTTTCACACTCTGAATGAAGACTTCCATTTGAAAAGTCATCCGTCACACTGTAAATCAGTCCCTTCGACTCGCCTCCTGTCCAGCCGGGAGAAAAGAGGAAAGCATTTAGGAGATGTTCCATTAAGCTGTTTGGTGCAAAATGGATGAATTACTATTATTTTTTCTCTCCAGCGTACCCAAGAGAGGCTGATTCTGACCCAAACCATTCACATGCACTATTTAAGAGAGACTTCATTTCACCTCCTGCTAGGTCAGGGAGGGGCATACACCAGAGCCACACACATATTCACACATCCAGTTGGCTGTGCAGCATGAAGCACTGACCTGTTAGGCCGGCAGCCTCGGCAGACAGGAAGGCACTCCAAGAAAGCAGGAAAAACAGGCCGGTCTCCAGCATCGGGAACTCACACAGCTTGGTAAATTTGGTCAAGTGAGGAAGACAAGTTAAGGGAAACAACCACAGCTTTAACAGCTACATCTCCTTCCTGGCTGAGAATAAAAACTGATCTGGTGATGATAGTTCTAGAGCAAAGTAAAAGAACTGATGTTCAGACCTGACTGGAAGGCTATAATTCTCATTGGGACCTACTTTGAAGGCCAGCACGAGTTCCATGCTTCACCGGGGGCTGAACGTGCCTGTAAAAATTCAAACCTGTGTTCAGATTAAAAAGGTGTCTTCCTAAGATTATAAATTCAGCCCACTGTGGGCTTAGCCTCATCTCTTGGGATGCACCCCTCAGGAGAGGTGTAGCAGGCATGGAAAAACAAAGCCAAGAAGAGTGTGGGGGGATGAGATGCTGCAGGTATGTCAGTACCAAGGAGCCCTGCTCCCTGGGGAGTGCAGTCTGTGGGCCGACCGCCTGCTAGAGTCTTCTCTCCTGGGGATGGAAGTAGGATCAGAAGAAGAAGTTACGTTCAGTGACAGGGAAGCTGCCCATGCCCTCTTGGTATAAGTAGGATAAGGAGAAGGTACGTTATTTATAGGTTCCATTATTAATGAACCATTATTAATGGTTCATTTTGACAAGGATGACACTTGGTCAATGGTCTATAAATTGCAAATAGAACAAAGGGATAGTAGTGATTCAAGTTGGGCAGAGAATGGATCATGGGGAGATGATTAGGAGTATGTGATCGATGGGAAAGGGTTACATTGCAATTGTGTCAATATTAGGCACAAAATGCCCTGACAAATAAGGAGATGTGATCATGTTGCATTTTTATACTGCTAGAAAAAAATCTAAGGAAAATTTCACATTAAGAGATGTTTAGCAGGGGAGCAGGGAGCAAAAGTGTGACCTCTGGAACAGAACATTTTATTCTGATTCTTGACTCTGCCAGTGACTGGCTGTGTGATTTCTCAGCAGTATATTAACCTCTCTGAGCCTCATTTCTATTCTATGTGAATTGACAATGAGAATAATACCTGATCCTACATGAGGTAAGTGAAATGTGATGAAGTATGTTAAACATGTTTTGTAAAGTTTTATAAAGCACAAAGGCAGAATAATATCATGGTTGGGAGTGTAGCATTTGGAAGCCACCTCTACCTGGATTAAAATTCACAGTATTCACTTAGACACATCTCTTGACCACTGTGTGCCTCAGTTTTCCTGTCTGAAAATGAGAATAATAATGCAACCTACCTCAGAGGTCTATAAACTAGTTAATACGTGTTAAGTACTCAGAACCGTGCCTGGCGTGTAGCAAGTGATATGCAACTTGTCTACTGTGGTCTAAATTTTTTTTTTTTTTTTTTGGTAAACATCTTTTTGGGAAATAGAACCAGTAGGGCCTGGAAGCAATTCTTTATCTGCTGTAAAGAATGGGCTGCCCTGAGATCCTCTTACGATATTCCCTTTTGTTACTTAGAGGGAAGTCTTTGTTTCTAGTGAGGTTTGTTCTTCTGAATTCCCTCTTCTAGTTTGTTTTAAAGAGAATGTTCAGGGCAGGTGAGTAACAAAATAGCAATCGGCTATCTAACATTCTTTCCTTTCAATCTCCTCCAGAAACTAGTTCAGCTCTGGGTCAGTCCCCAGTTGCAGAGCTCAGGGGCCTACAGCCCGAGGAGACGGCCTCAGAATGAAATAGGTATGCGCTTAGGAAGGTGAGGAGGACAACAGTAAGCATTTATCTCCTTCACAGCCTGTGTTTGTAGAGCCTGTTAAAGACCACCAAATACTGCACGATCGATACCACCACTGTTACCGGGCCCGTTTCTTCCGTCTCTACACCCTTTCTTTCAGATCTGATGCAATCTTATGCCAGACTTCCAATCTCCAGGAATTTTTTTTCTTCCCTTATCAACCTGTTCACATATGTCACGCCTTCCCCTCACATCGGGTAGAGAAGAATTCTGATTTTAGTTTCTCCACTTAGTGTAGCCTCCAGAGCCCAAAAGCCTGGGTTTGAATCCTGGCCCTGAAATGTCCTAGTTGTTTGGCCTTAGCCAAGTTGTTTAACTTTAATTGTCTGAGTTTCCTTAGCTGTAAAATTGGGATAGTAACAGTATCTACCTTCCAGTGTTCTTGGAAAACTTACCTGATAATCCATGCAAAACACTTAGGGCAATGGCTAGCACACAGTAATGTTTTCAATAAATGTTAGATGATATGATTATTACCATGCTCACTATTACTGATATGTGATCCGGAGTGAGCTACGTATCCTCCTTGAGCCTCAGTTTCCTCGGGTGTAAGGTAAGGAGGATAATAACTTTTTTTACAGGGTTGATTCAGATGAGGAGATGCATAGAAAGGCTCTGGCACATGATAGACACTCACAAAATGTTCCTATCCTTGTTGCTGTTACTCTACTCTAAACAACACCTGGCCTCCATACAGGTCCAACTAAGAATTAAGAGGCAACAGGGAGCAGTGATGACAGCATGTTCGGCCTCTTGATTCTCACTTTCTGGGTTTACTTGCTGGCTGCATGACCTTGGGCAACAGCTTACCCTTTCTAAGCTTCACATCCAATAAAAATAGCATCTGCTGATAGGATCATTGTGAAGGTTAGATGAGACACTCACGGAAAACACGTCGTAGGCGGCCTGTCATAGCATAAGTACTGGGTAGGTCATTTTTTCTTGTTGGAAACCAGCACTACCTCTTCTGACTGACTTTATTTCTGTCAATGGAGATGCCACTTTACAAGATTCTCAGGATGAAACTTTGGAGTAGCCTTTGACTGTCTCCTTTTCTTTATCTCCAATAGCCAGCCAATCACTAAGTCTTAGAGATTTTTCCTTCTAAATATCAGTCCCCTTCCTGATGCTTCCCCCGCAGTTCATCATCACAGTTTCCCTTGATTCTAGTCTCCTTCCTATGATTCATCCTTTGTTCCAGTTCCTCATCTACATTTTAAAAACAGGACTGTCAGTGTGTCACTCTCCTGAGCAGAAACCTTTGGCAGCTAATTGTGGACTACAGAAAGAGGCTCAGACTCTTTGAAATACCACTTCAAGATATTCCACAAGCTGACTCCATCCCTCCTGAGTCCCCTCATCCTCCATTTCTCACTAGCTGGAGCCCTCTGGTCCTCCCAGGCATGTCTTCCAGATGCCACATTGGTCCCACTGCCATACCTTAGTGAATGCTAGTCTTCGCCTCCTGAATCACCAACTGCTCAGCCTTTGCCCCCATTCTATCTTCCAGGCCATGCCCAAAACCCACTCTGCTTATAAATACTGCTTTTCAAATTATTTTCCAGAATCATAAGGTTGGCCAAGGGTATTATACTATTCCAGACACAATGGCCTCGTCCCAGTTTGAGTGTTTACAGTGTGATAACTTCAATGTGGCTCTGGCACTCACTTTCTATCCCAGTCTTAATGTAGAGCTCATCTTTCCAAGCCTGTCACTCAGTGAGGGCAGGGTCCTTGTTTTACACATCTCCTGACTCTTCTTAGATATCCCCAGTAGAATCAAGCTTTTTAGCAGCTGCTCAGTGAATGTCTGGGTGAGAACCCATAGAAAAAGGCCCCCAATATTTTGCCTTCTCTTTGCCTGGGGCCTTCACTCCTCTGGCACACTTCTTCCTTCTCCTTCCCCTGAGGTCTTTGGCCCTTGATCTTCTGTTCTACCTCTCTTCTGTGGCTCCACTTAACACTTCTACTTGACATTGGCCGACTGGCCTTCCTCCTCTACTCCGACTTACTTTTGCCCTATCTGAATGTTCTAAGTGAGCAGCCCACCAGACCAGCTTCTTTCTTTGGCTCAGATTATCTGGAAACTCTACCTATAATCCCAACTTCCTAACAACAACAAAAAGGAATCAAATGACATGATTGCTCAGGTATGGCACACATATCATTTCAGCATTGCTTGCAGGTTCCCTTCTGTAAAGTAGCTGTGGATGCTCGTTTAGACCCACAGTGACTTCTGGCTTGAGCTACCCTATAAGCTAGTGATTGAATAAGCCTGAAAAAGAGGCAGATCATACCCAATTTATCACCCTTAATCAATTGTCTTATTCTTGACCCTGGATCTTCAGTTCTTCCTCTTGACCCTAGTAAGGCCAGTCGTGATGACTCCTGTTCACTAGTTTTCCTAGGTGGTATTTATTTAAGGCTGTTGATGTCCTAGGATAAGATAGTGTCAACGGCATTAGAACTGACCTTGGGCAAGAAGAGAGCTTGGGCCCCTCTGCCACTGGTACCAACCTATGCCTCCAGGGATGACTCAGAACCAAGATGGCACCAGTGGGGCCGTATGAAACTTGGACCAGACTATCTAGCCTTTTATGGGCCTGGAGGTTGTCCATCATCATCAGAATTCCATGGATATTGACTGTTCTTGACAGTCCCAGCTTTCCACAAACAGACAAAGGATATCAGTGCTGTGATGATGGCATACGCAGACCCCATTGCAAATGAGCCAGCGAAGATTCCCAGGAAATTCCCCACAGACTGGAAGAATGCTGCGGCATCAAATGCATTTGGATTCTCCTTGGGACTGTAAATGGATATAGAACTGAAAAGAGAAGAGGGTGGAGGTTAGTTAGTGACTTTCATCTCATAGCCCAGATAGGATTTTGCACTCACTATGGGGAGAGGTATCTTTTCCTGTGATGTTGGGTGCTGGTTGGAAGAGTTAGGGGAAAACAGATACAGAAGGGGAGAGTTGGAGAATGCAGACATCTTTCCACTTCCTTATAGCTCCATCCCATGGGATCCATATATTGCTGCCAGTCAGTAAACATTTTTATATTGGAAGGGTCATAAAGAATATTGTTTCTGAGCAAACTAGGCATTAAAACATGGTAGGTGTATAAGGAATCTGCTGAGAAGATAGATAACTGTGAATTATTTAGTGGCCATATGTCTTCAGTGCTGTTATATATTCACAAATGTTCCTGATAAAAAGTGCACTTTTATGGCCTGTGCACAAATGGATGATACAAATCACCGTGTGCACAAAATATTCTGCCGTGATCTTGTCATAAACCACAAAGCATTCCTCCTCTCCAGTGTAACCCTTCAGAAACAGAGCATTGATGGTGTTCAGGACATCACAGTATTAACCCCCAGGGAGAGACAAAACCCTCATTTTCCCACCAAAACAAATGGCAACAGCTGCCCGAGGTCATGTTTTATACCCCAATTCTGGTGGCTGCCAACAGATTTATTTCCATAGAGAAAAATCAATCCACCAATAGGCAGTCTGTTCACTTAAATATTATTGAGGATGTCATATATGCCATTTTTTTTAAAACCAGGGCCTCAGATCCCAGAGTGTGAATATGAAGGATAAGGCATGCCCTATTTTAGGAAATATGAACTCCATATTGAGCATTAAAATGAACATATGTGCTAGATCCACTACCTTTAGGGAGACTAATGAAATGACATTTCAGATTTTTTTTTTTTGCAGTTTTTATTTTAATACAGGATTTTAAAAACTAATCAGGAAAAATCAAGAGTTTAGCAGTGGGTTTTGGAAGAAACTCCAAAAGTAGCAGTGTGGAGAGCAAAAGTACACTAGACACGTTGACTGAGATTAGATCGGATTTTACAGAGATGTAACTGAATCTTTTATGTTGCCCATGATTCGAGCATGTTAGCTCTCTGACCTGACTTTTGGTATCCAGAGATGACTTAAGAGAGAGCAAGGGGAACCAACTCCAATTCTTCTACAGGAAGATGTGTGGCATCAAAAAAGGTAGTTTTAAATGGTCTTAGTTTTTCCCTGGATGTCTTTAAACCCCCAAAGTAGGCCAAACACTTCTGCTTTGATCCTGTAATTGGATAAGGAAGATGAATGTGGCTCTTGAATGAAGGCTTGAAATGTATGCGAGAAAAGGACTGCCTTTGAAGTGTTTTTCTTTTTTGTAAAGTGTTGTGCTTTGCAGGAAAAAAAGGAAAAGTAAACCCACATCTGGGTCCTTTGTATCTGCAAGTCCTGGGAAAAGATGTAAAACTCCACTGGCTGTTAGGAAACCTGGTGCCCAAGATGTGTTTGAGTTGATGTTCTCCAGCATATTTCCTCCTTCCAGTGAAGAAACACTAGTGATGAGACAGCATTCCATTTGCATTCTGCCCTTCAAACAAAGGTTTTTGCACAGTAGCACAGCTTTGGAAGTAATTCTATTAACCTGCGGTTGCCACTAGTAGATCTGACCCATGGAACAAGCACGGCTTTATCCTTCTTTCCACCTCCATAACTTCCAGAAGTGTTTCCCTGGCCTGGTGCTTCCGGAATTCGGAGCGCCCCCACCCCATCACATCATTTGGCCATACCCCATACCATTATTTATGTATGTTTTTCTTTAAATCATTTTCATTCAAATTCAGGAGATTTTATTAAAGAATATCTATGAAATCATAAGTCCGATGTGCCAATTATATTTCTTTTTAATATACGTAAAGATAGGTAATTTAGAAAAAGAAAGTTCACCTGTATGTCACCTAAAATCATCTGGGTATGCCCACTGATCTGTAGTCTGCACTTTGGGAAATGTTCTCTTCCTTCCCACTCAACAGGGTATGATCACTTTGTTCACCAAACTTGATACCCTCCCTGTGATGTTTGACTTAACTGAAGGGAAAGGCTTAATTCTCCTTGACCTATGGAGATTGTCCATTGAATTTGCTGGCCCTAAAGCTCCCCAGACATATGCACTAGGTGCCTGTCATGTGCCAAGTGATACATTAAGTAGGCATAGGAAGTGGCAGGCAGGCAGGGAAGAGCATAGAGAAGGGAAGCAGAATTTGATCCAATAAACATGTTATCAAACACCTGATATATGCAAAGCATACCTCGTCAGGGAAGCGTAAGATATAGATGACAAATAGCTCTAGTCCCAGTGTTAAGTGTGATTTTGTGAGAAATACACAACATTTAATGGTACAAAACAGTAAGGGTACTATTTTAGAATAAAGGAGGTGGCATTTGAGCAAGGTAGCAGGTCATCAGACGGAGATGGGGAGAGAGTATTCCAGGCATTGGAAAGAGTGTAAAGAAAGGCAAGGAGGCAGGTGAGTTCAGGGCAATTGCAAGACACGGCTGCACCTATGTAGGTATGTGTGGTGGGGTAAAGAAGGGTGAGGCAGCATTACTCAGAACCTTAAATTCCATGGTGAGAATATACTAATGCCCTCACATTTACATAATATTTAGCCCTCTTATGCCTACAGGATGGCTTTATTTTATCCTATAATAGCTCTGTGAAGTAAGAAAGGCATGTTTTGTTCTCTCTCCTTATCCCTTTCTCTCTCCTTCCTTCCTTCCTTCCTTCCTTCCTTCCTTCCTTCCTTCCTTCCTTCCTTCCTTCCTCCTTCCTTCCTTCCTTCCTTCCTTCCTTCCTTCCTTCCTTCCTTCCCTCCCTCCTTCCTCCTTCCCTCCTTCCCTTCCTTCCTTCCCTCTTTTTGTCTTTCCTTCCTTTCTCTTTCTTTCTTTGCACAAAAGACATAAACTAAAAATCACAGAAACTAAGATCACACAGCTACTAAGTTCACAATGTAGAGTTCTTGTTTCTCTCTTTAAAAAGGCTATCATGTTGTGGGGAAACATAAACCAACATCAGGATAGTTGAGTGACAGTGTGATGCTAA